>NC_081350.1:58488199-58564848 GCF_029784015.1 Lycium ferocissimum
GACTTGTCAGGCTATTTGATTACGTGTTTGCTGACTGGTCTCGTCTATTTTATTGATTTTATGATTCATGCGTGATACTAATCTTAGTCGGCCTATGATATCTACTAGTACATAGTGTTTGCACTGATACTACCTTGCTGCATTCTTTTAAGTGCAGATTGTGATCTAGAGACTGCTACCCAACCTCATATTTAGCGTTGAGGCCATTTGCTGACAGATTGAGGGTGAGCTTCTATCCATGCTAGGCTGCCCGAAGATCTTCCTTATCTAATGTTTATTTCCATTCCATACATTGATGTTTATTTGTTTCAGACAGTATGAATTCCTTAGACATGTTTTGGATTAGAGTCCTTGTGCGGTGACTTTCGGATTTTGGGGTTGTAATAGTTAGGACTTCCGCATTTACGTTATTGTTTTATGGCATGACTACTTTTGATTAATCTTGTGTTTAAATTGCTATGAACTGATTGAATTGGTTAAACAAAAATGGAGTTTGAATGAGTAGATTGTTAGGCGTATTGGTTTGCCCACTAGGAGTTAGTGTGGGTGCCAGTTATGGCGGGTTGGGTCGTGACAACCTAGAACTTTCGACTTCATGATATACACAATATTCCTTTTCAAGAATATTAATCCAAAATGTTAAATTACAATGCAAAATTTCTTGATATATGGAAATAAATATAGATAATTAATTAATTAGATAATATTATTTAATAAGCAATAAATATTATCTATTGACGATGTACCTTGTTACGCCACTTACGATAATTAGATGATATCTTGTATCATTCTAAAGAAAAAAGATATTATCAGAATTGAACAATTCAATTTAGAAATGAAAGAGCTATAAATATGTTATATTTCTTATTGTATAAAATACTAAACTTAAAATTAAATACAACATTGTATACGGTAAAAACCGAATTAACGCTTAGCCGGTGAGACCGGGGACCGAGAAAAGGAAGAAGACAAGCACGAGCGTTCAGACCGGGGGTATGGCGTCAGTAGTGCTTGATCAGAAGAAGTCGGAGGAAAACCATAAGGTCCGATTTATCCGGGGCGAACTACTCTTAGTCACGGTTTCTATACATGGCCGAGTTGATCGTGGTCGTTGGTCCGGTTTCTACATGGCCGAGTTGATCGTGGCCGTTGGTCCGGTTTCTACATGGCTGAGTTGATCGTGGCCGTTAGTCCGGTTTCTTCATAGTCGTTATGATCGTGGCCGTTGGTCCGGTTAATCAGTTATTCAACTGCCACGTGTGGAGACCGTTTTGCCACCTAATGCTGACAGTCGTACGGGTGTCAGACCATACGACCAAACCTTATCCATATTAGGGGCCTCCATTATTCTAAAAGGGGCTTTATGATGTATGAAAGGCCCATAGAGAAAAACTATAAATAGGGGCACTTCCCTACTTTTAAGGGTTAGCTTTTCAGATCTAAAACATTGTATTAGAGTTGATATTGAAGCTTTCTCTCTCTCTCACTCTCTACTATTTTGGTCCGGTTTGTAGTTGTTAACTTCATTTAAACATAGTATTCGATATCGATATAGCATATATATATATATATATATATATATATATATATATATCCATAGTATTAACGTGTCCATCCAAATTATTAGCACGTAGATTTATAAGTCATTATAACGAATCTGCTTAATTCATTCCTCATTAATCCAAATAGATTAAAGTATCCACATATCCTATACCTCATTTACAAATTCATCTTATTACCTAATTTCGGGGTAAACAGATTGGCGCCCACCGTGGGGTTAGGATAATAGTGGTCTTTAATCTCGTTTTCAGTCGCTCACCCATTAAGATTTTTCAATCTTTCGTTCGACTCTGTGAAAACGGACCAAATGGCCAGTAGTGGACAATTTGGTCACGTCAACAACAACGAGATTGTGGACGAAAACGACAACAGTGGGCTACAGGGATTACCAACGGAGCCCGTTGACCCAAATACCGTCGATTCAAGGGAGGGCCTCAACCGGCAGAACACCGTGAACTAGGAGAATGCCGCCCAGCCGGCCACCGATCCCTTAAATACTCTCAATTCAATTACTTTGTCCCGGGCACAAGGCCAGAAAGTGCCAAATACCCCGGATGATATTAACTTACGTCTTATCTTTGAAATGTTGCAGGAACAGAGAGCAGCTATTGCCGAACAAGGAGTCGCAATAGCCCAGTTGCAAAGCAAAAATGATGAAACGGCTCCAGAAGACAAAGGATCTTTGCCGAACCCGGTGCAAGGGATGGGAAGCACGGATGGTCGAGAGCGATGGGTCCGGAGCTGGTTCATCCACCGAAGTGCTGAAAATGCTCGAAACATTGGCGAAGCGTGTAGACTCAGCCGAGAAGAGGGTAGAAACATATAACTCTCGGGTGGATCAGATCCCGGGGGCTCCGCCCATTCTGAAAGGACCAGATTCGAAGAGGTACATCCAGAGGCCTTTTCCTCCGAGTGCGGCTCCGGTTGATCCCAAGAGGTTCAAAATGCCGGATATCCGTAAATATGATGGCACAACGGACCCTCAGGAACACGTGACTTCATACACCTGTGCCATAAAAGGCAATGATGTCGAAGAGGATGAGATTGAATCCGTATTATTGAAAAGGTTTGGGGAAACTCTGTCAAAAGGAGCATTGACTTGGTACGATCATCTGCCCGAACATTCAATCACTTCTTTTGAAATGCTCGCGGATGCGTTCATAAAAGCTCATGCCGGTGCCAAAAAGGTACAGGCCCGTAAGGCGGATATTTTTCGGATAGCCCAAAGGGATGATGAGTTGTTGCGTGAGTTTGTCAACCGTTTCCAAAGGGAATGAATGGAACTCCCTCGGTGCCGGGAGGAACGGGTCGCACAAGCTTTTACTAAAGGACTCAACCCTCGAAGTTCGACGGCCTCTTTCAAACTAAAGGAAAATTTGCTGGAATACGAGGCTGTGACCTGGGCGGATGTGCACAACAGGTACGAATCAAAGATTCGGGTAGAGGATGACCAGCTCGAACTTCCCCCGGGTCCCGTAAACATGAACAAAGGCTCTGAGAGATCGAGGAAGAATTACGATCCGGAGTCAAGGCTATCGAGGGAAAGATATCGGCCATATTCTCATTCAGAAAAACCAAGCTTCAGGTCGGAAAAATCGAGGATTGGTCCCGGTCAATTCTCCAGCCGGGGAGATAGACGGACTGAGAGGCCATCGAATAGCCGAGGGTTGTCATTTAAGAGTGATGCCGAAAGCTCGGCTACCAACAGAGACCCGCCAAGGATATCGGAATACAACTTTAGTGTTCATTCCTCGAAACTTGTCTCGGCCATAGATCGCATCGCAGAAGCAAGTTGGCCGAGACTATTGAGGTCAGATCCTGGTCAACGGGACCCGAACGTGATATGCGAGTACCATGGAACCCATGGTCACAAAACTGAAGATTGTCGCCAATTAAGAGAAGAGGTGGCCCGTTTACTGAAAAATAATCACCTTCGTGAATTCCTGAGTGAGCGGGCTAAGGGCCATTACAAAGAAAGGGAGTCAAGCAAACGGGTTGAACCGAGAACCTCAAAGATATAATCAACATGATTATCGGGGGTACGGATGCTCCTGTAGGGTCAATGAAACGAACAAAGGTTTCTATTGTTCGAGAGAAGTCAAACATTACGTACGAGGATCCATCACCTTCAAGAACGAGATGCGGAAGTATATCATTCAACCACACAATGATGCGTATAATTTCATTCTTATATTTAAATCACAAGTTAAACATATTTTGATTACCCAGGTAGCTTGGCCAACATCATCCAGAAGAGTGGTTGAACAGCTTAAGGCTACTCGACCGATCGTATTCAACATGGCGAAAACCACGAAGGGTGAGATTTCTTTCAAAGGACGGCACTATCCGAAATGTATTAATCAAGGATATCGAGATTGGCTTGGAAGACCATGGATACATAGCATGAGAGCCGTGCCATCGACGTTACATCAATCGAAATTCCCGACACCGGAGGGATAAACCATCCGGGAGAACAACTCATGTTCAACCGAGGAAGCATCACCTATTCCTAAAAAACGGATCAAAAAAGAAGAATCAACATAAGAACTCAAATATATAGCAACCCGCACGGTTCGATCATTGAGCATAATTTGGACCCGGGGCATAAGAGGATGATTTTGGTATACCCGGATCATTCGCCTTAGACTCGGATTAAATCACAAGTTAAACATCTTATTTGAGCATCAACCGGATAGAAAGGTATACCTGGGCACGGGGTTAACCTCGGAGCTCAGGAACAAATATATTAAATTCCTTGAGATAATAGTCAAAATACCCCCAACGTTTGACCAAAATGTCAACTACACACCTAACCTCATTGACCTATTACCCCCCGGATAATTTTTTTCGAAGATTAAAATGCCCCTTTTTTGCATCGGACAAGAGCGTGACTACACCGCTCGGTAGCCTTAAAAAAGAGCATCGATGTGTTTTAA
Source organism: Lycium ferocissimum (assembly GCF_029784015.1). Lineage (NCBI taxonomy): Eukaryota > Viridiplantae > Streptophyta > Magnoliopsida > Solanales > Solanaceae > Lycium > Lycium ferocissimum. Next base: position 58,492,696 of record NC_081350.1, read on the forward strand.
AATGCCAACTCGGATATAACATAGATGCCACATAGATAAATTTAAATTCCCTCCATTTTTAGGCTACTTATCTTCTTCTTCACCTATTTAACACCCATCTCCATTTTTTTGGTCAAAATAATACCCATTATAAATTTAGAGCTAGGATAGTGATTATTCTTATATAATCACCGTGTTTCCCAAATCAAATTCACAAAAAAAAAAAAAAAATCGTTAAGAAAAAAAAAAACGAAAAAAAAAAAAAAAAAGTTGAAAATCTAATCTTGTTAAAGAAAATCTATTGAAAGTTGCTTGTTTGGAACTGTTGCTTGGTTGGAGTTGTTTAAGCACTGTTTGATTTAGGGAGAAAACTAAACTCCATTGTTAGGAATTTGAGAAAGCAAGAACACAGTGAAATTTCTTTAAAGGGCAAGTTTATAGATGACATTGCCCTTCGTTGGGGTGGAAATTTTGCCCCATCTTTAAATTTTGCCCATAGCATAGGTTCATACGTGTTCGAACCCACACGCAAAAAAATTTGAAAAAAATTCGTTTTCCCCCACATCTGACATACACGCGGTGAAGGAAATAAGCTAGCCGACAAGATCAAAGAGACCGATACTTATGCCTTATGGGCGATTTGGCATAAGTATAAAAACTTTGATAATTCCTTCACAAAGTTATGCCGGGTCAGAAACAACCCATTAAATTTTGCCTTAAAGGCAAACTTTTTGTTATACCGCGGAAAACTTACGCCTTATGGGCATACTTTTAGTTATGTTTTATCACCTATTAGCTACATTACTAAAAGTTTCCGGAGTTAAAAAAAATATATATATATGCTTCGATGATATTCCCCACGAGGTGTTGAAAGTCCGCCTCTTTGGTAAAAAAAGAGTCTTTTTAGTTGATATTCAACCGGGGGGATACTAAGAACTTTTTTCCACCTGTAAGAAAAGTCTCCAAATAGCAATATATATATATATATATATATATATATATATTTACTTTTCAAGGTAAACTTTTAGTTATGCCTTAACTAAAAAGTATGCCAAAGACATAACTAAAAGTATGCCCATAATGCGAAAGTTTTTCTTAAGGCATAACTTAAACTTTGCCTTATAAGGCAAAGTCTATGCAGAGAAATAATTCTTGCCTTATGGGGCATAATTTTGTTATGCCTTAACTAAAATTTGCATAAGGCATAACTAAACTATGTCTTAGGAAAAATTCTGCCTTATCCATTAGACTTTTAATTATGCCTTCCAATAACTTTAGATTTTCATTCAAATGATTGTATATTAATCCCAAATTAATACTCTCTCCCAGTCTTGCCCACTTTAAATTATTTTTTTATTTTATGCTTGAGCGGGGGTTCGAACCCAAACTTTATGTATTCTTGATTGTTTGATCAAATTAATGGATGAAATTTGTTCTACTTGGTGTTAGGAAGCTCACATTTGAATTTTTTTCCCAAATCAAATTCAAAAAAAAATACAAAAAAAAAAACCGAAAACTGGAAAAAAAAAAAAAAAGGGTTGAAAATCTAATCCTGTTAAAGAAAATCTCGATTGAAAGTTGCTTGTTTGGAGTTACTACTTGTTGCTTGGTTGGAGTTGTTTAAGCTAAGGCCGTAATTCTTTGAGTTGATTTGGGGAGAAAATTAAATAATCTCCATTGTTATTTGGAGAAAACTATGAAGAACACCAAGTGGGTTTCTTTAAATTCTTAATTGTTTGATCAAATTAATGGATGAACTTTGTTCTACTTGGTATTATGGTTTCTTTTTCACATTTGGGTATTTTGGATCAAATTTGGGAATGATTTTTTTTTTTTCAACTCCTAATGACAGATGATGATGATGATATGTTGATAATATAAGAATAATATATATATATATGGATCAACTCATGCGAAAATGGAGTGTGGAAAATTGAGAGATTTTTTTTTTTTTTTCAAGAAGAGTAAATGGATGGAGGAAGGGGGAAATTAATAAAAACAATGGGAAATTAAAGATGCAGTACGATGGGCCGGGCGCGTGTGGACAAGCACCTGTAAATATTTGGTTGTCATATTGGACTCCGCCACGCTTCTTTAATATTGAAAAAAAATTTCCAAGGGGGTAATAGGACCAAAAAAGGTTCGGTGTAGTTGGCATTTTGGTCAAACGTTGGGGAGTATTTTGACTATTATCTCAAATTCCTTCAAGCTAATGCCAATTGTTTTGCATGGTCGCATATAGATATGAAAGGTGTGCCACCGGAAGTAACAACTCACAAGCTCAGCCTCGACAGGAGATTTCCCCCTGAAGCGAAACGGAGGCCTATGGCGAACTAAAGCACGCCCATCGTGAAGGATGAGGTAACGAAGCTTTTGAAAATAGGATCTATTCGGAAAGTAAAATACCCGGATTGGCTGGCTAACGTAGTGGTGGTGCCGAAAAAAGGTAATAAATTTCGAATGTGCGTTGATTATAAGGACCTAAACAAAGCATGCCCGAAGGATTCATTTTCGATGCCTCACATCGATAGAATGATCGATGCGACGGCCGGGCATGAGATGTTAAGTTTTCTCGATGCTTACTCCGGGTATAACCAGATCGGATGCACCCGGAGGATCAGGAGAAAACATCCTTTATTACCCGGTATGGGACTTATTGCTACAATGTCATGCCCTTCGGATTAAAAAATGCCGGTGCAACTTACCAACGCCTAGTTAATGGAATGTTCGAAGAATAGATAGGAAAAATAATGGAAGTTTATATTAATGACATGGTTGTCAAGTCCCTGGAAACAGAGGACCATTTAAAACATTTGCAGGAAACCTTCGATGTGCTCCGAAAATACAACATGAAGCTTAACCCGGAGAAATGTGCCTTCGGTGTCCATGCTACAAGTTCTCGGGCTTCATGGTGTCTAACCGGGGAATTGAAATAAACCCGGACAAGATCAAGGCGATCGAGGATATCGAGGTAGTAAATAACGTCAAAGGAGTGCAGAGGCTTACCGGAAGGATAGCGGCACTGAGTCGGTTCATATCAAGATCTTCGACAAGAGTCACCGTTTCTTCTCCTTATTAAGGAAGAAGAATGACTTCACTTGGACACCGGAGTGCCAAAAAGCCTTACAAGAATTAAAAGAGTACTTATCCATACCTCCGCCTCTGTTGCACACACCGAAAGCGGACGAGCAGCTTTTTCTCTACCTTGCCGTGTCCGAGGTAGCGGTAAGTGGAGTTTTGGTCCGGGAAGAGTCAGGTACGCAATTCCCCATATACTATGTGAGTAGAACTTTGGGGGATGCGGAGACCCGTTATCCCCATCTTGAAAAGTTGGCATTGGCACTGGTGAGCGCTTCTAGAAAGCTCAAGCCTTACTTTCAATGCCACCCAATATGTGTAGTGACTACTTATCCTTTAAAGAACGTCTTGGACAGTAAAAAATAAACCGGAATTTTTGTCGGGTAGACTAACTAAATGGGCTGTAGAGATTAGCGGATATGATATTGAATATAAGCCTCGAACGGCCATCAAGTCCCAAATCTTAGCCGACTTTGTGGCAGACTTCACCCCGGCCATGGTCCCCGAGGTTGAGAACTTCTGCTAACCTCGGGGAAAGCCTCGGGTATTTGGTCATTGCACACGGACGGGGCCTCAAACCTTAAGGGTTCCGGGCTAAGAATAGTTCTTAGAACCCCCGCCGGAGATGCGATTCGGCAATCCATTAAACCGTTAAATTGACTAACAATGAAGCCGAGTATGAGGCTATGATTGCGGATTGGAATTAGCTCGGAGTATGGGGGCCGAAGTATAAGCAAAATGCGACTCTCTGTGGTCGTTAACCAAAAATGGCGTCTTCGAGGTCAATTACGAACGGATGCAAAGGTATCCCAAAAAGGTCCAAGTGATACTTCATGGTTTAAAGAATGGACCACTTAATAACGTACCGAGGGAGCATAACGAGAAAGCGACGTATTGGCTAATTTGGGATCCTCGGGCCAAAAAGAAATCAACCCCGGACCGTGGTGCACACCGATGAATTCGGCAATAGAAAACGGGCATGCTGAAATAAACACAATGGTTTTAACTTGGGATTGGCGCAACAAATACATCGACTACTTGCAAGATGGAAAGCTCCCGAGCGACCCAAAGGAATCATGGTCACTGAGGACAAAAGCAGCGTGGTTCTGCTTGGTAGATGGCCAATTATATCGACGGTCTTTCTTCGGTCCTTTGGCCAAATGTTTAGGTCCCGGAGAAACCGAGTACGTGATGAGAGAAGTACACGAGGGGACTTGCGGCAATCACTCCGGTGCTGAAGCCTTAGTCCGAAAAATCATCAGAGTCGGTTATTACTAGAACCGGATGGAGGAAGATTCGAAGAATTTTGTCCGGAAGTGTGACGGGTGTCAAAGACATGCCCCGATGATTCATCAGCCCGGGGAGTTGCTGCACTCAGTGATATCGCCTTGGCCCTTCATGAAGTGGGGGATGGACATTGTTGGTCCGTTACCATGGGCACCAGGTAAGGCCCGTTTTATTTTGTTCATGACTGACTATTTCTCCAAATGGGTCGAGCGCAGCCTTCGAAAAGATAAGAGAAAAGGAAGTTATTGACTTCATACGGGACCACATTATTTGTCGGTTCGGCATTCCGGCCGAAATAACTCAGACAACGGGCCCCCAGTTCGTTGGTGGCAAAGTCAATGATTTCCTCGAAGGGTTGAAGATCAAGAAAGTTGTATCAACTCCGTATCACCCGTGTGCTAACGGACAAGCGGAATCTACGAACAAAACAATAATTCAGAATCTGAGGAAAAGACTTGAAACATCAAAGCATCACTGGAGGGAAATACTACCGAGGTACTGTGGGCCTACAGAACCACATCAAAATCGAGCACGGGAGAAACACCCTTCTCGTTGGTCTACGAGGCCGAAGCCCTCATTCCCGTAGAAGTCGGTAACCAAGTCTCCGATTCAGTTACACCACCGAGGGATCAAACGAGGAGGCCATGGCCGTAAGACTCGACCTCACGGATGAACTTCGCGAAAACGCGTTGGTCCGTATTGCAGCCCAGAAACAGAGGACGGAAAGGTACTATAACCGGAGGGCTAATTTTCGACATTTCCAAATTGGGGACTTGGTACTTCGAAAAGTTACCTTGAACACCAAGAATCCCAACGAGGGAAAACTGGGCCCGAATCGGGAAGGGCCGTACAAGATAACCGAGATAACAGGCAAAGGGTCCTATCAGCTGGAATCCATGGACGGGCAACGGTTGCGCAATAACTGGAATGTGGCTCATTTGAAGAGATACTACTGCTAAGGTATGGACACTTTTTGTTTACTAACCTTTTCTTTTTTGCAGGAAGCCGAGTACCGGATATAGTTAGTTGCTAGGTCTGAAAACACGTGTTGCACTCTTTTTCTTAGTACGGTTTTGTCCCAAAATGGGTTTTTCGACAAGGTTTTTAATGAGGCAACAAGTACAACGTGTTACTAGAAGGAGACGAGGACAAATACCCAGAAACTCGGGGCAACACCCTACGAGTGGGGACTTGATAGTGCTTACCCGACTTCGCAGTTCGAATAAGCACTAGGGGCTACTATACCCACATCGAGGTTTACCCCGGTTAGTTGGAAATGGAAGAGTTCAACAAAGAACACCGTTGGGTCCTCGTAAACCCGACCTTCCTTTCGTAAGGACCAAACGATCAAGAACGAATCGTGTCCACTTAATATTTGGTTGTATTAGGTTTTGATGTAAGGACCAAACGATCAAAACGAATCGTGTCCACTTAGAATTTGCTACGGCAAAAAATAGAAGGAAACGGATAAAGCCCTCATATCATGTACAAATACTTAGAGATTATTGAAAAATCAAATTATTACATTTCGGATATGTCTTCTTGTTAAAGCACATTACCCCGAAAATCGGACATCATTTTATCCGTATACCCAACTCCGGCACTACAGTTGAAATTCGACAAAGGCAACAAGGTCACATTGAACCGAGCCAAAATATTAACACCCCCGAATGGGGACTGCTACATCAGAAATTGGTAAGGCAGAGATTCAGGTGTCCGAACCTAATCTAAGATAAGCGAATAGCCAAAGAATATCGGCCCTAAAAATGCCTAACGTGATTCGGAGACGTCTGAATTCACAAAGCATAAATAAGTCCCGCGGGCAAACCACTCGATCCAGTTCTCGGACAAAACATACCGGGTGAAGTTAAAAGCCAATGTATAAGGCACAATCCGAAAAAGTGACTCCGAAATCTCTGCCTATCCTCGTAACGGACCGGCAGTTCGGACAAAAGTCATAACAAACATTCAAGCAAAAGAATAATCAACAAGAAAGATGCGCTTTTCATATATGTAAATTTTTTACACTTGAAATTCTGCAAAGTTGAAAAAATAAAAAGGCAAAAAAGCAAAACGAAGGCTAAATACAGGCCCTGGCCTATCCGGTATGGCTGGAACCAGAGTGTTCGGACACTGTCCGCTCAGAGTCTTCGGAGTCTGAATCAAGAGCTCTTCTGGCTTCCTCCTCGGTTTTTCTAGCCTCGAGTATAAGGGCTTCCTCGAGAGTGATCCTCCGAGACTTCCATCGTTCATGCTCTACTGCAATCGTGGAGTAAGCCTCGGCAGCTTCCACACTTCTCAGGGCTTCCGCCAAATCTGCCTCGCGCCTGTGGGCCGCCTTTGCCACTAACTCATCCCTCTCTTCATCGAGGATTCTCCGGTATTGGGTGGCCGACTCAAGATCGACTTTGAGAAGGTCATTAGCCTCGGCCGTCTCCTCAAGTGTGGCTTTTAGCTCGTCACATATTCAGGCCCTGTCCTTAGCCTTTTGCTCAAATACCTTCATTCTCTCCTTATATTTGGCACTCTCGGATTCAAGCCGTTAATGCCTCTCGGCCATGTTCACCGCATCAGACTTGACCGAGTCGAGCTCCCCTCGGAGTTGAGAGATAATGGTTTCGAGCTCGCTAAGTTTGGAAGAAAAATGAGCGTTGTCTTGACTGAGACCAACTTTCTCCGTTTCCAGGCTCGGTTCTTCTCGACCATCCCGGCCAGCTCATCTTTTAATCGAAGGTTCTCGCCTTCGTTGCATCAAGCTCGGGCCAAAGGTTGCGAGGCGACCGCGCCGCCGCCATCCTCCTTTACCCGCAAAGTAGTGCTGGAACTTCTCCGTTTCCCGACCCTGGGCGTCCAGCTGGCCTCTAAGGTCGTCTACCTCTTGCTGAGCACGGATAAAGGCCTCGTTAACGAGCACCACACTCTGTAAAAGAAACGGAGAAGTTAAGCGAGAAACTAAAATTCACATCGAATTACACAAGGGTAGGCTGATAAGCTTACCCGATTTCCAGCGTGCATGCCTTCGTTAATTAGGCTCTGCCAGGGGACTCCGGCCATCTTTCTCTTATCCGAGTCCGAGACGAGGGGCCTCAAATAGCTTGCCACTCCCACCGGACGGGGACGAAAGTCATAGCCTCGGGACGGTAATCACAGCCGACCTGGTCCTCCTAGGTTCCACACTTGGAACCGGAAAAGTGCGCACTAAGCTCTCCCTTGCACCCGCCGCGGACCGACTAGCTGCCCTCGTGGCTCGAGGGATGGGAAGATGTCCGAAACCCGCCGCCTCCCCCATGGCAGGAGGTGTATCCAAAAACATGTCATCGAGGTTGTCCGACCTCGGAGCGAAAGAGAGGCGAGGTGCCGAACACAGCCTCGGCTGCCCTCGAGGGTGGCTCGGGAACGCGGTAGCATTGTCCCCGGGCGGCCGAGCCGCATCCGTTGGGAGCCTCGCACGGTGTCGGCCGCACTTGGTCCGGCCTCGACGGAATTACGAGTCGAAACCGGATCTTCTCGACCTTGCGGGGAATCTCCTCGAAGAGGCATCACCGAAATATCAATGAATTCATACGGACCTTAGAGGTGTCGGGTAAAGGATTTCTTCCCCCCGAATACCAAACTTTTTCAGCCGAGCGGAAGGTCTCTCCATCCCGCCGGTAAGGAGGTGGAACGGTAGCTTCTTCCTCCGGGATAGACTCGAAGGATGGGGCCACGCCGACCCGTCGAATAATCAAATCGGGCTCTTCTTCATCTCTTAGAGTCCGGACGACGCTCCTGGCCCTTTTCCTCGGTTTCTCCCCTTTGTCCGAGGGCTTCCTTCGTCTTTTGTTGGTAGCAGCGATGATGCGAGATGACCCGGCCGAATCAAACACTGGTGCCGGCACAGCTTGCTCAGCTGCTATCCCCGGTCTGGGATTCACCGAGCCCTTAGGCAAACCTAAATATCGAAGAGGTTATGGAAAGAAGAAAAAGCAGAAGATACGTTATATTCTAACTCAAAAGTAGTGTTACCATGATTTTGGGCAACCCATCGGCCACGCGACAGGATTCCCCATGTCAGTCCTTCGTGGGTATGCTAGTCGAGGAGTGCTTCAACCCACTCATTCATGTGTAGAACGACCGGAGGTATCCATGCCACGGCTGATAAACAGAAACAGGGAAGTGTAAATACAAAGGGTTTGATGAAACAATCCAAGAATAAATTAATGAAAGAGAACTAAGAAACTTACGGTTATCATTTCATTTTTCCGGGAAGGGCATATACTCAACCGAATAATGTCTGCGGTTCTCACCCGGACGAAGTGCTCTAACCAGCCCCGGTCTCTGTCTTCATCCATTTTTTAGAAGATGGGATTCCGGCCTCGCTTGGCGAGCTTTATTACACCCCCCCGGAATCGTCTCGGGGAATATAGGCGGATCAAATGGGTCATCGTGAATTCCTTTTTGGCATTGTTGGCCAACAGCCGGAGGCAGGCTACTGTCCTCCAGATTATCGGACCAATTTGAGCAAGGGTTACATTGTAAGTCCGGCACATCTCCAATATAACCGGATCAATTGGGGGATCGAGCTTGAGCGTGAAGGGATAGGTGTAAACGTACAAGAAGCCTTCCCTATGGTCGGTGATTGATTCATCAGGGCCGGGGGCGAACACCTGCACCGGACGGTTATCCCATCCACACAGTCTCGGACCGGACCGTATCAAGCTTGTCCTCGGTAACGGACGAGATATATCGCCTTACATCGTACCCTCTGTCCGCAACCGAGGAAGGTTTCTCAGCTTTGACTTCTTTGTTGTAATTGGGCTTGGACGGTACTATGTCTAAAGCCGTAAGCTCGGCTACTGTTTTTCCCTTCGGTTGAGATACCGGCTCGGCTCCTTGAGAAGAAACCGAGGGAACGTCCTGGGAAGTGGTCTCGGTGTTGGCAGACATTCAGAATAGACGGAAAAGAAGATTGAAAATTTGGTAAGAAGTTCCAAGTTAAGAAAGGGAAGCGAAGATTGAACGAGAATTGAATGTTACAAAGTGAAGGAACGAAGCGCCTTCAATCAAAGAGAGTAAACGAGTTAACAAACATATAAACAACAAATATGGGTATTAGAGCGGTTGAATCAACGAGGAAAATGAAGATGATGAATTGAAGGTAAAAACGAAGTGAAAAGTAGAATGAGTAAAAGTGAAAAATGAAGGTAAAACGCCTTATATAGGCATGGGGTCTGATGCGGTTACAGATCCTAACCAACCGAGAGATGCCACGTGTCCCATAATTAATGAGACGTGATTTGAAAAGATGTGCGTAACGGCGATTACAGAAATTGGTCGTTCGGGGTGTGACACGTGGCTGATGGCAGAAGGACGTGACGAATCGTTCCCGCCAAAATGAAAAGATAAGAACGAGCCTATGGAACCACCGGTTTCGTGACTCATCCACTTCCCATTACTCCGGCAAAGCTTCGGTCCGGAAAGTGTGGGGACTATCTGTATACGGTAAAAACCGGATTAACGCTTAGCCGGTGAGACCGGGGACCGAGAAAAGGAAGAAGACAAGCACGAGCGTTCAGACCGGGGGTATGGCGTCAGTAGTGCTTGATCAGAAGAAGTCGGAGGAAAACCGTAAGGTCCGATTTATCCGGGGCGAACTACTTATCAGTTAGTCCAGTTTCTACATGGCCGAGTTGATCATGACCGTTGGTCCGGTTTCTACATGGCCGAGTTGATCGTGGCCGTTGGTCCGGTTTCTACATGGCTGAGTTGATCGTGGCCGTTAGTCCGGTTTCTTCATGGTCGTTATGATCGTGGCCGTTGATTCGGTTAATCGCTTATTCAATTGCCACGTGTAAAGACGTTTTGCCACCTAATGCTAACGGCGTACGGTGTCGACCGTACGACCCAACCTTATCCATATTAGGGGCCTCCATTATTCTAAAAGGGGCTTTATGATGTATAAAAGGCCCATAGAGAAAAACTATAAATAGGGGGCACTTCCCTACTTTTAAGGGCTAGCTTTTCATATCTAAAACATTGTATTAGAGTTGATATTGAAGCTTTCTTTCTCTCTCTCACTCTCTCTGATTTTGGTCCGGTTTGTAGTGTTAACTTCATTTCAACATATTATTCGATATTGCACTAATATATATATATATATATATATATATATATATATATATATATATATATATCAAATCCACAACATTAACGTGTCCATCCAAGTTATTAGCACGTAGATTTATAAATCGTTATAAATGAAACTGCTAATACATTCCTCATTAATCCAAATAGATTAAAGTATTCACATATCCTATACCTCATTTACAAATTCATCTTATTACCTAATTTCGGGGTAAACAAACATAAAGTTTCTATGCACTATCATATTTTTCTTGTAAACTATTAGTAGATAATATTAATTTTAAGAGTAAATATATTAATATCAACACAAGGCTTAATTTATCCTTTTCTTATTCGTTTTCATCCTTAATATTATCAATTCATTCACTCTCTTCTTTCGTATTTTGGATTCAGGAAAAGTATAAGATATAAAAAAATGTTGTAAATGGAAATTGTGGAGGCATCACTTTTAACATATTGATTAACACAAATGTAAATTTTTTAATGTATCTCTGTAATATTTTTTTGTTTGTGTGATATTTTATTAATTCCAAAAATATGAAATAAGGCACTTCGGAACAATCAAGACAAAAATTTAGAAAATAGGCTATTCATCATAAGACTTTGGCTATTTTAAAGCAAATCACATAATCTTCATTTCTCAAAGTAAAAAGAGAAGGAGATATTAGTTCCAACTTCAATATGGACTCCTTTTAAAAAATAAAAATAAAATCGTATAATCAAGCTCATTCTTTTTATTATATTCCTAGACGGAAGAAAATAACGAATCAGAAAATAAAAGTTGCCAAGCACAACATGTAAGAATGTCATACATTTTATTAAATAAATAAAAATTAAATTTGCTTAAAATTAATAAATGTTTTAAGAAATTATAAGTACATCAAGATAAACAAAAATATCACACAAGTAAGCGAATTATATATACATCCTCCATTCAAAGTGTTAGTCTAAAAATTCAGTTACTAAAAGGTTTATGAATTTAACAAAAAAATGTTTCATATATGTGGACAAACACAAACAATGTGAGCACAACATTATGAGGAAAAAGCAAGAAAATTAATATAATAGATACTTGTGGATTTTTGATTTTTATATGTGTGGCACCCTCTCTTCTTTTCCATAAGTTTAAAATAAAATAATTCAGATCCGACAAATTCACATTCACACACCAACCAACCTACACAATACAATAAAGCTAAAGTCAATTATATATACATCCTCCATTCAAATTGTTAGTCTACAAATTCAGTTACGCCTTACATATATACATATGTATATGTTATATTGGGTTAAACTTTATTAAAAAGTTTATGAATTTGTCAAAAATTGTTTCTTATATGTGCACAGACACAAACGTTGTGAGCACAACATTATGCAGAAATAGCAAGAGAATTAATATAATAGATATATTTTATTAAATCATAAATTTTTAGAATTTGCTTAAAATTAATAAATGTTTTAAGAAATTATAAGTACATCAAGTTAAACTAAAATATCACTTGACGTAATCGAATTATATATACATCTTCCATTCAAATTGTTAGTCTAAAAATCCAGTTATGAATTTAACAAAAAATTGTTTCATACATGTGCACAAACACAAACAATGTGAGCACAACATTATGAGGAAAAGCAAGAGAATTAATATAATATATACTTGCGGATTGTGAATCTTTATAGTTGCACCCTCTCTCCTTTTTCATTAGCTTAAAATAAAATAATTCAAATCCGCCAAATTCACATTGACCAGCCTGCAAAAACCAACAAACCTAAAGTCAATTATATATACATCCTCCATTCAAATTGTTAGTCTATAAATTCAGTTACGCCTTACATATATACATACATATACATATATGTTATATTGGGTTAAACTTTACTAAAAAATTTATGAATTTGTCAAAAATTGTTTCTTGTATGTGCACAAACACAAACATTGTGAGCACAACATTATGAGGAAAAAGCAAGAGAATTAATATAATAGCAACTGCGGATTTTGGATCTTTATAGGTGTTGCACCCTGTCTTCTTTTCCATAAGCTTGAAATTAAATAATTCAGATTCGACAAATTCACACACTAACCAACCTACAAAAAAACAACAAATCTAATGTCAATAAATTTGGAATATACCAAAAAAAAAAAAAAAAAAACCATTAACTAACACTCGAAGCATATTTAGAATTCAACTACAATAATTCAATTAAAAAAGCTTCAAACAAAGATCATTAATACAACATTCCCAACTAATTAATAAAAATAGGAAAAATAACATAAAAGAGTGATAGCAATTGATATTCTAATTGTAAGCACTTCTAGATGGAAAAGGCTTCAAATATATATCTATACATAAAATCTATCTAAAAGTTTCTAGTGGAAAAACGTCTCAAATACATATTTTAACACAAAATCTATCTAAAATCAAGTAAATGGTAAAGAAGAAAAGAATTTGCAGAGAAAGAAGGCTGGAGATTTGGAAGAAAACGGTAGTAGGAAGAGGGGGATTTTAGAAAAAGAATTAAATATTTGTATTGCAATTAAAGATGAATTCATCCTAAACTCTTTATTGTCATTTACTTTTTTTATAGCATTCACAACCTCCTCATTCTTTAGGTAACGCTCATGCCTTACTACTCCTCATTATTTCATTTATTTACATAGGATTTTAAATATAGTCAATGGAAAACATAATAGAAAAAAATGTAAAAAAAGGAGATAATAGATAAATAACAATGGAGGCCATAGAAGGGTGACACATAACGTTGTCTAATATATACTAGTGAATTTGTTCACGCTTCGTGCTGTTTTAGAACATTTCATGCAAATAGTTATTCAAATGTTTTCGTAAGAAAAATATCACCTTATTTGACAATATTTACTATGGAAACTGTATTTTGTTCCCACAAATTTACAAGATCATTGTTTCCTTTAATTTCTAATGCTACGTAATCTTTCTAATCCGTATCTTTATCGTTTGTATATTTGATTACTTTATTATTTCTCACGCACTTATTCTTTGGTTTTATCCCTATAAGTGTACGCGTATACATATATTTACATACATAATACTCTTTCTTCGAAATTTATCTCTTTCCTTAAAAATTTTACAATTTAATATTTTTGTAATTTCTCCTATTTTAGAATCATGAATGACGCACACTGCAAAAATAGAAAAGGAGAATATCACACCCTGCAAAAATAGAAAAGGAAAATATCACACCCTGCAAAAATAGAAAAGGGTTATTTTAAACATTTTTATTATATAAACATAAACAGAAAGAATAAAGAGGCATTTATATGGTTGCCTTATTTATTTAATTAATTTTCTCAATTCTTTAGTTAGGGCATAGAAGATAAATGACATACCGTGTTCCATCCAAAAGAATAAAGAATTGCACCGCTGAGCATAAATTAGTGATTTTACGAATGATGCACAACTACGATCACTAACGAAATGGAACACCTTCAGGAAGTATTATTAGCACTCAATGGAAAATAAAATTTATTTGTTTAATTTAAACACCAAATACAAGGAATAAAAAAGCAAGTTATGTAAATATAAGAAAGTCTCGGAACCTCTTTTGTTTTCCTTCATTTTTTTTCTGGAATAAACTATCTAAAAACAAATGATTCTTAATTTATATCTTCTAAGAATTAGAGCAAGATGAACAACATTTTTCCTTAAATAAGAAAAGGTTATCACTTTTAGAAAATAAACCCAAGTACCTATTTCTTCTCTTATTTTTCTATCCTTTCTCATTTTTTCTCTTACACTGCCCCCCCCCCCCCCACCCCCCCCCCCCGCCCCCCCCCCCCCCCCCCAATTCCTATTTTGTAATCCCCCTCTCAATTATGCGCTTAATAAAAGAGTAAATATTAATAAAATGTTCACCTCATCAACTGCATCAACTTGAAAATCAGGAAAAAGAGGATCCCACAGAAATGAAGTTATATTTTCTCGGTTACCCGTGGTGATGATTACGAGAGGATTTTTGGATATTTACAAAGTAAAGTTAGATTTTTAATATTAATTTTTAGGATTTTTACAGTGTGAACAGGTGCAATTAGGTAGACAATTGATGAGATGACTTTTAACTCTTAAAAATGTTACAAAAATCTTTTAAAAAGTGGCAAAAGCGGAAAATTAAGTATAAATAGACTTTTTGATGTTAAAGAGTGCAACATCATCTCTTTAATGTCGACAATTATACAGATAGATGATCATAACATTTGCAGAAACATGATGTGTGGAGAAAATAAATGTTTTGCACCTTCAATCTTACTTAGTTGATAATTCTTCTCTCTTCATATATGTCGTGCTCTTGGTAACATTACACTTCCATGCGATCTACGGTAAGAAGGTAGGTAAACATAAATTACAAGAAAATTTCATTTAGTGACGAAGAATCGATTATAAAGGAAATTTCAATTCATAAACCCTTTCAACAGAAATAATCAAGAATGAAACGTCAAATGCAATGAAAAATCAAATAATAAATCTTTTTGGTAAAGATTGAATACCAACCTAAAGCAGCTTAAGTGAATTACTTGCTTATCTTTCAAGTCCTCAATCTATGGAACCAATAAAGAGATAATTTATGTATAATCTGCAATCATATTAATATTAATCATATTGTTGTTTTCATAAGGTATATAAATTAAAATCAGTGCTTAAAGTAAATAAAAAGAAACAAAAATATATAAAGAGAGAATAATGTTGCAATACTTATTACTCTAAATAAATTTGAATTGAAGTACTATTATGAGAAGAACTTGGGAAAAGTGAGAAAAAATTAAATTAAAATGAAGATTAAAAAGATAATAATGTGCAGTGCTCTAAATAGATTTAAGTACTACTATTATGATTAGAGCTTGGAGAAAAATGAGAATGAAAAATCTGGTAAGCATGGAAAAGAGAGGAATTAAAGGATGAGATATTTTTATTTTTTTACACTGAATAGTTCATTCATGGAGAAGAATATATTTACAACGACCAAACGTTAAACTCATGCAAAGACTAAACAGTTTTTTAAATATTCAATAAAAATTGTGAAACATAATCAATCTTCAATGAAAATTCCTTCTCCTTGTGGTGATCATCGAGTGTAGTTTTTTCTTTCATGTCCTCATTACAATCATGAAGTGGCATGTTATTGAGAGAATAAGAGCCTAGGGGCAATTTAGTCTTTTTATAGATTAGTTAAGATCTGTTTGAAAGTTAGTTAAGAGGGGTTAAGATCTCAACTAAGTCCTAACCATAATTAGGAAATGGCAGTTACTCAAATCTGATTATGAGCTAATCTCTACATAGTATAAATACTCTTATAATGATCATATCAAGGATTACAGTGAATAATATTTCTTTTCTACTCCACTATTCTCTCTCTACCCTAATGTCATCTTCTTCATTTCTTCATCAATTTGGGTTCCTAATGTCTTGAATTCACACAAAATAACATGGTATCAGAGCAGATTGATGAGTCGTGGATTTTAGGGCTTTTTACATCCACTACTTATAGTTTTTGAGTAGTCTTGTCAAGTATTTGTTCGTGTTTTTCACGTGTTTTCATGTGTTTTCAGGTTTTGTGAGTCGAGGACAAAAGAGGGACAAAATGGAACAAAAAAAGAGCAAAAGAGCATAAAGTTGCGGCGAATATGAAGCACCGCAAATCCGCATCTTTTGCCTAGAGAAATAACAGTCAACTGAGAAAAGATCACCAAGTTGCCACAAGAATGCGGCACCGCAACTTCGGAGTTGCGGTCGCATGTTGGAAGCTTGAACACCCAGTGAGCCAAGCTACATGCCTGAAGTTCCAAAGCAGATGCGGCACCGCAAACTCAAGTTGTGGCCGCATCTTCAAAAGAGCTGTGAAGAAATGCTGAGCGTTCTGCGGTCAGAAACTCCAGTTGCGACCGCAAACTTGGATCGCATCTGGTATATTTGTCCGAAATTTGACTTTTTGTCCTCCCTCTATAAATACTTGTACCTAGTGCTCTGTGCACATTATTGAATATTCTTCACTTTTCAGTTTTTGTTGTCTTTTAGCTTTGAAGAAGAGCATTGAGTACTATTGTTGTGGAAGCTTTTAGAGAAGATTCTTCAATTTTTGTCATCTTCTTCTTTAACATTATTGTAAGCTTCCATGAATATTCTCTTTGCTTCTACTTTTTATTTAATGAGTATGAGTAGCTAAATCATTTAGTTAAGGTTGTAGGACCAAATGTGTTAGTTATGTGATTGGGTTTTTGCATTCAACCTCCATTATTGTGATATGATGTTATTCTATTTACTCTTTATTCTTTAATGCCATTTAATGGTGTACAACATTATTTGTGCCTATTTACTTTTCCTTTGCTTGAGGAAGAAGGGGGAGTTAGGAAAAGAGTAAATAGCAAGGATTTGAGGCTTATAAACCTCATCTAATAACTTGAGCTACAGATAGGAGAGTCACTTGAGATAAAATGGGTGTTCATATTTTCGACATTCTAAGGCTTGAGAAAGCTTAGTAATGATCTTTATCAATTTGGTTGAAAAACTTTTGATAAGCGTTTGTATCCCATATTTAATTACATCTACACATATAAAGGAGTTGGATTAATACCCAGTTGCATTACTTTCCATTAGAACCACAACCTTAGTGCCTTTAGAAATTGTTAATCATAAAACTAGCATTATCTTACCAATGATCATGACAAATATTAAAACCAAACTTTTTGTACATTCCCGTCTCTAGAAATATAGACTATTAGTCAAACGTTACACTTAACGAGTTTATTTCTTCATTGTATTCTCTGTGGGATTCGACCCTGACCTTGTTGGGTCCTATATTTGACAACGACCACTTACTCCTATTTTAAAGGTGTAATTTGAGCGTATCACAGATACGATCCGCTGTTACGATTGAAAATTAAATTCATACAAAGCTTCCGCTAATTTCTTTGAGTTTCGTTCAACTTCTTTCAATTTTGAATTTCTGATAAACTGGTCAATACCAGGTTGCGATTAGGATTTCAAGAAGAAATACTGGTGATCTGGAATGAAGATTCAGTAAGAACAACAAATTAATTGATTTTTTAGGACAAGAAATCAAGAAAGATGATGATGAATAACAATGGGGCTTGAAATGTGCAAAATGTTCCTGAAGCAAGCACTGAGAATCATACCAACACGAATGACTATAATCATCATAATCATCCCTTTTACTTGAGTTCAACTAATGTATGTGGCATTCAAATCATTTCCTTTCAATTGACTGGTGTTGAGTATTACTCTTTGTGGTATAGATCTATGAGGATAATCTTGTTAGGGAGAAATAAGATGGGGATGGTTGATGGAACTTATACTAAAGATTCTTTTCCTGTTGAAATGCATAACCACTGGGAAAGGGTAAATGCCATAGTCTTATCTTGGATAATGAACTTGGTGTCAAAGAGTCTCTTAGGTGGCATAATGTATGCAACTAGTTCACATGCAGTCTGGGAAGAGCTTCATGAAATATTCACTAAGGTTGATGGCTCTAGAACCTTTAACTTGCACAAAGAGATTGCGACTTTGACTCAAGGAACAACTACTGTATCTGCATATTTTTCTAGATTAAAGGACTTCTGGGAAGAATTTGAGGCCCTTGTGCTAGCACCAAGGTGCAATTGTGAGAAGTCTAAAGACTTCATAATTCATCTTCAAAAGTTAAATCTGTTTCAGTACTTGATGGGCTTAAATGAGTCCTACAGCCAAGCAAGAAGTCAAATCTTGCTAATGACACCAGTGTTATCTGTGAATCAAGCCTACTCCATGATTATTAGTGATGAAAGTCAAAAGTCTGTGGCTGCTACTGTTGGGATCTTGGGTGCAAATCCAACTCCATGAAGCAACAAATTTGACACTGCTCTATACAAAAGAAATGGAGGAAATGGACAAAAGTTCTAAAAGAATTATGATGTACAGTGTGAGCTCTGCAAGCTTAAAGGGCACATTAAAGAAAATTGCTGGAAGATCATTGGGTATCCACCTAATTTCAAGAAGAGAAAAGGGCCAGGTGGTGCATACATGGCTGAACATCTTGGTTCAGAGAATCACAACCAAGCCTCTACTTCTGATGCGCAGAACTTAGAGAATGGTTTGATATTAGCTCAGATAAGTCAGATGGGAAATGCTGCTTTCAGTAAGGAACAATATGATGAAATTCTCAAGTTGATACAAAATAGTTCAGGTCCTACTGATGTCAGCTCTTGCAATGCAGCAGGTATGAGTATTGACAATGCTTTGTTATCTTCTATTGGTGAGTTGAAATGGATTATTGACACAGGATCAACTAATCATATGGTTTTAGATTTAAGAATGTTGCATAAGTCATCTGTGTCTCAAACTACAAGTCCAAAACCAGTGTGTTTACCTAAAGGTGACTTAACATATGTTACACATAGTGGAAGTAGCTTCTAAAGTAAAGGAAATGTCATCACAAATGTGTTTCATAGACCCCAGTTTAAATACAATCTACTCTCAGTCTCCAAGTTGCAAAAGAATTGAGATGCTCAGTGAATTTTTTTTCTTGATTTCTGTGTTTTCTAGGATCATTACTTTGGAAGGGTGAAAGCGATTGGTAAGGAAGATAGTGGATTATATCTACTTGTTGGAACTGAAGTCAAGGATGAAAACACACAAGAAGTTACTTTAGCAGTCAAAGAGAAACAAGGCAACAACACTTACTTGAACAAAACAGCTGATGAAGTAGATTTGTGGCACAGAAGACTTGGTCATCCTGCTTCCAATGTACTTCAAAAGTTAGTGTCTAATAAAGTTCAAGATATAGATAATAGAACAAAAGAGTGCAGTGTATGTCCTTGTGCAAAACAAACAAGATTGTCATTTCCTTCTAGCAGTATTAAAACTTCAAGTAATTTTGAGATTGTTCATATGGACTTGTGGGGTCCTTACAGAATTTCCACTATGAATGGCAACAAGTATTTTTTTTTTTTTACAATTTTTGATGATTTTTCAAGGATGACTTGGGTGTTTTTACTTAAATTGAAGAATGATATGTGTGTTGTGATTCAGCAGTTTCTTATATTTGTCAAAACTCAGTTTGATAAATCAGTTAAAGTAGTTAGAACAGATAATAACTGAGTTTGTGAACTCAACTTGTAGTACTATGTTTAAAGGTTTGGGTATTATGCATCTGTGCCTATACTTCTCAGCAAAATGGAGTCGTTGAGAGAAAGCATAGGCACATACTAGAAGTTACAAGAGCACTTAGATTTCAAGCTGAGATTCCAATCCATTTCTGGGGATAATGTGTGTTGACTACTGTGTACTTGATAAATAGGCTGCCAAGTTTAGCTATTCAAAGATAAGACACCCTATGAGAAATTACATGGTCAATAACCAAAGTGTGATCATATAAGAGTATTATGATGCTTGTGTTATGCCAAAACAATCCAGGAACATGATAGCTTATGTCTAGGGCCAGATCTGCTGTGTTTCTAGGATCTACTGAGACACAAAAGGGGTATTTACTATATGATTTGTCTACTAAGACCTTTATTGTTAGCAGGGATGTTAGTTTCAGAGAGCATATATTTCCTTTTAAAAACCAACAACAATCAGACAAAGACAATTACCATCTCTTCTCTTTACAAGAAACAAATGTAGAAAGTGATACTATGGCTGATGAAACTCCAAAACCAAGCATATCTATACCACCTACTGATCATGTTATCCAAGAGGCACAAGTGTCATCCTAACCACAAACTGAACTACCCAGTCCAAATACACCACTTGAACAAATACATCATGATCCTATACCACCAGTGTTACCAAATGAACCAGATCAACCTGATCCTGTCCAACAAGCACCAGTGTTACCAAATTAACCAAACCAACCTGAGCCTGTCCAACAAGCTATACCACCTAGTGATGTTAGAAAGACCACTAGAGGAAAGAAACCACCAATATGGATGAGTGATTTTGTGTCATTCAACATTCACAAAGAAATACCATATTGAATGTCAAACTATGTATCATATGATAGTCTGTCACCATCTTATAAAGCTTATGTTGCAGCTTTTTCATCAGTTACTGAGCCTACAACTTATGCTCAAGCCTGCGAAGACCCTAGGTGGGTTGAGGCTATGCCGAATGAGATTGAAGCCTTGCAATCAAACAAAACCTGGGATGTGGTGACTCTGCTACAAGGTAAAAGTACAATTGGATGTAAGTGGATATACAACGTGAAGTACAAATCATCTGGTGAGGTTGAAAGGTTTAAAGCAAGGCTGGTTGCAAAAGGCTATAGCCAAAAAGAGGGGATTGATTACAAAGAGACTTTTTCACACAATCAAGATGAAGACTGTCAGAGAAGTGTTGGCAACAGCTGCAAGAAAACATTGGCACATACATCAGATGGATGTCTACAATGCTTTCTTACAAAGAGATCTATTTGATGAAATCTACATGGACATCCCACAAGGCTTTACAAGTCAGGGGGAGAATCAAGTGGCCAGACTTGTGAAATCCTTGTATGGATTAAAACAAACACCTAGGCAATGGAATTCTAAACTTGATGAGGCATTGACTAAAGCTCGGTTTAAACAAAGTCAACATGATCCATCACTGTACATCAAACACACTACTGAAGGAACTATTTTGGTTCTAGTGTATGTAGATTACATGTTGATCACTGGGGAAAGCTTGAAATTGATTAAAAAAACTAAGGCTGGATTACAAAAAGATTTCAAAATGAAAGATCTGGGAGAATTTAGATATTTTTTGGGGATTGGGTTTGCAAGATCCAAACAAGGTATACTGATGAATCAAAGGAAATATTCCTTGGAATTGATATCTGAGTTGGGGCTAATTACAGAAAAAACTACAGCAACACCTATGGATACTAATGTCAAGCTGACTACAAAGGAACTTGATGATCACAACACAGATAAACCAGTAGCAATGGATCCACTTACTGATCAGCATGCATTTAAAAACCGATTAGTAAGTTGTTGTATCTCACTATGACCAGGTCTGATATAGCATTCAGTGTTTAGACCTTAAGTTAATTCTTACAATGTCCTAAGAAGTCACATATCGATGCTACAATTAGAGTGGTCAGGTATGTCAAGAATCAACCAAGTCAAGGTGTACTCTTGTCTAGTAGTGAAGACTGTGCAGTCACTGCCTTCTGTGATGCTGACTGGGCATCATGTCCTCAAACTAGGAGGTTTGTTACTAGTTATCTGGTAAAGATTGGTGACTCTATGGTGTCTTGGAAATTAAAAAAAACAAACCACAATTTCTAGAAGCTCAGCAGAAGCTGAGTATAGAAGCTTAGCAAGTGTGGTGGCTGAGTTAGTATGGATCCTTGGGTTAATGAAGGAAATTGGAAGTTAAGTCAAGGTACCAGTTTACATTTACAGTGATAGCAAAGCTGCCCTATAGATTGCTGCAAACCCTGTGTTCCATGAGAGAACAAAACATATCGAACTTGATTGTCATTTCATCTGGGGAAAAATTCTACAAGGTCTGATCACAACCAACTACATCTCATCAGAACAGCCAGCAGATATATTGACAAAAGGCTTAAACAAGGTTCATCATATGTACTTAAGTTCCAAGCTAGGGGCAGTTTAGTCTTTTTACAGATTAGTTAAGATGTGTTTGAAAGTTAGTTAAGAGAGGTTGAGATCTCAACTAAGTCCTAACCATAATTAGGAAATGAGTTACTCAAATCTGATTATGAGCTAATCTCTACATAGTATAAATACTCTTGCAATAATCATATCAAGGATTACAGTGAATAATATTTCTTTTCTACTCCACTATTCTCTCTACCCTAATGTCTTCTTCTTCATTTCTTCATCAATTTGGCTTCCTAATATTTTGAATTCACACAAAATAACACATGTTTTCCATTTGTTGAAGATTCGGCAAAAGTAAAATAGATGAATTTTCTGGAAAATTTTGAAACGTTGCATTATCTCTATAATTAATGAGTTGCAATCAAACGGGCGTCTTTTGTGAAATTCTGTAACAATTTGTATCATGTCTAACCATGGTAATGGAGGAAGTAAATGTTAATTATAGGGGATTAATGAGTTGATTGTTGGACTTTTAGAATATCACATAAATAAGGGATGTTTAATTTTCTTACGATTTGAAAGAATGAAATGGAGAAAAAAGAAGGAAGGAAGAGAAATTTCAGGAAAGTAATTAATTGTATTAATAGTGAACTGATGAGAGAGATAAATAAGATATCTTTAAATGGTAATCCTGGCCTTAGAGAGGTGCCACATCACTCTCTTATTGCCAGCTTTATTATATAGAATATATAGATTGATTGGCCGAGAGACACACACAAACACTCAAATCTTCCATTTAACACCAATGCATTTAGTTGTGAGTACTCTTAAACACTTTCTTCTTTTCTCCACGCTATTGTTGGTATATTACTATTGTAATTTTAGATCCTCAAAAAATTTCAATTCCATGATGTATTATTATAACTATACCAATTGAAAGCGTGAACATATGATTAATTATGTTTTCTCTAGTGCTAGAGCTATAATTAAGGGCATAAAAAAATGAAATATGCATAAAGAACCGATTTGTCTGTTACTTTCACATGGTGGTGTCAAAACCAAATAAATTCCTTATATTTATGTTTAAAGTTAAAGGCTAAAATTTACATATCAAATTGAACTTCACTATAGCCCATTTCTAAAGCACATACTGGTCTAATCCACATAAATAGTTAACTTTAGCACTTGTTTCCCTTACTTTCAAACTATTTGATCATTCATTAGTAAATATGAAGCACCGCCACAGGACTGATGACTTGGTGTTTGTTTTTTCAAAAAAGTTGATATAATTACTGCAAAGGGGAAAATAGCGCAAATGCAACAAATTCCGAGCATGAAAGAAAATTGCAGTTGATTCTATGGGAATGAAGCACAATAATAACATAAATTAATGTAGCCAATATATTAAGTCTTAAATAAATCTTGTAATACAATAAACTGTAATCTATACATAATATAAAGCTAGGCATAGACAAGGTGACGTGGCAACCCTCTATGACCTTCATTGCTATTTATCTATTATCTCCTTTTTTTTTGACATTTTTTCTATTTTTTTTTCATTGACTATATTTAAAATCCTATGTAAAGGCAATAAACATTGTAGTAAATATAAATAATAAATGAATTAATAAAGAGTAGTAAGGCAGCATGCTTGAGCGTTACCCGCAGAATGAGGAGGTTGTGAGGAGTCAGGTTGTAAATAAAGAGTCTAGGATGAATTCATCTTTAATTGCAATACAAGAATTTAATTCTTTCTCTAAAATCCCCTCTCTTCCTAATATTTCTTCCATTTTCTTCCAAATCTCCACCCTTCTTTATCTGCACTTCTTTTTTCTTCTTTTCTATTTACTTGATTTTGATTAGGTTTTGTGTAAATATATGTATTTGAGTTTTTCAACTAGAAAATTTTAGATAGATTTTGTGTATTAGCTATGTATTTGAAACTTTTTCCAACTAGAATGCTTACAATATTAGAATATCAACTGTTATCACTCTTTTATGTTATTTTTCCTATTTTTATTAATTTTAGTTGGAAATGTTTTATTGTTGATCTTTGTTGGAGGCTTTTCTAATTGAATTATTGTAGTTGAATTCTAAATATGCTTAGAGTGTCAATTATGGTGTTTCATTTTTTTCCTTTCTTTTTTGGTATATTCCAAATTTATTGACTTTAGATTTGTTGTTTTTTGCAGGTTGGTAGGTGTGTGAATTTTTCGGATCTGAATTATTTATTTTAAGCTTATGGAAAAGGAGAGAGAATGCAACATCTATAAAGATTCAAAATCCGCAAGTGTCTATTATATTAATTCTCTTGCTTTTTCCTCATAATGTTGTGCTCACAGTGTTTGTGTTTGTGTACATATATGATTTTTTTTTTTGTTAAATTCATAAATCTTTTAGAAAAGTTTAACCGAATATAACATATATGTATATGTATGTATATATGTAAGGCGTAACTGAATTTATAGACTAACAATTTGAATGGAAGATGTATATATAATTAACTTTAGGTTTGTTGTTTTTTGCAGGTTGGTCAATGTGAAGGCGGATTTGAATTATTTTATTTTAAGCTTATGAAAAAGGAGAGAGGGTGCAACTATAAAGATTCAAAATCCGCAAGTATATATTATATTAATTCTCTTGCTTTTCCTCATAATGTTGTGCTCACATTGTTTGTGTTTGTGCACATGTATCAAACAATTTTTTGTTAAATTCATAAACCTTTTAGTAAAGTTTAACCCAATATAAGATATATGTATATGTAATGCGTCATTGAATTTATAGACTAACAATTTAAATGGAGGATGTATATATAATTAGGTTACTCCTGGTGATATTTTTTTTTATCTTGATGTACTTATAATTTCTTAGAACATTTATTAATTGTAAGCATATTTTAAAAATGTATGACATTCTTACATGTTGTTCTTGGAAATTTTTATTTTCTTATTCGTTATTTTCTTCTGTATAGGAATTGTTTTCTTCCGTGTAGGAATATATATTAACGAATGAGCCTTATTACATGATTTTTTTAAAAGGAGTCCAAATTGAAGTTGGAACTAATAACTCCTTCTCTTTCACTTTGAGAAATGATGATTACGTGATTTGCTTTAAAATAGTTAAATTAATAGCCTATTTTATAAAGTTTTTTGCCTTGATTGTTCGGAAGTGACTTTATTTCGTATTCTTGGAATTAATGTAATATCACATAAACAAACAACATTATAGAGATACATTAAAAAAAAAAAAATTACATTTGTGTTACGTTTTTGCTTTCAATATGTTAAAAGTGATACCTCCACAATTTCCTTTTAGAACTTTAGAAGCAATATCTTTTCTCATATTTATAGCTCTTTTGTTTCTAAATTGAATTGTTCAATTCCGCTAATATCATTTTTGGGAAAATACATAAATACCCCCAACGTATACTCGGATTAATTATGACGCACCCAACCTTTGCGGGCAACCTATTACCCCCCCCCCCTCCCCCAGTCTTATTTTTTCAGTATTTTAGTGACCATTTTTTAGTGACCCCCATTTTTTTAACTCACGTGTAGTACACACGCCTTTTAAATTTCCAAATCAGCATTATTTTTTAACTCCCTTTTCATTTCACCCCCATAAAAATAAACGAAAGTTTATTTTCGCTCCCCTCTCTCTCTCTCTCTCTCATCGATTTTCACTGCATTTGCACTATTTACCTTGATAATTTTCAAGCGAACTTCCACCACATACACTAATTCGCGTAATACTTAGTGATTTCTAGGGTCATTTTTGCATTCTCAAGTTTGGTGAAGTTTGTTTTGCTGAAGAAAGCTATCATTCGTGATTTTGCAGGTTAAGATTTTTTTTATTTTGTGTATTTTGTAGTGTATTTATCTACTGATATAGTTTGCTTGTTAGGGTTTTGACACATTTAATTATTTGCTTGCATTCTAGGGTTTTGAATCGGGTTGTTTGTTAATTTAGGATTTTTTTTAGTAGAATAAGATAAATGAACAAGTAACTTTTGCTGCTAATTTTGTTAAAAATCATATGTTTCCCTTTGATGTTGCTTGTTGGTGAAAAGTTTTGTTGCTTTGTAATTTTCAGGTATGGCTGAATTTGTTTATGTTACGTTGAGATGGTTTTATGGTGAGGTATTTGATTTAAGTAGTGGTGTGCTAAGATATGAGGGTGGTAATTGTACAGAATTCTTAGATGTCGATGCTGATAGGTTGTCATATTTTGAGCTTAGGGACTACATAAAGGAATTGGGATATAGTCCAAGTTGTGGTTTTAAGGTGAAGTCCCCTAATAGTGACATTCTTGTAGATATACTTACTGACTAGGATATTTTTGACCTTTCCCTAAGTTTGAAAGATGGGGACATTGTGGAGATTTATGTCTGTCACATGGTAGATGAACCAGATGTGCCCTCATTGCCTTTGGAATATCTTGTTCCCAACAACCAAACAAAAAGTGATGCTTTTAATAAAGTTGGTGAGGGTATCCAATGTGAACCAAATGGTTCTCAAAGCAACCCTAATGAGAACCCAGCCACTGAAAATACACCACTTGAAGCTGCTACTACTTCACCCTCTCAATTTCCCACTAATTCTTCAACCCCACAAATAGAAGCTGCTGAAAATTCACCCAAACAAACTGAACCTACAGATGGTGAAAATGCAAAGCAAGTAAATAGTGACCATGTTGACTCTCTCTCAACAGATTCTAATGTTGAATCTGATGTAGAATCGAACCGTATGGCGATATTTGATGGTCCAGATGGTGATGATGGATCTGATGTACATGAGGAAATTAGAACATTTAGGGCTGAAAGGAGGGATTATAAGAGAACGACTAGAAGAGAGAAAAAGGGGCAACCTAACATTGATGATGTACCTTTAGGTGAAGTTGAACAAGACATAGGATTTGATGAAACAGAACCTAATAAAAGAGATTTGGAAGGAAGGGTAGGTGGTGATGAATCCTTTTACCTTAGTTCTGATGCATATAGTTGTACATCTGATGAGGATGATCTTTGAGGAGGGTAACGTTGAAACCTAGAGAAGGAAAGTAAATACATAAGGTTTGACCCTACATGTAAGAAGGTAGTATGGCGACTTGGTATGATTTTTTCGAGTGTTAATGAGTTTAGATATGTTGTGACTAGATATTCACTTCGAAGCATATTCGAAGCAGATAAGTTTTCCAATGAGCCTTCAAGGGTGAGGGTCACGTGTAGGGATGATTGTCCTTGGTTAATTTATACTAAGCTGACAATTGACAAGAATTTTCAAATAAAAACACTATCCTAAACATAGATGTGTTCGGACCACAAGGAACTATATGTGCAATTCTGGGTACCTGGCCACTACAAAGATAGAATTACTCAACAACCAAACATCGAATTTGCAAACTCGAGAGGCAATTAGGAAGGAACTTGGTGTACATGTTGGCAGGTCCACTGTTAGGAGAGCTAGATCTAAGGTTTTAGTAGAGATCATGGGTGATCAAGTAAAAGAGTTTGGAAGAATAATTGATTACAGAGATGAAGTGTTGAAAACAAATCCAGGAAGTACTTGTGTGGTGAAAGTGTCTACTACAGAATTTGCTGAAGATGGTAGGCCTTGCTTCTTAGGTTTCTACATCTGTTTTGATGCCTTGAAAAGGTCATTTTTGAGTGGTTGTAGAAGATGCATTGGGTTAGATGGTTGTTTCTTAAAGGGTTGTAGCAAAGGTCAACTGCTAGTTGCAGTGGCTAAGGATGGCAATAACCAGATGTTGCCAATTGTTTGGGCTGTTGTGGAGTATGAGAACAAAACCACATGGACTTGGTTTATGAAAATATTGATTCAAGACTTGAACTTAGGGGATGGGACTGGTTACACAGTCATTTCAGATATGCAGAAAGTACTAAACTGTTGATTTTATATTGTTTATGTTGTTACGCTTTGCTGATTTAAACTGTTCCTTTTTTAGGGGCTTCTTACCACTATAAAAGAGCTTTACACGAAAATGGAGCGAGGCAATGTGCTAGACACATCCTTGCAAGGCGGTCAAAAGATTGGGGAGGCCTTGAAAGGAGGTGATTTTTGGAAATGTGCTAGAAGCACATTTGAGGCAGATTTGAGGAGAAATTTGGACAAATTAGAGCTGCTTGGTGGTGAGAAGATTGTTGAGGATTTACTCCACTACAAGGAACACACTTTTTGTAAGGTATACTATAATACTAAAACTAAGTGTGACATCATTGACAATAATATGGCTGAGAGCTTTAATGCTTGGATCTTGCGTGCAAGACACAAGACCATCATAACCATGTTAGAAGAGATTAGGGTGAAGGTAATGACTAGGATAGGTGTGATGAGGTCTTTTGAAAACACTTGGGTGACAAGAATATCTCCAATGGCATTAAGGACATTAGAAGAAAACATGGGGAAGTCGATGATAGAACGTAATATTGTGTTTAATGGTGAGCAAGGGTTTGAGATTCTTGATGGTCCATATCAACACACTGTTGATATTGTCAATGAGAAATGTAGTTGTAGGTCATGGCAGCTCAAAGAAATACCATGTCCACATGTCATTTGTGCCATGTTGTACAAGAAGTATAAATCTATTGACTATGTCTATGACTACTATAGCAAGAAGAACTGGTTCAAAACATATTGTCACTACATTCAACCAATGACAAATATGGCAATGTGGCCTAGATGCCTTGCTAATCATAACTGTGCACACGGTCATCAAAAAAATGCCAGGTAGGCCCTCAAAAGCAAGAAGGAAAGAGGCTAGTGAAACAAATAAATCTGGAAAAATGCCAAGAATAGGTATGCTGATGATTTGCAGCCAATGTGGAGGTAAAAACCACAATAAAAGAGGCATCGAGGGTATGTCCTTCTCTGATTTTCATAACTTTGCACTGCACTATTGAATTTTTATGACTTTGTATTTTACTTGTAGAGTGGAACATGGGCTGCTTTTGCTGCTTCTCAAACCACTACTGTATCTCAAACATTTGATGCTTCTCAAATAACTGCTGCCTCTCAAAACAATGATGCCTCTCAAACAACTGCTGCTTCTCAAACAACTGCTGCTTCAAACAATGTCCCAAGGCCAAAGGGGAGACCAAGAAAAACACCTATCGTACCTGAAACTCCTCCAAGACTAATGGGTAGGCCAAGAAAAGAACCTAATGTTCCTAATGCTCCTCCAAGACCAAGGGGAAGGCCAAGAAAAGAACCTAATGTGCCTAGTGCTCCTCCAAGACCAAGGGGAAGGCCAAGAAAAGAACCTGTAGTTGCTACTCCAAAGCCTAGAGGAAGGCCAAGAAAGGTAACAGAGGTTGTTGCTAGTCCGCTTCCCCGCCGTTCTCAAAGAGTTGATTCTGAGGGTCCCCCTACTTACCCAAATAAAAGATCAAAAACAGTTGGTATGGGAGTCTTTGTTGCTGAAAGTGGTTATACATCCCTGAATGTAAGTTTAATATTTTCTTTACAATGGCATTGGTATGTGAAGTTGTGAAGTGACTAATTTTCAAATTTGTTTATTGCAGCATGGCATGCCTACTAGTAGAGTCTTTGAATTTTGATAGTAAACATCAAGCAAGTCGGCTGTAAGATGCGAAGTCACGGGAGACCTTGGTCACAAGGCAAGGCAAGGGATGAGGTACAAAGGAAAACCATGCTACTCAAGAAACATGCTTGATGAGATTAGAAGGGACAAACTCAACAAGGCCACTAGCAGCAAAGGAAAGAGGCCATGGAAGTGATGACCATTATTTAGATGACTAGAATTAAGTTGTTTTTGGATATTAAACACTTTGTATGAATTAGGCAGTTTGGAAGACTTGAATTAGTAGTTACAATAACTTAAGTTAATGTTTTTTGCTTAATTAAGTGTTGGAATGACTTATTAATCATACTTGTTTGTGTCCATTGTTTGTGCTCTGTTAGCTGTGGTACTGCATACTGCATTTTGGTAAACATATTTGTGCAGTGTGTCACTTGAGCAGTGATTTATGATTCGGGCAGTGTGTACATTGAGCAGTAAAGTTAAATGTGCAGTGTGTGTACTGTGCAGTGTGTGTACTGTGCAGTGTGTGTACATATAAATGTGGGCAGATTTCTGTGCCGGCTTGAATTCAGGTACATTGATTGAAATGAATTCAGTCAGCCTTCATTGGACGATTCAATTCAATCTAATTGAATTCAGGTACATTATTTGGTAGTTGGAAGAGCTAATAGAATTGTAACCATTCAATATCATCGACCTATAAATAAGCTATTAATTTTGTCAATTTCAACTCATCCCTACACCATTCTTTCTCGTTCAAAACAACGAATTTCATGGCAAAATGCCTCTTTAGGTGAAGATGAAGTGATTTACTTCGAGAAGAAACTAACCAAATCATACGTTGACAACGATGACTGCAGTAAGTGTTATTTTGCAAACTTATTTCCATTGACGTGTTTCATTATTCATAATGCCTCGTGTTTTTTGTGCATCCTACCTTCGACATACGGGATTTTCTTCCAAACACAACTACACAAGCCGTTGTTTTCTACGAGCGTGAATATAATATGATGTATAAGGTTGGCGCGCATACCCGCCTCTCCATTTTGGAAGGATTTCATTGATGCAAACCTTCTAAGGGAGGGACATGTCTTATGCTTTAATGGTTGTGAACATAATGACAAAGTAACCTTCTTTGTTAATATCAAGAGGGAGGTTATTGAAATAGATTAGGTTTCTCCCTATTATGTAAAGTTTATGAATTATCAATGAAATCTATATCTATGAACTTTATCTTTATCTATGGTTTTTCTTCTCAAATTGAAAAAAGACAACTTTTTAATTGAACATCCATGACAAGAAACTTCTTCAACTTACATACATAAAGTGAATAACAATCACTTAAACATCCTTCAATATACAAACATGTAATCCTACTATGGCAATCGACACTGGTAATGCTTGTTCAAGAACACCCAATAAACCAAATAACAACAACAAAGAAACACAAAAACAAAAACTTGTTAATAGTAAAGCATCTACCCTTCTTCTCTTGTTCAAGCTTCATCACTTTCATCTCTTCTTCAAGCTTTGACACTTTCATCTCTTCATTTGTAGTGATATTCTCATTACCGATGGCCATTTCACTATTGTCATTACTGATATCTCCATCAATGCAAGAAGACTCTCCTTCTTCCATTTCATTTGTCAAACCAACTTCTTCTGCCATTTTCTTAACTTCAATTCCTACTTGCTCTTCCATTTTCTTAATCAATTTGTGAATAACAAACTTAGACCTTTCATTAATAGGATCATCCCTCCATTCAAAGAACTTACATTTCTTAGCCTATAAAATAAATTCAACTCGTAGTAGGCACACCGTAATGTGTGGCGAAATAAGGCCCATGACATTAAAAAAAAAAAAAAAATCGTACCCCATAGAATGGGCATGTCCAAAATCTTCTTCCGGGATTATTAGGAGACCAAGAAATCTTCATTTTTAATAATACTCCGTGCTGGCATCGCACTTGACGCTTCATCTTTGGATCGTCATTTTCAATACAAAGATTGTTCAACTCCAATTTGAACTCTTTCATTAAGAACCCTAGAAAAAAAAATTAAGTGAAAGATATAACATATAAATAAAAGATGAGAATAATAATGAGATTGGAGAAAATAATACTTACCACACTAGAATCCATGCGCGATTTCAATTTTTTTTTCTTCAAGCTATGGCAACAATGGAGTCAAAATTAGAAAATGAAGAGAGAAGGAAGAGAAAATAACGGGGGAGAGGGGTGGGGCGGGTTTTTTACCGTTATTTTTTATCCACGTGGCCAAAAATAACAGGTCAAATACCCCCTCACGCGCTGCTTAGTGGTGTAGTTACACACAGTGCCAGCACAGCACTAAAAGGTCACTAAAATACTGAAAAAATAAGACTGGGGGTAATAGGTCGCCCGCAAAAGTTGGGTGTATCATAATTAATCCGAGTATACTTTGGGGGGGAGGGTTTTTTTTATGTATTTTCCCATATCATCTAATTCTCATAAGTGGCATAACAAGTTACATCGTCAATAGAAAATATTTTATTTTTTATTAAATAATATTGTATTATCTAATTACCTAAATTTATTTCCATAAATCAAGAAATTTTGCATTGTAATTTAACATTTTATATTAGTATCCTTGAAAAGGAATATAGTGTTTAACTTGACGTCAATAATTCTATGCCTTCAAGTTAAGTAGAAAAAGTAAAGCTTGATTATTTTAGAAAAAATGGTCAATCTTGAAAATTCAATTATATCAGGGAACAATTGTCAGGAATATATTTTTAGATAAAAAAATAACTGTTAATTCTTTTGTACGATAATTATAATAATAATTATTTGATCATAATTTTTTTTTACGATCGCGCGAAGCACGAGCAAATTGACCAGTCTCCTTTACAAGCTAAACTTTTAGCCGTTAGATATTACATATCATAAGAAGCGTGATCCTACAAAAGCTACTCCTCGAAAAAATTGTCAACTTCTCTTTTGAGCTTGTTACACAAAGTTTAAGAAATAAAAATGAAGACTTTTGAAATATGTGGTCAAAAACAAGCCTTAGATATTTGTGTGGTCAGGAAATCATACTCGT
Organism: Lycium ferocissimum; assembly: GCF_029784015.1. Taxonomy (NCBI): domain Eukaryota; kingdom Viridiplantae; phylum Streptophyta; class Magnoliopsida; order Solanales; family Solanaceae; genus Lycium; species Lycium ferocissimum. Next base: position 58,525,373 of record NC_081350.1, read on the forward strand.
AATGAAGTTAAATTATTTCTAAATATAGAAAGGGGACAATCTTTTTGGGACAGACTAAAAAGGAAAGGAGGACAATCTTTTTGGGACGGAGGGAGTACATTTTTTAGCAATTTGATGTTACGTATCATAAGAAGCATGATCCTACAAATAACCAAAAAAGTTTTTAAAATTATAAAACACAAACAGAGCATCAAAAGAAAATTCAAAGAAACTAAACATCAAGAACTTGGCCAAAACGAAGGACATATTTCATACTGAACCTTTTAACTATAAAATGGCTGCACCACAGCATTGCAGCGGTCATTACTAAAGTTTGTTGGTGTTCCTCGACAAAAACATAAAATACATTTCCTAATTTACACCTCTATCATGAGTCAATACAAGTATCCTACTCATAAATCCCTCAGATTTCTTAAAAATCCAGATTAAGACTACCGTAGTATAAAAATTTTGCATTTCAAAAATAATAAAAAATACCCTTTTCAAAAAATACATTAAGTGTCAACTCTCTGGAATTAGTAGCACAAAATAAAAGTTATGATATTTTCTCAACAAATAAGAGTATCAATACATATGAAACCCCGAAAAAAAAAAAATCCTTGCATTCATTAAGGTCTCAGTTCTCTAGTTTTAAGAAATCTATATATAATATAAAGCTAGGCATAAGCAATCCTATGTGGCACCTCTCTATGACCTTCATTGGCATTTATCTTTTTTCTCCTTTTTTTGGAGTTTTTTCTACATAATAAATAGGTAAATGATTTTAAAAAAGGCCTCACAAAAATGAATGCTCCTGCAGCCCACGTTTTGAGTAGTCAATAGTCTTTTAATACAAACCAATAATGATTCTCCTAATTACACCTTTTACTCTTCCTCTCAACTGTTGAAAATTTTTAAGAAAATTTCTACGTTTGAACTATTCACTTCACTTACTAGCAAAAATCAACGCTTAATCCTCATTCTGAAAGCAAGAGGAACAATTAGCATTTATTTCCCTATAATTAGCATTTATTAGTACATATTACTCTGCTAGCTAACCGTAGGAAATAAAGAGGCACGTAATCCTCCTAATAATTAGCCTCATGCCCACACGACTTTCTAACTTCAAAAAACTTGGACTCTATTTAGCAAGTTTTAGAAAAGGGAATGGCCGTCCAGCTAATTGGTTGCGCCAGGTAACACCTCCGCTCTCTCTCTCTCTCTCTAAAAAAAATCTCTCTCTCTCTCTCTCAATATAGATTTATGTTCTCTTAATTTTTTATCTCATCCTTTTTACTGTATTTAATTTAAATAATTGAAATGTGGATGTCATGTTTTTGTTTGATTCTGCTTCTTATGGGTGTCTTTGATTTTTGATTTCTGATGATTTTCTTGAGCTTTTAGTTATAAATTATTGTACAGAACAAAGAGAATCATTTGAAGTCTTCAATCTTGTAGCAAAGAACCGAAATTTGAAAGGTAGAAATCAAGTATTTGTTTTTGAATATTTCTTTTGTGCTGTTTTATTGTTGAAGTAATTGTTGAGAATTTTATTTGATTTAATGGTAGTAAAATTATGCTGAATTTGAAGTAATTGTTGAAATATGTTTGTAGGAATATTATATGGATTACAAGTGAGTGGACTGTATTTGCAAGAATGAAAAAGGTGTCACTTGAGGAGAGACTTTTTCAGAACGAAGATTTTGTACTGTATGATGAAGAACAAAAATATAACAAAAGCTTAAAAAATTACTTATACTTAAAAATTTGTATCTTTATATATTATAAAGTTAGATAAAAGAAGAGTGATGTAGAACATCCTTTCTCAACAATGAACACAATTTTTTTTTCTCCTTTTATTGGTCTTTTCTCCAATTTTCTCATTTATGTGCCAAAGTAAAAAGTACAAAAAATAATCGTTTAGCTCTTTTAAGTATGTTAAATGTGCTTAACTTTTTTCCTTACAAAGATGAAAAAACGTTGCATAACTTGGTGAGTATGGGAAAATGTAACGACATCTATTTCATTTATGCATAAACCTATGCTTACGGAGGAATTAATGAAATGACAGAAGTTTTTAATTTCATAAACCCATATATTAAGAAGTTATGGAGATAAAAAGTTGTGAATTATGAAGGTATAACAATTTGTGGGTAGTCATTTATTGCATCCATGGAAATCCTCACACCCAAAAATAAAGATTTCATTAGAGAAAGGAGAGAAACCAAGCATTGAGGATTTAGCCTCTAAAAGTTGGTCCAAAATAGTTGAATTTTTTCGTCTATCAAGAAGGTATTTTATTCTTTTTTCAAATTTATCCTTGACACATTTTTAATTCAATGAACAAATTTGATGTTTGTTATAGTTTCAAAGCCCCTCTTAATTAAGGATATTTTAGTAATACAACTCTAAATATTTAGGAGTAAGTGAATTCCTTAATTCACGTGTCAAAGCCTAAAACCTCAATTATTTTGGACTAGAGGGAGTACTAAATTTTCTTGGACGTTGCTTGATTATACTTTTAAACATGATTATCAGATAATTAACAATCGATATGTGGTATAGTAATCCTCTCAATTAATATCTTTCTATTTGTATAATTATCTTATTTTTCATGTGAAAAAGTATGCAATACTTTATTTGGATTTGTTTTTCTAATACTCATTCATATATGTAAAATGTATGTTTCCTTATAAATTTGTTTTTTAATATATTTTTTCTTCTGCATTTCTCCCATTTTTTTTTTTTGTACTATAAAGATTTTATATCTTTATATCTAAATTTATATTAAAAAAGATATTAAAACTTATAATAGTAAAGTATGTTTGACTTTAATAATAATAATAATTTATAAAACGAACATTCACGCCGCGCGAAATGCGGCCAATTCACTAGTTTTTATATTAAGTTTGGCATCAAATAACTTCTGAATAAGGACACGAGGGTGATTCTCGAACTTCTGAGACGTTTAACGTGCATAAGCCGCGGAGGCAACATAATTGTTAGTGAATTATGTTTAACGTAACAGAACAGTTAAACCACAAAAGAAATTGAAGTGACTATTTATAATCGATTACATATACTCATCCTTAATACACTAAAGCCAAATGTATAATCGATTACATATACTCATCCTTAATACACTAAAGCCATAAAATTTTGCAGTCAGTTCAAAATTCATTATTCAATTCTGTTTTGCTACTTTATTTCGTTTTCTAAGACAGTTTTTTCCATGGACTCTGTAGATAACCGACTTATTTGGGACTGACGCATAATTATTGCTGTTATTTTTTCCTTTTTTTCCTATTGAATTTTTGAACAATAAACTAAAAAGGGTGGGAAGAGAATAAAAAGAATTAACCAGATTTTGAATGCGAAAGAATGAACAAGAAAATAAGAGGGCACACAGAAGAGGAGCAGTCCAACATGGGAAACATGTGTTGTTTTCTTCATAAGTGTAAATATTCTCTTCGTAAGGGTTAGGATAGTGTATATATATGAAGCGGTGGCTTCTCTTCGTATTGGTTAGGATCGGTCAGTTGAGGATTATCTTTTCCGTGGCCTTTTTTTGAATAAATAGGATAATTAAATGTAAGAAGGGTATTCTAGTAATTTGACTTTTAAGTTAAGGGGCTCATGCTTTTAATATAGTTGTATACGGTAAAAACCGAAGCAATTTGTATTCTGCAAGAATCGGGGTAAATGTTACAGCTGCCCGGTACAAGATCGAGGAAGAATAAGGTCGTTGGCTATTGATGGGAACGAGGACCGAGGGGTCATGAGTGCATTCAACTCAGTGTCAAAACCGAGGGTATGTTGATGGGCACAGAAATCCTGAGCGTGGAGCGAACACACTCAACATAGGCTCGGAGAATCCATTATGGGACAGGACACGCATCATTTGACCGTTCTGCCATTTGCGCTGACAGCAGTACGGGTGTCAGACCGTACAGACACCGCCTTATCCATTTTAGGGTTTTTTCTACAAAGGCCTTTCTGGAATGTACTAAGGCCTGTATAATTTTAGCTATAAATAGGGATATCCCCCTTTCTTTTTCAGGTTAGCTTTTCATTATTCTCCACATTTGTAATCAGAAAAGTGGCAGTGAAATCTTCTTAAGTGTTTGGCTCATTTAAAGAAAGCAACCTCCAAACCGGACCAGTTCTCAGAGCTTACAAACTTGTCTTCTTAAGTTTTCTTTACTATTATTTATCAATATATTACTATTTACTTGCTATTATTTTCTACTATAAATTAATCTAACCACATATCCTATCAACCACTTACAAATTTAATTGTTATTTGTTTTTTAGGGTAAACAGTTTGGCGCCCACCGTAGGGCATAGGATAATAGTGGTGGTTTAATTTGCTACTCCCTCTTTCACTTTTTCTTTGAAATTTTGTGTTTCAGATACGTTCGAGATGGTAAGCAGTGGTCAATCCGGACACGTGAACAACCATGAAATAGTCGCTGAAAACGTCAACAACATCGTACCCCCTGCTGACCGGCCAACCCAAATGCTGTCAACTAGATCGAAGGCCTTAACCACCAGAATACCGTCAACCAGGAGAATGCCACCCTTCCGGCCACAGATCCTTTGAATAACAATAATTCAGCTACTTTGCTTCGGGCGCAAGCCCAAAAAACGTCAGATGTCCCGGATGAGATTAGCTTACGTTTGATATTTCAAATGTTGCAGGAACAACAGATCGCTATAGCTCAGCTCCAGAAAAAAGACAACAAAGAAGCATCGGCAAAGCCAAATAGGACTACCGAACCAAGGCGAGAAGAGGCCCTGATAGTCGAGAGCGATGGATCCGGGGCTAGTTCATCTATCGAGGTTTTGAAAATGCTCAAAACTTTGGCTAAGAGGGTCAATTCCACGGAGAAAAAGGTGGAAACACACAACTCTCGGGTTGACCAGATCCGGGGGGCACCTCCATTCCTGAAAGGACCGGACTCAAAGAGATATATTCAAAGACCTTTCCCTCCAAGTGCGGCCCCGAAGCTGATCCCAAAGAGGTTCAAGATGCCGGATATTCCGAAATATGATGGGACGATGAACCCGCACGAGCACGTGACCTCGTATACTTGTGCCATAAAAGGCAACAATGTCGAAGAGGATGAAATCGAGTCGATATTATTGAAAAAGTTCGGTGAAACACTATCCAAAGGGGCATTGACCTAGTACGACCATCTGCCCGAGCATTCCATTACTTCTTTTGAGATGCTCGTAGATGCGTTTATCAAAGACCATGTCGGGGCCAAGAAGGTACAGGCAAGAAAGGTGGATATTTTTAAAATCACCCAAAGAGATAATGAGGTTCTCCGAGAGTTCGTGAATAGGTTCCAAAGAAAACGAATAGAGCTTCCTCCGGTCCCGGAAGAATGGGTGGCTCAAGCTTCACTAAGGGACTCAATCCCCGAAGCTCAACTGCCTCGTTCAAATTAAAGGAGAACTTATTGGAATACGAGGCTGCAACTTAGGCCGATGTCCATAACAGGTATGAATCTAAGTTACAGGTAGAGGATGATCAACTTGAACTTCCCCCCGGTCCGATAAGTGGAAGTAAGAATTCTGAGAGATCGAAGAGGAATTATGAACCGGAGATAAGGCAATCGAGGGATAGCTATCGATCGTATTCTCAACCGAAGAAGTCCAGCTTTAGGTCGGATAAGGGAAGAAGCGACCCCAGTCATCACTCGAGTAGAGGTGATAAGTGAGCTGATCAAGGATTAACCAATCGAGGTTTGTTGTTTAGAGGTGATGCCGGTGGTTCAGCCAACAATGGGGACATTCTGAGGTTATTAGAGTACAACTTCAACATTAACACCACAGATCTTGTTTCGGATATCGGCCATATCAAGGATGCTAGGTGGTCGACGCCATTGAGATCCAATCTAGCTCAAAGAGATCCAAGCGTGATGTGTGAGTATCATGGGACTCATGGCCATAGAATCGAAAACTGTCGCCAATTGAGAGAAGAGGTGGCTGGTTGTTAAAAAACCGTCACCTTCGTGAATTCTTGAGTGAGAGAGCCAAAAGCCACTATAAAGGTAGGGAAAATCACAAACAGGTCGAGCCCGTGGAGCCGTAACACATGATCAATATGATAATCGGAGGAACGGATACACCACGAGGACCGATGATGAAGAGAACAAAGGTTTCAATTGTACGAGAGAAGCGGACCAGGGATTATGTGCTGGAGGGATCTATTTCCTTAAACGATGAGGATGCAGAAGGCATCATACAACCACACAATGATGCGTTGGTAATTTCTATCCTTATTTTTAAATCTCAACTTAAACGTATTTTAATTGAGCCAGGTAGTTCGGCCAACATTATTCGATGGAGAGTAGTAGAACAACTGGGGGCTGTTGGACCAAATTGTTCCGGTGGCTCGAGTTCTCAACGAATTCAATATGGCAAGCGAAACTACAAAGGGAGAAATCTCTTTGCCGGTCAACACCGACCGAACTATTCAGAAAATTATGTTCTATGTCATCGAGGGAGAGATGAAGTATAATGCGTCACTCGGCAGACCGTGGATTCATAGAATGAGGGCAGTACCATTACATCAGATGTTAGAGTTCCCAACTCCGGAAGGGATAAAAACGATCCGTGGTGAACAACCCGCAGCAAGGGAGATGTTCGTGGTCGAAGAAGCCCCCCTTATCCTGAAGAAATCGGTCCAAAAAGCTTTTGAATTAACCAAAGGCAAAGATACTAAATAGCAATTAAAGAATGTAGAAGGCTCGGATGAAGAAAAAGAAAAGGCGAACTCGAGTTTCATTGGAGATGATTTCGGTGTGCCCAGATCGTTTGTACCAAGTCTACCATAGAGGAGCTGGAACAGATTATCGTGTTCGTGCACTTGCCGGACAGAAAGGTATACCTAGGCACAGGGTTAACCTTGGAGCTCAGGCGCAAATTAATTAAATTTCTTCAAGCTAATGCCGATTGTTTTGCTTGGTCCTATTTAGACATGACATGTGTGCCACCGGAGGTGATGACGCATAAGCTCAGCCTCGATAAAAAATTCTCTCCGGTCAAACAGAAGAGAAGACCGATGGCCGAATTAAAGCATGCCTTCGTCAAAGAAGAGGTAACAAAGCTTTTAAAAATAGGTTCTATCCAAGGGGGTTAAATACCCGAACTGGCTAGCTAATGTCGTCGTTGTGCCGAAGAAAGGTAATAAATTTAGAATGTGTGTTGATTATAAAGATCTAAACAAAGCATGCCCGAAGGATTCGTTCCCTATGCCTCATATTGATCGCATGTTCGATGTGACGGCTGGGCATGAGATGTTAAGTTTTCTCAATGCCTACTCCGGGTACAACCAGATTCGGATGGACCCGGAGGATCAATAGAAAACTTCTTTTATAACCCGATATGGGACTTATTGCTACAATGTAATGCCACTCGGATTAAAAAATGCCGGAGCAACTTATGAACGCCTAGTTAACCGAATGTTCGAAGAACAGATAGGTAAGACAATGGAGGTTTATATTGATGACATGTTAGTTAAGTCCCTGAAAATAGAGGACCATTTAAAGCATTTACAAGATACCTTCGATATTCTTCGCAAGTACAACATGAAGCTGAACCCGAAGAAGTGTGCTTTCGGAGTTAGATCAGGCAAGTTTTTGAGCTTCATGGTGTCAAACCGGGGGATTGAAACCAACCCGGACAAAATCAAAGCCATTGAAGACATCGAAGTAGTGAACAATGTGAAGGCACTTCCACGAGAGTCCCTTAATCTTCTCTTTGTCAGAATCTGAAACGAGAGGTCTTATATAAATGGCCACCCCCACGAGGCGAGATAAAAACTGCAATCTTCAGGAACGGTGACCATGGTCGACCTGGTCCTCTTCCGCTTTGCACTTGGAGCCGGAAAAATATCTACAAGTCTAGATCTCGAACCTGACTTAATAGATCGGCTAGGCCTCCTCGTTGCTCGTGGAATAGGGAAATGGCCAAACCCTGAGGCTTCCGCCATTGCAGGAGGAGTATTGGCAAACATATCATCAAGATTCTCCTGTTCCGAAGACAGAGCAGGAGGAAGAGGTGAAGTTGTATCGCCGATCTTTTTACGGACCTTTGGCCAAATGCTTAGGGCCCAGAGAAACAGATTATGTGATACGTGAGATCCACAAAGGGACCTGCGATAATCATTCAGGGGCCAAGACTTTGGTCCGAAAAATAATCAGAGCAGGGTTTTACTGGAATCGGATGGAGGAGGACGCAAAAAATTTTGTCCGAAAATGTGACGGATGCCAAAGGCACGCGCCGATGATACACCAGCCCGGAGAGTTGCTTCATCCAGTCCTATGCTCGTGGCCATTCATGAAATTGGGGATGGACATTGTCGGTCCTTTGCCATGGGCTCCAGGTAAGGTTTGGTTCATTTTATTTGTGACTAACTATTTTTCTAAATGGGTTGAAGCGCAGGCTTTCGAGAAAGTCAGAGAAAAGGAGGTCATTAACTTCATTTGGGACCATATCGTTTGTCGCTTCGGCATTCCTGCCGAGATAACTTGCGAAAATGGCCGGTAGTTCATTGGCAATAAGGTCAATGACTTCCTCGAAAGGTTAAAAATCAAGAAGATTTTGTCGACTCCGTATCACCCGAGTGCAAACGGATAGGCGGAGTCGACAAATAAGACTATAATTCAAAATCTAAGGAAGTGGCTAGAGTCGTCAAAACACAAGTTGAAGGAAGTTTTGCCGGAGGTATTATGGGCCTATAGAACGACATCAAAGTCAAGTGCTGGTGAAACTCCATTTTCTCTAGTTTATAAGGCCAAGGCTTTAATTGCCGTAGAAGTTGGTGAACTGAGCCTAAGGTTTCAGTATGCAACAAACGAGTCAAATAAAGAGGCTATGGCCATGAAGCTTGACTAAATGGACGAACTATGCGAGAATACGTTGGTCCGTTTAGCAGCTCAAAAATAACAAGTGGGGAGATATTACAATCGAAGAACGAACCTCTAGCATTTCCAATTTGGGGACTTAGTGCTTCGAAAAATTACCCTGCACACTAAGAATCCCGATGATGAAAAATTGGGTCCGAACTGGGAAGGACCGTATAAGGTAACCGAAATAACCAGCAAAAGATCATATCAATTGGAAACCGGACACGGCCAATAGCTGCACAACAACTGGAACATAGCACACTTGAAGAAATACGATTGCTAAGGTAAGATCTGCTAACCCTTTGTGAATTCCAATAATTCTCACCTTTCTTCTTTGCAGGGTCAAATTAGAGTAAATTCAGAGGTAGTAGAATTAGGTGTGAAAACACGTGTTGCACTCTTTCCCTTAGCTCAGTTTTATCCCGAGGTGGGTTTTCCAAAGAAGGTTTTTAACGAGGCAACATGTACAACGTGTTACCTTAGTATTGAAGAATGAGGTTACGTGTCGTGAACTCGAAGACCAGCTAAGTACTGGGGACTGGGCATTCATCAACATCGATTTTCTATAGTGTTTCTCCGCTCATGCTTCATGAATAAACACTAAGGGACTGTGGTACCCTCGTCAGCAACAACAAGACTGGAGGAAGCTCGAAGAAGCAAAGTGTCGAAATAATTTTTTGCTCTCTTTTGTATTGACTGAGCCTTCTGCATTAGGTTTCATTGTAAGGGCTAAACGATCGAATAAATCGTGCCCAAATAGTGTTGCTACGGCAAGAAGCCGAAAGGGTCAGAGGAAGTCCTTAGTTTTTGTACGAAACAAATATTTGAAATATGAAATGCTTCAGTAAAAAGTATACTTCAAATATATCCTTTTATGAACTTTACCCCGACTGGGGATTGCCATCACAAAATAGATGAAGGAACTAAGGTTATGATTAACCGAGCCCTACTTATAAAGAATTCAAATAGTCGGAAGAGGTTCGTACAATTAAAGACCTTGACTTAAATGACTGAGGTGATTCGAAGACGTCCGAATTCACAAAGCATTAAAAGGCTCGCGCGGACGAGCCATCAATAAATTATCAGCCAAACAGGAACTGGGTAAAATAAAGCCCAAAACTCAAAAGTTAAGTTGGCTCGATTTTCTAAGAGAAAATCTGTTAAGGGATTAAGGTTGAACCTCAGCCATTTGTTATAAAGCAAACATCAATACGGAATAATATCATAAATTTCACCCGACTTAAAGATCGAAAAAAATGATGGCAAAAGGAAAAAGCCCATACAAATTTTATATATAGCATAAAGGGCCGAAACTTTACACTTTCGAAAATCACAAAGATCTAAAACAAAAAACAAAGGTCCTATGAGCCCTATTTACTCTGTCAAAGAAGAACCCGAGTCATTAGAGCCGGACCCTTCAGGGTCTTCATCGAAGCTATCCTCGAGTGCTTTCCTGGCCCTATCCTCGATCGTCTTTGCCTCGGCTAAACGAGCAGGGATATCTTCAATACCTCGATGAGCCGCTTCAAGTGTAGACCTTCGAGACTTCCACTTCTTGATAACAATCAACCTAAGGAACTCTAAGAATTAAACAAAAACAAAAGGAAAAAAAGGAATATGGGAAATTGGGGATGAGAAGATAGAAGGATAGATACTAGACCCAATTGGTAATGAAATCTATAGGCAAACATAGTGTCACACCCTTAATCCGATAGGGTATGATGGGTACCCGACCCTTATTTAGGGCCGAGCGAACCCGCTGATTCTCGTAATACTCATAACCATGCTGGCCCTCAAATCATGACACAAATACATAATGAAAGTCTTTCGAAGAACAATATGCTTTTTACCTTTCTCGAATCAAATAAGATCTGTAACATATAGAACTTATAATACAATGAATAATAATACATCGGCTTACATAGCCGCTTACATAACCGACATCTTATACCCACGACACTGTCTGCAAAGTCTCTAACACGGAACATGAAATCATAACATAATACTCTGACTTGGCAAGACTCCGAGCAAATGGAGCTCGCCAATCCCGGCGGAACATCTCTGCTAATATCTTCGACTCACACAGGTGTACACGCGCGGCATGAAACGCGGCCCCAGAAGAGGGGGGTCAGTACGGAATATGTACTGAGTATGTAAAGCATGAAACATAATAAGCGGGATCATACCGAAGTAAAGAGTACCGAAAATCATAAGACTTGCCTTTAAAAACATGTATCATGCATATCAATGTTATAAAATCATCGTAGAAACACATAGCGTGTCCCGGCCCTCTAGTGAGGGACTCGGTAGGTAAAATCATATCATAATCATGTCATCATATCATCGTACATATATACCGTACCCGGCCCTCTAGTGAGGGACTCGGTGAGCAAAATCATATCATAATCATGTATGCAAGTCTATATACATATATATACATACCGTACCCGGCCCTCTAGTGAGGGACTCGGTGAATAGCGTGTCCCGGCCCCGCTAGCAAGGGACTCGGTAAATAATCATAGCATCATATACTGTACCCGACCCTTTCGGGACTCGGTCGTACCCGGCCCTTTCGGGACTCGGTCGTACCCGGCCCTCTAATGAGGGACTCGGTGAACAATGCAAAGGTATGTGCACGAATACGTACCCGGCCCGGGACTCGGTGAATGACATATTGAGCTTGCACGAGCAGAGTAGTGAGAAACCATATGCACATAAATCATTCCATAGACTCAATGAAGTAATCAAATCGAAGCCTCATTTGAAAGTCCGGACAATGGTTATATCAAATGGCTTTCGGACATTACTCGGAAACATATCATATGTCATGAGCATATCAAAGTGTCGTAGAGATCATAGCCGTACATCAAATTAATCCGAGTCCGACTCGGAAAGTTACAAACATTATTTACTTCAGAACTTTCTACGAACAAATCGAAGCGATCCGAGCCTTTCTGTGAAAGTTACGGACGTTCGTAGTTTCGGAACCGTTTAGGAGCAAAACTCCTTTGAAAACAAAACCTTTGTGCAATTTTTGAAATTTAATTATACGAGTGACATACGGACCATGATTTGACCACATTAAGAATACGGATATCAAGAAGCCAATAAGATTCATAAACATGCTCGGATCACCAGAATAGAGTTACCTCGTAATTCGTGTCATAACTTATTTTCAACTAAGACATGCCAAAGAAAGAAGGGGTGAGCTTTACATACCTTAGCCGCTTCCTAAGCTAATCCAAACTTACGTCTCGACTTCTCACGATCTACGATAATGTCATCAAGTATCACCCATTAGCCATAACACTTAAGAATCCAATTCCAAATTAACACTTTGTCTACAAAAATTTCGGCAGCATTTCCCCTATAACTTCAACATCCCCGAGAATTCAACTCGGCCAAATCAACAACAACCAAACCAACAACCATACTAACAATACCCATAAGTGATTCAAAACACATTCTAACATTAATAATTCCTTTCTACCCAATTCGGCAACATTTCATTTATATTCAAATACGCTACGTGCATTCAACCCAACATCATTGAGCATACGTTCAAGTGTTAATCCGAGACCATTCAAACACGATTCAAGCACATTTCGAGCAATCCACACAACATCCCAAAACCACCCTAACAATAGGCCATTCCACCCGAAATCTTCCAACTACATTAGGAACATCAATAACACATTTTCTTCTTCCAAATTCATAAACTACATCAACAATTCCATACGCTAGCAACATCATTTTCATCAACTCAAGCAACTATATTAAAATTACATTATGTTCTAAATCAGCCCACAACAATTACGACTTCCATTTGAGTCATCAAACCTTCATTTTCATCACATAATCTACAACAATCAACAACCAAAATACTACATAAAATGAGTTCATTATGTTCTACCAAAAACAGCCCCTACACGGCCAAGTTTCAATCTACATAATTCCATGAATTCCATTCATTTCTACATGCCAAACATATGCAAACCATCCATAACAACATCAACCAAACATTAAATAGAATTTGTTCATCATACCTTCACCAACAATATGCACACGGCTACACTTCAACACACCATACTTTCATAAATTCCATTCATTTCCACACTCCACAACATCCACAAACCATGCATAACACATGAAAATAAAGATTAAACCTTATCTCTTCCAACCAACTTCTCCACGGCTAGGTGTGTCCATGGCAACAACGAACAAATTAATTGCTCCAACGACTACTCCACGTTAACGAGGACCTTCTAATTAGTAGGAAAGCATGAAGAAATAATTTTTTTCATGATCAAAATGGGAGACACCATTTTCGGCCAGCCTTGGCCGATTGTCTCTCTCCTTTCTTTTTTCTCCATCTTTCTTGAATTTTCCCAAGTTTAAATGATGAGTTGTGTCTTATTTTAGCCTCACACTTATATATATATATATATATATATATATATATATATATATATATATATATATCCATGGCACATGGTTGGTCATGTGAACTCTATTTTCTTCCAATTTTTCTCCAATTTTCTTCCATTTTCTAGAAATTTCCTTAAGTCATAAAAGATGACTAATTATTGACTTGGTCATCCCTTGACCTATATATATATCTCACAATATAATGAACACATGTTTCCTTTTATGGCTTAAAACAAGTGGCCAAAATATAGGTGGGGTCCACGGCCACCTTGGCCTTTTGGCCATTTCATGAAATTATTTTCCCCAACTCTTAGCCTCCAATTTTTCCCTATTCCAAATTTACCCTTAATTCTTCATACCAATAAAAGATGAATACTCAACTTGTACATTCTAAAAAAAATTTATAACCTTATCCTCAACTTCCCGCCATTATCTCGGAATATTCAAATGTACAAAATGCGAGGTATAACATCCTTCCCCCCTTTAGAACATTCGTCCTCGAATGTTCAACTAGTCTCGTGGGGTCTTCTAAGGGTCTTGGGGTTTCCTTTATCACCTCGGCATGCAATTCTCGTTCACCGATTATATTCCTTCCTCATTCTTACTTACTCCCTTTATTGCCTGCAATGCACTTCTTCTACTTCTCAGCCTTCGTGTGCTTGACCAGAATTTAGCTAGTGTGTCACTTCTATTCAAATCCTTATCTCCATTATTGTAGTCTTGATTATCCTTTCGTCAATCCTTGTTCCTTGTTAGCTTCCCGATGCGAACTTTTATCATTATGGTCGGGTACAGTTTCACGTGGGTGCTTCATGTGATTCCATAGCATGTGTTCTCATGTTTAAATTTCTTAGTAGTCCATAACCCTTCTCTTATCTTACCTCCGGTATCGCAACAGATCCTTAGTTCAACCATAGCTGCGCCTCGTCCGTCCTCAGCACTAATTCCATTTTTGTAATTGGCTTAAACTATCGTTACATTTTTCTGTAGTGTCCCCGAAATATCACAACTGCATTGTCCTTGCTAAACCTTCGCTCTTCTTACCAAATACTTACTTAGTCTTATTCTTAGCATACCAATACTTACAGGTGGCATCACTGTCCTTGTACAACTTATATACAGTATGTTCAATCTTAGACATGGTTCTTTCATCCTGCTCTGCATTTCTTGTTCATACCAATTCCCGCTCGTCCTATTTTGTCATATTTCTTTCCCTTCCTTTGGTCACTCTTAACTTCCTCACTTCCTACCGTAAGGGTTTCCTACTCCCTCTTCTTATCACTTACAAGTTGCAACAACATTAGCGAACAACTTTATAGCCAACATCTTGGCCCTTAATCTAGCATAGCGTCGCTATCCTTCCTGTTATCTCTTAAGTCGTTCCATACCGTCTTCTTGTCATATTCTTTTCCTCATACACGTCCATTTCCTAGCGTCCTATCATTCAAAGTCTCTGCAAAAACTTCTCACACTGCCTTAAATATCATCTTAACTTTTATCCATTTGTTGCTGGTTGTTCCGATCTTGCTGACTCATTCCAGTAGGGGGGGTCTCGTTTGTCGCTCAGGCATCCATATCAAACACATTATCGTATCAATTGTTTCCATCTCTCCTTTGCATTTCTCTCACTCGCTTCCCCCCTTTAGGGGTGTACTTATACCGTTGCCCGTTTATATCTTGCCCCATGTCCTTATTTCCAAATTCAATTAAGCAATACCCTTACTCCGACAATAAGTATCCAAAGGTCTCTCGGAATATTATCTTTATCCCGGCATACCTTGGTGCTCCCTTTGGCATCCCCTTGTCGTTTCTTCCGTTTATACCTATCTCCTATTTTGCACACGGGGAATCTTATGCTATCTCTGTGTCATTCCGAACACACTACTCCTACATAATCCTTCTCTCATTCTCAAAACGTACTCTATTCACCCACGTTTATCCGTATCATCCCGGTCATTTTCTAGCATTTGCTCTACTTCGTTCCTCGCCTTTTTATAACTTAGCCTTTCACAGTCCCGTCACTTATGGTACTCGTGCCCTCCGTTACACACGTCATAACCTATTACTACACTATTGTCTCGCTTCTTTCTTATTCCTTCTTTCCGTTAACTCCCCTTCTTTACCGACCTGATCCGCCCGTCCTACGCGACCTTTTATCGTTTCTGCCCGCTCCGCAAATTCTAATTTTCCTTAGATTAACTTAACTTCTCATTTGCCTCTTCCGTCTGAATTTGTAAGACTTTTCAGGAAACTTCCCAGGGGGGTCACCCATCCTGAAATTTCCCTCACTCCAGCACGCTTAACTTTAAAACTTTGGTGAAATACGATGCTTTAACGCCTTCCTGACTGCGCCTACCTCACCGTATGACCTTCGTCACATAATCTGGGGTAAACTGAGATCTTAAGGTATCCCAAATCGTCCTCACAACACATCTCATTAGCTGTCTTATTAATGCCTTCCTATCCGTCGCCGTTCTTTTTCCTTCATACCTCTGTCTTACTCGTATCATTACTTCCCGTGACTATAATCTTGTCATATTTTTCTCCTACTCATCAATTCAACCGATGCCTTAATATATCACTCTATCCAAACCTACCAGACCTACCAGCCTCTTTCCAAATCATCTCTTAATATCACTAATCCGTTTCAAATTCCTTATTACCATACTCCCACCGACCTCCTATTTACTATTATCACCAACCCCACAATTAACTTATTCCTAATGGGCAACCGTACCCTTTGACTCGGCTAACCCCATCGTTACTATTAACACGACTTTTTCAAAATACATTCCAAACTTATATCTCATTCTCGTATTATTTCCAGAAAAATTTCGGTAGAGTTTCCTCTGTATTCCTTACTATCCCAAAACCTGCACGCAGGAAATACCAACAGTGCCTCACAGGGCCATCATCACATATATTATATCATATCGTATCGTGTCACAGCCGCACAGGGCTCTCGATATTCGTAAAAGTCTGAAAATAATAGACTTAACTCATATGCTCAACACAACTGTACGTGTTACCCTTTCTTATTTGCTATCCTCTTCGATTTTTCAACTTCACATTTCAATCGTACCAATTCCGTGCTCGGCATATGCCTTTCATACCTTTACTTACCTGCGTGCTTTATAGCTTCCCATATCGTTAATCACCTTCTTCTGTCAATGCCATTCCTCTGCTGAAACCAAAGGTTAGCATAAGATATCTCATTTCCTATGACTCAGCTCTATGGCACGATCTAAGGAGTGAAAGAAGAGTAACCATCCTAAATGCCCGTAGCCTCACGTTTATAAATGTGGCCGGCTTCACACCATAAACAGGACTCTACTGGACACGACTTTGCAGACAACCCCTAGGACGAACTGCTCTGATACCAATTTTTCACACCCTTAATCCGATAGGGTGTGATGGGCACCCGACCCTTATTTAGGGCCGAGCGAACCCGCTGACTCTCGTAATACTCATAACCATGCTGGCCCTCAAATCATGACACAAATACATAATGAAAGTTTTTCGAAGAACAATATGCTTTTTACCTTTCTCGAATCAAATAAAATCTGTAACATATAAAACTTATAATACAATGCATAATAATACATCGGCTTACATAGCCGCTTACATAACCGACATCTTATACCCACGACAACTCGTCGCAAAGTCTCTAACACGGAACATGAAACCATAACATAATACTCGACTTGGCGACGCCTCCGGAGCAAATGGAGCTCGCCAATCCCCCGGAACATCTCTGCTAATATCTTGACTCACACAGGTGTACCAACGCGGCATGAAACGCAGCGACCCCGAAGAAAGGGGGTCGGTGCGGAATATGTACGAGTATGTAAAGCATGAAACATAGTAAGCGGGATCATACTGAAATAAAGAGTACCGAAAATCATAAGACTTGCCTTTAAAAACATGTATCATGCATATCAATGTTATAAAATCATCGTAGAAACATATAGCGTGTCCCGGCCCTCTAGTGAGGGACTCGGTAGGTAAAATCATATCATAATCATGTCATCATATCATCGTACATATATACCGTACCCGGCCCTCTAGTGAGGGACTCGGTGAGCAAAATCATATCATAATCATGTATGCATGTCTATATACATATATATACATACCGTACCCGGCCCTCTAGTGAGGGACTCGGTGAATAGCGTGTCCCGGCCCCGCTAGCAAGGGACTCGGTAAATAATCATAGCATCATATACCGTACCCGGCCCTTTCGGGACTCTGTCGTACCCGGCCCTTTCGGGACTCGGTGAATAATCATATCAGCATATACCGTACCCGGCCCTTTCGGGACTCGGTCGTACCCGGCCCTCTAATGAGGGACTCGGTGAACAATGCAAAGGTATGTGCACGAATACGTACCCGGCCCGGGACTCGATGAATGACATATTGAGCTTGCACGAGCAGAGTAGTGAGAAACCATATGCATATAAATCATTCCATAGACTCAATGAAGTAATCAAATCGAAGCGTCATTTGAAAGTGGGACAATGGTTATATCAAATGGCTTTCGGATATTACTCGGAAACATATCATATGTCATGAGCATATCAAAGTGTCGTAGAGATCATAGCCGTACATCAAATCAATCCGAGTCCGCCTCGGAAAGTTACGAACATTATTCACTTCAGAACTTTCTACGAACAATCGAAGCGATCCGAGCCTTTTCGAAAGTTACGGACGTTCGTAGTTTCGGAACCGTTTAGGAGCAAAACTCCTTTGAAAACAAAACCTTTGTGCAATTTTTGAAATTTAATTATACGAGTGACATACGGACCATGATTTGACCACATTAAGAATACGGATATCAAGAAGCCATTAAGATTCATAAACATGCTCGGATCACCGAAATAGAGTTACCTCGTAATTCGTGTCATAACTTATTTTCAACTAACACATGCCAAAGAAAGAAGGGGTGAGCTTTACATACCTTAGCCGCTTCCTAAGCTAATCCAAACTTACGTCTCGACTTCTCACGATCTACGATAATGTCATCAAGTATCACCCATTAGCCATAACACTTAAGAATCCAATTCCAAATTAACACTTTGTCTACAAAAATTTCGGCAAAAAGATTTCCCTATAACTTCAACATCCCCGAGAATTCAACTCGGCCAAATCAACAACAACCAAACCAACAACCATACTAACAATATCCATAAGTGATTCAAAACACATTCTAACATTAATAATTCCTTTCTACACAATTCGGCAACATTTCATTTATATTCAAATACGCTACGTGCATTCAACCCAACATCATTGAGCATACGTTCAAGTGTTAATCCGAGACCATTCAAACACGATTCAAGCACATTTCGAGCAATCCACACAACATCCCAAAACCACCCTAACAATAGGTCATTCCACCCGAAATCTTCCAACTACATTAGGAACATCAATAACACATTTTCTTCTTCCAAATTCATAAACTACATCAACAATTCCATACGCTAGCAACATCATTTTCATCAACTCAAGCAACTATATTAAAATTACATTATGTTCTAAATCAGCCCACAACAATTACGACTTCCATTTGAGTCATTAAACCTTCATTTTCATCACATAATCTACAACAATAAACAACCAAAATACTACATAAAATGAGTTCATTATGTTCTACCAAAAAACCCCTACACGGCCAAGTTTCAATCTACATAATTCCATGAATTCCATTCATTTCTACATGCCAAACATATGCAAACCATCCATAACAACATCAACCAAACATTAAATAGAATTTGTTCATCATACCTTCACCAACAACATGCACACGGCTACACTTCAACACACCATACTTTCATAAATTCCATTCATTTCCACACTCCACAACATCCACAAACCATGCATAACACATGAAAATAAAGATTAAACCTTACCTCTTCCAACCAACTTCTCCACGGCTAGGTGTGTCCATGGCAACAACGAACAAATTAGTTGCTCCAACGACTACTCCACGTTAACGAGGACCTTCTAATTAGTAGGAAAGCTTGAAATAAATAATTTTTCTTGATCAAAATGGGAGACACCATTTTCGGCCAGCCTTGGCCGATTGTCTCTCTCCTTTCTTTTTTTCTCCATCTTTCTTGAATTTTCCCAAGTTTAAATGATGAGTTGTGTCTTATTTTAGCCTCACATATATATATATATATATATATATATATATATATATATATATATATATATATATATATATATATATATATACATCCATGGCACATGGTTGGTCATGTGCACTCTATTTTCTTCCAATTTTTCTCCAATTTTCTTCCATTTTCTAGAAATTTTCTTAAGTCATAAAAGATGACTAATTATTGACTTGGTCATCCCTTGACCTATATATATATCTCACAATATAATGAACACATGTCTCCTTTTATGGCTTAAAACAAGTGGCCAAAATATAGGTGGGGTCCACGGCCACCTTGGCCTTTTGGCCATTTCATGAAATTATTTTCCCCAACTCTTAGCCTCCAATTTTTTCCTATTCTAAATTTACCCTTAATTCTTCATACCAATAAAAGATGAATACTCAACTTCTACATTCTAAAAAAAATTTATAACCTTATCCTCAACTTCCCGCCATTACCTCGGAATATTCAAATGTACAAAATGCGAGGTATAACACATAGGTATATGAAACCTAAACCCTCCTAATTGGATTTCAACCAAAGAACTTAAGTAATTTGAATTCAAAGAAGAAGACTCAATTTGAATCCACAAATGAGCAATATAGATGAATTCAATGGATAAGCAATTCACTTCACAACTTGGAAATCACACTTGAACAATAACCAAACAAACTATATTAAAATTCTCTCAAATTTGAGTTTTCACAATATACAAGCTAAAGATGAAATGAAGGCTAAGTGTCATAATTATACTAATGCCTATTACACCAAAATGTCCTAAAGTGGCTCTTTGCCAAAAATACCCACATGGGTATTCAATTGCATCCAAAGTCTCAGAACTTACAATTATGACCTCCAATTGCCATTTTAACCTCATAACCTGCAAGTATGACCTATAATTGCAATCTTAGCCCCATAGTTACACTTTTAGTCATTTTTCGCATCTAGCCACTTTGCAACTCTTCCAATGCCAACTCCCAAGTATTGTAA
Organism: Lycium ferocissimum; assembly: GCF_029784015.1. Taxonomy (NCBI): domain Eukaryota; kingdom Viridiplantae; phylum Streptophyta; class Magnoliopsida; order Solanales; family Solanaceae; genus Lycium; species Lycium ferocissimum. Next base: position 58,545,849 of record NC_081350.1, read on the forward strand.
ATTCGGGAGGACTTTTCTCCAATCTCCTCCAAGGCTTCCTTCTTCATGAACAAGGCTTGCAACTCTTGAAGTTCTCTTGCTTGATTCCTAGTGAATGGCCTTGTGCTTGTTGGGTTCATATCATCCTCCCCTTCTTGGAGAAGATTCGTCCTCGAATCTAAAGGCATACCTATAACACAAGAGGAAAGATCACTCACATTGAAAACATTATGAACATTATACTCACTTTTCAAGTCGATATTGTAGGCATTGCCATTGATCTTTTCAAGCACTTTGAATAGTCCATCTCCCCTTGGACTCAATTTCACTTTTCTCATTTGAGGGAACCTCTCTTTTCGAAAATGGACCCAAACCCAATCATTGGGTTAGAAGTCCACTTTTCTTCTCCCATGATTTTGTCTCTTAGCTACCTTGGTGTTGACCTTGTCAGTGCTCTCCTTTACCTTTGCATGGATTTTTATCATTTCGGCCGCCCTTTTTTTGTATCTAAACTCACAATAACATCACTAGACAAAGGGGTTAAGGTTAAAGGAATCAAAGGATTAAAGCCATAACATACTTCAAATGGAGTCATGCCAATAGAGGAATGGAGGGATCAATTGTAAGCAAACTCAATCAAAGGTAAACAGTCCTCCCAAAAAGTGGGCTTTCCTGTAATCATACATCTAAGCATACTCCCTAGTGTCCTATTCACTACTTCGGTTTGACCATCCGTTTGAGGGTGGCAAGAAGTAGAGAACATGAGCTTGGTACCAAGTGTACCCCAAAGACTCTTCCAAAAATGACTAAGGAATTTGGAATCCCTATCACTAACAATAGTGCGGAGGACTCCATGCAACTTAAGTACATGATTCACAAACAAGGAAGCGACATGAGACGCAACATCACATTTATGACACGGTATAAAATGAGATATTTTTGAAAATCTATCAACCACCACAAATATTCTATCATGACCCCTTTTGGTTCTTGGAAGTCCTAATATGAAATCCTTAGAAATATCAATCCAAGCACCAATAGGAGTTGGAAGGGGAGTATACATACCTTGAGGCCGAGTCTTTGATTTGGCTTGTTTGCACTCCAAGCATTGCCCACAAAGCTTCTCCACATCATGCCTCATCTTGGGCCAATAGAATTGTTCAAAAAGAATGTCAAATGTCTTGGACACTCCAAAGTAAGTGTTTTGGACACTCCAAAGTGTCCAATCATACCTCCACTATTGGCTTCCCTCACAAACAACTCTCTCTAAGAGCTCATAGGAACACAAACCTTGCCATCTTTGAACAAGAACCCATCAACAAGTTAGAACCGGTCAACCCTCTTTCCTTGAGTCAACTCCTCAAAAACTTCCTTAAAATCGGGATCTTGAGAATAGAATCCCTTAAGGCTTTCAAACCCCATCATCCTAGACATCATGGTATTTAGCAAAACATACCTTCTAGATAAAGCATCCGCCACCACATTTTCTTTACCCTTCTTGTAATAAATTACATAAGGGAAAGCTTCAATAAGTTCTACCCACTTTGCATGTCTCTTGTTGAGTTTGGATTGTCTCTTCAAATGTTTCAAGGATTCATGATCCGAACAAATCACAAACTCCTTGTGCCACAAATAATGTTGCCAATGGGTCAATACCCTCACAAGTGCATACAACTCCTTGTCATAGGTAGAGTAGTTCAATGCCGCCCCTTTAAGCTTCTCACTAAAGTAGGCCAATGGTTTGCTTTCTTGCATCAAAACTCCACCAATACCAACCCCGGAAGCATAAAACTCAACCTCAAAGGTTCTCTCAAAATTGGGTAATTGTAACAAAGGTGACGAACTCAACATAGACTTCAATTCTTGGAGCGCCTTTTCTTGTTCTTCTCCCCACACAAAAGTAACATCTTTTTTTGATCAATTCGGTTAAAGGGGAGGCAATGGTACTAAACTCCTTCACAAAACGCCAATAGAAACTTGCCAACCCATGGAAACTCCTCACATCAATTGCATTTTTAGGAGTTGGCCAAGTTCTAATGGACTCCACCTTTTCTTCATCAACTTCTACACCATTCACACTCACAACAAAACCCAAGAATACCACTTTATCAACCCCAAACACACATTTCTTGAGATTAGCAAACAATCTTTCACGCAACAAAACATCAAAAACTTGCCTCAAATGGCTCACATGTTCTTCCATTGATTTGCTATACACAAGAATATCATCAAAATAGACAACAACAAATTTGTTGATAAATGGCTTCAACACATGGTTCATTAAACGCATAAAGGTGCTAGGTGCATTGGTTAGGCCGAATGGCATAACAAGCCACTCATATAAACCAAACTTGGTCTTGAAGGCCGTTTTCCACTCATCACCGGGATTCATACGAATTTGGTGATAGCCACTTCTAAGGTCAATTTTAGAAAACACACTTGATCCATAAAGCTCATCCAATATATCATCAAGTCTAGGGATAGGATGGCGATACTTTATCGTGATTTTGTTGACGGCTCGACAATCAATGCACATCCTCCAAGTGCCATCCTTCTTTGGAACAAGAATCACTAGCACGGCACATGGACTAAGGCTTTCCTTCACTAGACCCTTTTCTAGAAGCTCTTCAACTTGTTTTTGCAATTCTTTTGTTTTCTCCAGATTGCTCCTATATGCCGGTTTGTTGGGAATTTGTGATCCCGGCACAAAGTCAATTTGATGTTCAATACCTCTCAATGGAGGCAATCCTTTTGGCATTTCTTCCGGAAAGAGCTCATCATATTCCTGCAAAAGAGAAGTCACAATACTAGGCAAAGTGCTAGTATCTTGGTTAGCATGCAAAAGTAGATCTTTGTTAACTAGGCACACCATAAAGTGCCTCTCATCAACTCCTTTCAAGCAATTGCTTGGCCTAGCCAACATGCATCTCTTGGGTCCATCTTGAGATGATGACCTTTCTCGACCAATTGCCACTAAGGCTCCCTTATCATGCTTCTCCATTTCCTCCACTTGAACCCTTTCTCGGAGTTCCTTCATGATTATATAATCTTCGCTCACTTGATAGGGTGTCAATGGAGCAAGAACAAACTTTCGGCCCCCAAGTACAAATGAACACTTGTTGGACCTTCCACTATGTTACGCATCCCTATCAAATTTCAAAAGCCTACCAAGCAAGAGGTGACATGTTTGCATCATTACCACATCACATAAGAGTTCATCTTGATACCTCCCAATGCTAAATTTAATAATGGCTTGCTTGGTCACCCTCATTTCACCACACTCATTGAACCATTGGAGTTTGTAAGGACTAGGATGTTTCCTTGTGGGGAAATTCATGTTTTCCACCAAAAATTGTCTTACCGCGTTTGTGCAACTCCCACCATCAATTATCAATGAACAAACCTTGTCCACTACCTTACATCTCGCATTGAATAAGTTCTACCTTTGGTCACTCTCCTTTCTAGCTAATTCCCTCGTGGCTTTTCTAGCTATAATAGCAAAATTTATCTTTCCCTCCATTCACTCTTCAACATCACTCTCAGATTCACTATCATTCTCACTCTTTTCTCTCTCATCATCATTACCTACCCTGCCCTCATCTTCATCATCGGTTTGGTACCCATCTCTTAAGATCATAATTATCCTCCTATTGGGACACTCACTGGCAATGTGCCCTCTATCTTGTCATTTGAAACATTGAATAGTAGAAGGACGAGAGAAGTGAAGTTAGGTTTAGCATTGTTACCTCTTTTTGCTTGGTCGTCTCCCCTAGCTTTGTAGTCAAACTTGGCTTGAGGAGTGAGAGTAGTGATCTTGGGCTTCTCCCAAGTGGACGTCTTCCACTTCTCTTTCCCTTTGTTCCAAGTTGAAGATGGAGTGCTCTTGGCTTTGTAAGCCTTTTCGTCTTTCAAATCCGCTTCAACCTTGGAAGCATCATGAAAAGCTTCCTCTAAGCTATTATAAGTTTGTAGCCTCATGGGTTTGGAAATCTCCCGATTTAAGTTGGCTACAAATCTTATGAGAGTGTAATTCAAGTGCTTCTCAATCTTGGACTTCATTCTCAAGTTTTCAAACTCATCAAAGTACTCCTCAACACTCTTGGAGCCTTGCTTCAACATGTATACCTTCTTGAGCACTTCTTGATAGTAAGTAGGAGGTAGATACCTCGCCTCCATAAGCTCAATCAATTCATCCCAAGTAGGGATTTCAAAAATTTGACATTGAGCTCTATCCCATTTCTTGGATTCCCACCAAGTTGATGCATATCCCTTAAATTGGGTGAGGGCATACTTTGCCTTCAAAGCTCCCGACACATTATTAGTGAGGAATATTCTCTCCCTTTTCAATTTTCACTCAAGGAACTCTTCCGGGTCACTACTTCCTTTGAATCTAGGAAGTGTTACCTTGATGGTATTCAAGTTTCGATCATTGTCCCCACGTGCTTCATTTCCTTGCCATCTCCCACGGTCTTCATGACCTTGGAACCTCGCTTCATGGCCTTGGAACCTTGCAAAACCTCCTTGCCTTCCTCTACCCCGATTGTTCATCTCCCCACGCCTTCCTCCTTGCCTTGGTTCATCCCACCACCTCTCTTGGGCAACTTCCTCCGCTTCTTCATCATAAAGAGGGTTTTGGAATTGGGTTTGGAATTGGTCTTGGGGTGGTTGTTAGGGAACATGTGGAACATTTTGTGGGGTTCTTTGGGGTGCGGGTTCACTTTGGGATGTTCGGTATAGTTAGGGATAGGTTTGTCGATTGGTGTTTTCGATATTAGGTAGTTGTTGTCATGAAGCTTTTGGGTTAGGTGAGGAAGTGGTAGGTGGGAAACACAATGCTTGCATTTGCCCGGGTGTAATGGTTGGAGTAGTTTCCGCGTTTTTGCCCAAATCCCCTTCAACTTGAGAATGGGGAGTGTCCACTCTACTTGAGGGTTCAACTTGCACCACCTTTGCCTCCAAACTATCTATCCTCGCTGTCAATCCTCCCACATTTGACGTTAATGTCGACAATTGACTAATGATCATGTTCATCGAACTCACCAAATATGATGGTTCGTCCCCCTCATGAGTTCGATCTCCTTGATTAGACATAACCTGCAAAACTAGCAAACAATGTTAGTAATAAAAACCTCACGTCACTCGTATTAAACTCTCAACCTTACCACACTTCGTGCTCTTTCGAAGTTGTTGATGAATCGCTCGTCCAACCAAATACACACATTGCTTATCCTTTGTGGTAGAATGGATTCTCGTTTAGATGAATGGCGGATGACTCAAAGAAAAACGGACGAGAGCCAATAAAGTTTCAATGAAATAAAATGAAGAAAAGCTTGAAAGAAACTAGCACGAAAGAAATGCGGAAACAAGAATTAGTAAACACAAGTAGGAACAACTACCAAATGGTTACTAGTTGAGAGACAAAAGAAAATGGAATGCTAAAAATCGGGAAATATATAAAATTTCGGGCCCAGGTAGGTGATAACCGCGGCCGTGAAGCCCCAATTGATCTAAGGTATCAATTTGAAACAAATAAATTTTTGAAAGTTCTATACTCTTTTTTTTTCTGCTCCCTACCAAAGGATTAGGGACACAAACCAACAAGCAATCCCAAGAATTTTTTTGAAATTGAAATGAATTAAGAACAAGATTTGAGGCTTGGGAAATCAAAGAAATGAATTAGAAATGATCACCTGGAACTATTGTTAATCTTGAGTTTTACGGTCATAGTACCCAAGAAATACGGTCCATAAAATTTGATCCAGGTTTGAGGCAAAAAGTTCACTTGAGCCCTTCAACTTTTACGATTGGAGAATTATCCTGTAAGTTAGATTATGGTCCGTAAAATTTGATCCCTCCAATTTCCAGAAACTTCAAATTTGAACCTCAACTTTTACGCTCAGTCAAATATGGTCCATAATTTGCATTACGATCCGTAATTTTTTATGCGTGTCAAATTCCAGTAGCTTCAATTTTGCTCCCTAACTTTTACGCCCAGTGAATTACGGTCCGTAATTTGTTTTACGGTCCGTAACGAATAATCTTGACAATTTCCAGTGAGCTACTGTAGTCCCTCCAATTTTCATATTAATTTTTACGTTCCCAATTACAGTCCGTAATTTCCAATATTCCCAGCTTTAGTGAAATTCGACTGTACCTTGTTTGGCTCGGGAATTGTGCTAGACTTTCTGAATTTGCTGACTTCTTGGAACTCAACCAACCTTGTATTTATCCTTTTTGGCTAGAAAAACAACTCTTCAACTTTTGAATTAGATGCCTTGGATGTAACTTTCCTTATTATCTTCTTCTTCCTCAAGAACAAGGATGAACAATGAAGAACATTAAAAATCCAATGTACCCCCAAATCAACTCGTTTTTCTTCCAAATTCCGGATTTAAGTTCCCTTTGATTTGGAGAACAAAGCCCACTAATTAACTAGCCTCAATTTCAACTCAATCACCAAACCCACTTTTGAGTTCTTCAAGTTCTTCAAGGTCAACAATGGTGATTGACTCAAACTTCAACCAAATAGCTTCAAACTTTGTATCTAGATAGTTTTCACCTCAATAAGCTCAAATCCAACCTCAAAAACAATCAAATCAAACCACAAAAACAATTTTTGATTTTTTTTTATATTTTGTGATTTTTTTGGGATTTTCAAATTTTGAGTCTAGGATTAAAAATTGTAGGAATAATCTCTTAGCCTATGCTCTGATACCAAATGATAAAAATCAACCTAAGGAACTCTAAGCATTAAACAAAAACAAAAGGAAATAAAAAGGGATATGGGAAATTAGGGATGAGAAGATAGAAGGATAGATAGTAGACCTAATTGGTAATAAAATCTATAGGCAAACTCAGGTATATGAAACCTAAACCCTCCTAATTGGATTTCAACCAAAGAACCTAAGTAATTTGAATTCAAAGAAGAAGACTCAATTTGAATCCACAAATGAGCAATCTAGATGAATTCAATGGATAAGCAATTCACTTCACAACTTGGAATCATACTTCAACAATAACCAAACAAACTATATTAAAATTCTCTCAAATTTTAGTTTTCACAATATGCAAGCTAAAGATGAAATGAAGGTTAGGTGTCATATTTATACTAATGCCTATTACACCAAAAGACCCTAAAGTGGCTATTCTGCAAAAATACCCACATGGGTCTTCAATTGCATCCAAAGTCTCATAACTTGCAATTATGACCTCCAATTGTCATTCTAACCTCATAACTTGCAAGTATGACCTCCAATTGCAATCTTAGCCCCATAGTTGAACTTTTGGCCATTTTTCGTATCTAGCCACTTTGAAACTCTTCAATGCCAACTCCTAAATGTTGTAAATTCAGGAGGTCTTCTCTCCAATCTCCTCCAAGGCTTCCTTCTTCATGAACAAGGTTTGCAACTTTTGAAGTTCTCTTGCATGACTCCTAGTGAATGGCCTTGTGCTTGTTGGGTTCATATCACTTCTTGTGTTCTACTAGAAGGGTGGAATAAGCCTCGGCAGCCTCAATTTCTTTGTGGGCTTCCTCTAGGTCGGCCTGAGGTTTCTTTAATTTTTCCTCCAGTTCGGACTTTATATCACTCAGAGTGACCCGAACCTCGTTGAAAGTTGCCAGCTCGGCCTGAAGTGCATCATTGGCTTAGATAGAGGCCTCGAGCTCACTCTTGAGTTTGTCATTGATCCGAGCTCGAGTCTCGGCTTTTTCTTAGATAACTTTTAACCTGTCTTTTTTTGTGGCCCTCTTGACTTCGAGCTACCTGAACTTCTCCTCCGTTTTTGCAGCCTCGCCTTTAACCGAATCAAGCCCTTCCCTCAATTAGGTGATAGTGGCTTCAAACTCACCAAGCTTGGTGGCATATTCAGAGTTCCCTCGGGTGAGATGTTTATTGTCCTCTTCCAGGACTTTATTCTTTTCAACTGCTTCGTCGAGCTCAGTTTTTAACCGAAGGTTCTGCCCCTTAGCTACATCGAGCACGGCTTGGAGAGTTGGAGGAGAAACGACTTGGCTCAGTTGATCTTTTTTTTTTTTTTTTTGCAAAAGAAGTTTGAACTTCTCCGTCTCTCGGCCTTGGGCATCTAACTGGCCGTAAGTCATCTATCTCGTGCTGGGCTCAAAGGAAACCTTCATTCACAAGCACGACACTCTGCAAGAATAAAATAAACAAGGTTAGAGATCGACAAACAGTGGAAGTTACGCCAGATAAGTTTAAACTTATTGGAAGGGGCAGGAAAGAATGTTTACCCGGTTGCCGGCATGCATACCCTCGTTTAAAAGGCACTGCCACGAGAGCCCCTCTATCTTCTCTTTGTCAAAATCTAAAATGAGAGGTCTTATATAACTGGCCACCCCTACGGGGGGAGATAAAAAACTGCAATCTTCAGGAACGGTGACCATTGTCGACCTGGTCCTCTTCGGCTCTACACTTGGAGCCAAAAATATATCTACAAGTCTAGATCTCGAACCTGACTCAGTAGACCGGCTAGGCCTTCTCGTTGCTCGTGGAATAGGGAGATAGCGAAACCTCAAGGCTTCCACCATTGCAGGAGGAGTATTGGCAAACATATCATCAAGATTCTCCTGTTCCGAAGACGGAGCAGGAGGAGGAGGTGAAGTTGTTTCGGCCCTTGATGGTATCTCGGCCGTCGTAACTGTTTCGCCTTTGGAGGCATTTCGTCCGTTGTCGTCGCCTTGGCCCTTCTATCCCTTTTCACCAAAGTCACCACCTCGGGTGAAGTGTCACCTGTAATGTCAATAAAATTAACGAACCTTAGTGAAATCGGGGCTTGGATATGTTCAGCTATTGGGGGAAAAAGAACCTCAGCCTCCCCACCTGTGACTAGGCTCGGTAAATCAGCCGCGGTACTCCCCTCCGGAACCTCCACCGAAGTTGTCTCGACCCCAGTAGTAGCAGCAATAGAAGGCCCTAATACAACATTTGCGATCCAAATGTCATCCTCGGGGTCATCTCCCAGACCTCGAGCTTCGGATGAACCTGCAGTGTCCTTTGAGCTCTTTTTTGTTTCTGACCCCTAGACTTGGTCTTTTTCTTTTTCTTTTCAGCCTCGGCAATGAGCCGTGGTGATCCTGATATATCAAAATATGGACCTGGTGTGGCGGGCTCATCCGCTGGTGCAGGTCGTGGGATCGAAGATCCTTTGCCCAAACCTGGATAGCGAAGGATTAAATCAGAGTAAAGTTGAACGAAAAAGAATAACAAGAACTAAGGGAAGAAAAGGATACCGTGATTCTGTGCTAACCATCGGTCACAGGACAAATCTCTCTATGTCCGCTCTTCGTGCGGGTGTTGATCGATGATTTTTTCAATCCACCTGGCAAATCCAGGAATCGCCTCCGGAAGCCATGCATCGGCTGAAATTTTGGAAAAAGTTAGAAGAAGTGCTCGAAGACATGTAAAAGGGAGATAAGCCCATAAAACTTACGTTTGTCATTCAACCTTTGGGGAAAAGGCATGTAATCCGCTAGTATAATGTCCTTGGTCTTAACCCGGACAAAACGTTCATGCCAGCCCCGATCTCTGTTCTCGTCGACACAGGATAGAATGGGGTTCCTTCCTAGTTTGGAGAATTTTATAACACCGCCGTGGAAGATCCTCAGGCAATATAACCGGATCAGATAGTGCAAGGTAAAGTTGATTTTGGCATTATTAGCCAAAAGAAGGAGGCAGGCCACGATCCTCCAAATGTTTGGGCCTATTTGAGCAAGGCATACTTTATATGTCCGGCACATTTCGAGGATAACCATATCTATTGGAGGGTTAAGCTTGAGGGTGAAAGGATAGGTATAAACATATTAAAACCCCTCCTTGAAGTCGGTGACTAACTCGTTATCACCGGGAACAAAAATGTCTATGCGGGGGTTATCCCAGCAACATTCAGTCCGGACTCGGGGAAGGTGCTTCTGTTTCATCGAGGATGGGTAACGTCTTACGGAAAAACCCCGATCAAATTTCTTTACGGTCGTTTCAACGGCGAATTTATGGTTGAAATTGAATTTCAAGGGGATTATGTCTTTGGCGTTGGTTCGAAGGAAATGGTTTGTGCTTTGTTTTCGAGACTGACAACAGGATCGGTAGCCGGAGAAGAAACCGAAGGAACATTTTGGGAAGTAGAGTCGGTACCCGTTGCCATTTCTTGAGTTTGGATGATGAAGATATGAAGACCTGGGATGAAGATATGAAGATTTGAAGGCAAAAAATATGAAGATATGAAGATTTGGAGATAAGCAAGTGGAGTTAAGGAAGGTTTAAGAAGAACTTCCAGAAAATGAAGAAGATTTTGGGACCTCGGATGAATTTTCTAAACAACTTTTTAAAGACACGAAATTTCAGAACAAAGATTCAAAGAGAAGCAAGAACAGAACAAGGTAAATGATCTGATCGAGAGACGAAGGATGAAAGAAGGAAGTGAAAAGTGAAAAGTAAAGAAATGAAATCACTGTAACGCCTTATATTGAGAAAGTTTTGAGGCGGTTACCAAAGTCATCCAACCAAAAGGAGACACGTGGCCAAAGTCAGAAAGACGTGACGTGAAGGGACATTTCGTTTCCCACCTGTTTTCAAAAAAAAGAGACTTATTGAGAAAGTCACCGAGACAATCGTTCCACTTCCCAGCACTTTGACAAAACTTCGATCCGAGAAGTACGGGGACTATCTGTATTCGGGCAAAATCGAAGCAATTTGTATTCGGCAAGAAGAACGGGGTAAATGTTACTGCTTCCCAGTATAAGATCGAGGAAGAATAAGGTCGTCGACCATCGATGGGAACGAGGACCGAGGGGTCCTGAGTGCATTCAACTCAGTGTCCAAACCGATGGTATGTTGATGGGAACAGTAATCCCGAGCCTGAAGCGAATACACTCAACATAGGCTTGGAGAATCCGTTATGGGACAGGACACGTGTCATCTGACCGTTTTGCCATTTGCGCTAACAACAGTACGGGTGTCAGACCATACGGACGCCGCTTTATACATTTTAGGGTTTTTTCTAGAAAGGCCTTTCTAGAATGTACTAAGGCCCATATATTTTTAGCTATAAATAGGGATATCCCCCTTTCTTTTTCAGGTTAGATTTTCATTATTCTCCACATTTGTAATCAGAAAAGTGGCAGTGAAATCTTCTTAGGTGTTTGGCTCGTTTAAAATACATTCATCAATTCATGACCTTGAAGGCATAAGAACATGGCATGTGATATGATTGCCACTTTTCACATGTGCATGTTCTTGGAATCTCACAAATTGTGTGGACGTTACCTCCTTTACCTTGGTGCACACTTGTGAGTTCAAATATACACTCTGCATAGTTGTACTCCAGCCGGTCATGTTGCGGAGCCTTAAATTTGTGATACTCGAACAATTGTGATGGTTTTGGCATCCATTTTAGACCGTCTGCCGCAAGTACTTTGGCCTCTTTTGATCTAGTGACGAACTGCTCCACAACCTGCTTAAAACTCATTCTCACCATTGCGGTGACAGGTAGTCCTTGAGCAGATTTCAACAAGCCATTAAATGACTCAAAGCTGTTTGTTGTCAGCATCTCCCATCGCCTACCTTCATCATGGTGTAATGTCCATATGTCTTTATCAAATGTATTCAACCATTGGAAGGCTTCCTCATCCGCCCAGCTAATTGTCACGCCCCGAACCATGGCCTGGGCGTGACACGGCACTCGGTGCCTGACTGTCTATGACCGAGCGAACCCATGGCTGCTGAATCTAACAGTTGTATTATGAAAGCATGCAAGATATAACACGAAGCAAGGGAATGCTCTAATTCAAATATAATAATGAATGCGAAAATAGATGTTGTGAGGCAAAACCAACATAACTGACTAAAGTCTGTGTCTATGAAACCTCTATGATCAAAATACTGAAAGAATAACTAGGTCAGGACAAGACCCTGACATGCCTCAAATACTAATGAACTAACTAATGCTCGAAAAACTGGGAATAGACGAGAAGCCCTGGATGAGAGGGGCTTACCAACTAGCTAATGTGCTTAAAGTGCTGGAAGCTAAACGACTGTTGTATCCTCCTGAAAGTCAGACTCTGCACCGTGAAGTGCAGGCCCATGCATAAGGACGTTAGTACATTTGAATTGTACAAGTATGATAAGCAACTGAAGCAATAATAAGGGATATAAACAATAAAGCATAATGAACTGAATGCTCATATCATGAGCTGATCTGTATGGAAACCACCTGTGCAATATTATGTAACTTTGGCCTCAGGCCTAATAAATAATGAGATCTCAAAGCTATGGCCTCAGGCCCAAAATAATTACATATGCATATGAATCATAACTATGGCCTTAGGCCCAATCAAACATGAAGCAACAGGTGTAAAACTGACTGCTGGCTCTGTAACCTGACTGATGACTTAGACTGCATTCTGAGACTCGTAGATTGAATTACAAGTCTTTTAGATTAAGCTAGGGTCCATAGCATGCATAACAAGTATGAACATAATTCGAAAACTAAGCTCTAACCCTAGGTTATGACAATCAAGAACTAGGGCGAAATCATGAACTGGCTGGATTTCTGAGAATTATGATAATTGAGGTATGAGGATGATTAAACAATGTTCCTCATGTAGATAGTATGCTCAACATACCTGGAATTTCTCTCAAACTTGAATAATAATACGTCTTGGAAAAGAATTCCAAGGTTTTGCTCTTTATGCTCTTTAGTTGGGTTTTCTTGAAAACCCTATGTTAAGAACATGGTTTCATGATTAGATTAAGAGCATATATGATAGAATTGATTTGGAAGAGCTTGGAATGACTTACCTTGTTGTTTTGGATTGTTGGGAGAAGAACACTTCGTTTCTAGGGCTTGGAATTATGAAAAACGAAATAAAATAACTGAAGGCTGGTATTTATAGGTTCTGGTGCGGGCTGGGAAATACGGCCAAAATACGGTCCGTAAACCTGGACCGTATTTCAACATGCTTCAAACAGAAATACTGCTTTAAGTTTCCTTCTTAAATACGATCTCACTTTACGGGTCGTATTTCAAAATACGGTCCGTATTTAACAATATGAAATTCCACCAGACAAATTCCAGAATGCACAGTGATTTTGGGGTATCACTTTACGACTTGAAATACGGGCCGTATACTGGTTTACGGTCCGTATTCTGGGGCGTAAATCCCAATCTGACAGCTGAAGAGAAATTTCGAATTCTCACATTCTTTACCTGGTTTTCTAAGTCTTGGATCTTGGTTAAGGCTTCAGTTAAAGGTCTGAGGTGTTACACTAATAATCTCCATCTACAGGTGAAACTTCTTCTCCTGATGCTTTGTTGCAGCCGCCCACATCCAATTACAAAGTGTTGGGCTTCGATATGCCTTTTGGAAGTTTGCCTTCAAATGCCTTAAATAATAACAATGGTAGGCAAAGGGCGGTTGCCACCCATGCAAATTAAACATTTTGCTCAATATGCCAGCATTTCTGTCTGATATAACACATATGCCCATACGGTCCTTAAGAACGTAGTGCCTCAAGTAGTTCAAAAACAGACCCCACATATTAGTGCTCTCATTAGCTGCAATTGTAAAAGCTAGAGGGTATATAGATCCATTTGCATCCATTCCAACTGCAATTAGCAGCTTTATGTCGTATACCCCATACACATGTGTTCCATCTATTGATATTACTGGCCGACAATGAGCAAAAATATCAATGCATGGTTTGAATGCCCAAAACACAAACTAAAAAATATTACCGGGTACAACAGGCTTCGATTTGAGCTTCCATTCAACAACAGTACCAGGATTGATGTGTTGTAGAGCCGCCATGTATCTCGGTAACGTCTTGAAAGAGCATCCATTGGCAACCTTAATTTTTTCGCTTGCAGACCAATCCCCAAAGTTTTCGAGTGGAATCGTCAACTTTGAACTCCCTCATCCCCTGGATGCAATAAATCTTAATAGCCCTTTGCAATGATTTTTTCGAGTTGAAAACCATACCTTTTTCAATATGAACCATCTGTTTTACAAGATCCACTAACTCTTTCCACAAAGTTCACCGACTGTGATCATTGTCCCTAGTAAAGACAAAGGCATCGGGGCGATCTTGAAGATGATCAAGATAGGGGATCTCATCGGAATGCCACTGAACCGGGGTCGACTCTTGCTGTTGAAATTGGCTTTGCGGCATAGGCGCATGCTGGTCAAATGGGTGCTGTGAATTCAGTTCTTCCTAGTGTGCCGGACTATTCATCATGTCTTGCAATAGTTCTACTTGGTATTGAGGATTAGTACCAACCTCAACCTCATCCTTACTTTCTTCATCTTCACTTTCCTCCGCATTAGGTATTTCCTCACTATCACTCAATAATGTCACTATATAATTTGGATAATCCGGACCATCCAGAGCAGGTCTTTGCCTATAATTTGGTGCAACGACCACATTCTTCCTACATAAGAAACTAGAGTATTTTAACTACTAGACATCAAATAATACTATTGATGTTAAAAAAGTAGACGTACCGATAGTAATCAACTGCACCGAAACTTGAGGAAGGACCATCGTTTTGAGTAGGTGTATAACCCCTAAAAAATATAATCAACATCATTAGTAGCATTCAAGTAATAAACATATGCTACTAATGAATATTTACCACTGCCATCAAATTGCTGACTTAAACTTTCCAGAGCCATTTGACTCCTCAAAATGCCTTCATAAGTGCTCATGTCAGGGTAATTGTTTCATGGCTAGGTTCCGCTTCAGTAACTTCAGCTTGAATTCTAGATGGGATTGCCCGACGAGGTCTATTTCGGGCTTCCCGAGGAGCTATAGCCATGACTTCAAGTCAATTAATGGGGACCTTCTGTACGTACATTTCAAGGACGTTTAAAGTTATGCATTCCCTATAATCGTAAGGCGCCTTCAAATAATCCGTCAAAAATCGTCTTGAATGTACCACTATCCATAACTAACTATACCTTGCGGCGTAAATAATATTGGATATCTTCCAATTATATTTAAATCAAAATCACCCATATTCACTTGTAGTCTATTATACAAGGCCTGGAGTAGTTTTGAGAATTTTAAGTTAAGTGGAAACTTAACATGGTATTTTGGGGGAGAGGCATAACGCAAATTATTTTCCTCAAATATACTTTCTCCGTCCCAGAATAACGAAACTCTGATTTTTGGAACATCTTCCATTTTTTGACTAATTTAGGAGTACAAAATGTAAAAGTTGGATGAAACTTAGAATTTCTGTAAAATACAGAAATTGGTTGAAACTTAGAAACTGTGTTTTCCTTTCATACAAAATCCGTATTAATAAGGTTTGAATGCGTTTGAATATTCAATCAACGCATGCATGCAATTAGTGTGTCTTGCAGTGTTACGTCAAGTCAAATTAAGTACAGAGTGTTGCATAATGCATGAATTTACTGCGTTATGTCAGTATAGCCCAGTTTATTTTGACATAGCGCAGTAATTTACTGCGTTACGTCAGAATAACGCAGTACATTACTGCGTTACTCTGACATAACGCAGTAAATTATTGCGCTATATTTGTACGTTGTGTTGTCAACCGGAGTTGTCATACAGAAAAAAGTCATAATTTGAATCCAAAATTTGTGTTTCATGCTAGCAAGTGTTATATAACGTAATTGACAAATAACTACCAACCACACAAAATTGAGTTACTATGTCATTTTTTAACCAATTTGGAAATATTAGTCGTATTACAACGTCTCTCTAGGAGACATATTCGACGCAATGGGCAGGACATGAAAATTGGGTGAAGATTTTGAATACTCGAATAACCCAAACGAGAGATACAACCAACGTTACAACAATATGATAACAGACGAGTGGAATTGGCGTATTAGGAAGGCTGCAGCACTGGAACAAAACTTGAGGTCACTAGGGCTTAAGCGCCCAAAAAGATGTGTTATGTCAATGCCTCGTGACACTCCACAAGAGTTGAATTTCGCTCTTAACCATTTTCGCGAAGAGAACAATCGGATGAAAATACGTTGCCTCAGGATAGAATATGGTCTACATAGTTACGTCAGATTCAGATCTAAGTAGGATTCGGACTGTGAGATGTCCGATGACGATGATTCCCCATGATATTATTAATAGTTGTACTGTATTAAATAAAGTTGGTGGGGTCATAGTCATGATCCCACAATCTATTGAGTTTGATACTTATATAAAGAGCCTTTTGCTACTTAGTATCTACTTAAAACTCAATGTCGTATAGTAGAAATATAGATTGGTCGGTATTTTATCCACATGATTCGAATAGCAATGGTGATGACAACTCAAATCAAAGCAACTATTTTGGTGATTCCTCAACCGATAACAGTGAATTCGTGCTAGATGATTTCAAGCCCCACCTTTTAATAGAGCGTAATGGCGATTTTCGCGAGCTGAAATATTCAGATCCACTTGAATATTATTGTGGTTTACGTCGCGAATGGGCATAGCGGTACGCCGAATCACAATGTTTTGTTCCTGACTTGAAAAATCTCAACGTTCAAATCCTAGCAAGGTACTCAATAACCATGCCTCGAGTAGGTCCAGAAACTTGCGAGGCTACCGTACAAAGGATTAGAAAAGAAAACAACAGAATGCTAGCAAGACGTTGTAGATTTTACATGCTAAAGTTGGCCGAAGAACAAGCATCATCAACAAGTAGAGAATTAACATCTATAGAAAAAAGATATGTCTTAGTAGAGAATTAACATCTTTCTTTGATGATTGTATTTTTACTACTTTCGGTTTGTTATTAATGAACAAGTTTAAGTAGTTTCATATTGTTATAACTTAAAGCTAATGACCCCAATTCTTCAAAAAAAAAAAAAAGAGTTCGAGCACTTTTTAGTCACTAAAACGACAATCCGAAGTTTTGCTTATCCTTGATGTATTGAGCCTACCTTATTAATCGCACAAAAATAAGTAGGGTTCTATATAAAATATTGATGTTTCGGAGTCCCGAAGCATGATTAATCTATGACTAAAGTACGTAAAAAAGTGTAAAGAAATAGGAGTTTAACCAAAAAAAAGGGAAAGGGGGGGTGGGGCGGGGGGGGGGGGTGGCTGCTTTAAAGGACTTAACCCCGCCGTTAGGGTTAAGTACTTTAACGCAGTAAATTGCTGCGTTAAAGGTACTATGGTAACCTTTTTTTTGGGGGGTATTTTGGTTCAAATGGTTTTTTTTTGGGTCATTTTGGTTCCGGACTCGGTATAAGGCTCCCCTTCAAACATATTAGAGGCTATGGGAACAAATTCAATTCAAATATGGGCTTTATTATTGGTGATGGGAGGAAATCATATTTTGGGGAAATGCGTGGTTAGGTCACACTCATACCATCCTAAAAGATCAATTCATGGACATCTTCAGTTTATCTTCTCAACAAAGAGGAGAAATTGCAAAGATTCCGTTCAGCACAAGGGTGGAATTTTTTTCTTCTATGGAGTATTAATGATTGGGAAGTTGAAAGACGATGCCTTTTGCTCCAGATGTTAAGCAACATAACCTTGGATCATAAACAAACAGACTCCATTAGTTGAAAAAGCCATCAACAAGGTCTCATTCAGTCAAAAGTTGATACCGCATGCTGGATTCTGATGCACAATTGCAGTTGAGAACTGATTCGGGAGCTGAGTTGAAGTTAGTTGAGTGACCTTTCCAATAGTTAGTTACAAGTTAGTTAGACGGTTAGTTTCCGAAAGTTAGTTAGGGTTGTTCACAGTTAGTTAGCGAACACGATTCCAGTTGTTACTTCCTTTCCTTTGTGTATAAGTACTAATTGTAAATGTACATTGAGATCATTCAATGAAATAAGATCTACTTCCTTTTCTCTTCTATATTTCTTCTTAGCTAAATACTCGGATTTCCTGTTTTAGCATCATCTTCTTCGAGCCCTAGCTCCTAGATTAACCATTTCACCCTTTGATTCTCTTTTTGTGCATCAAATTCGAGCATCGACATTCGACAGGGTATTATGGCCTTGGGAAAAGATTGGGAGAAACAAGGCACCTTTGAAGGTTCTCTCAGATTCTCACACAATTGAACCTTCAGAGACAGGGTTTCAGTTGTGCAGCAGACGTCCACTGTGTCTTACATTGTGGTGTCACTAGACAACTATGGAACATGGTTCTAGTAATTCTTGGCATGAGTTGGGCCATGCCAAAGTCCATTATTGAGCTCTTACAAGGATGGAACTGTCATGAGCTCGAATAGGCTCAAATAAGAAAATAAGAGCATGGTTCAGATTATAACACGTGGACGTTAGGGATTTAATTTCAACTTAATGAGATTCAACGGTTCAGATTTAATTTCCTTGTTGAGGTGTATATAACGACCTCAAGCTTGAGCTACAGAGCTAAGGAATTTTTGGTATCTTCTCTTCCTGTTCACGTTCTTCTTCCCTCTTCTTTTCTCTTCTCTCTCTATTTCCTTACTCATTTCTCACGAACTCTCTCTCTCTGATTCTGCAGGTTTCATTCTCATTTCCTGGAGTCAGTTAGATTAGTTGTTCAAATTTCCTTTGCATTTCAATTCAGTTGTCATCTCAGTTGAATATAATAAGAAAAACCAGAAAATTGCCCCAAACTTCCTTCTTAATTTGAGCTTGTTACAATTGGTATCAAAGCAACCTTCCTGCGACCATGACTGTTAACGAGGGAACGAGATTAAAAGTATTAGATGAGCGCACAACGAAGAATGAGGAAGCTATGATCAAACATAGTGAATTGTTGGAACAATTGACTACTAAACTTGGAGAAATCGCTGCATCGCATGTGACCTTAGCTCGTGATCACACCGGGGTTGTCCAGGCATTAGATCGCATATACGAGAGGTTGGGCTATAGAACAGCACCGATGAACTACAAGTTGACGAGAGATAATTTGGGAGATGGACTTTTACCAATACCGGAGTTTGGTAGAAGAGGTCTTGCACCTCGGAGACGGGATCGTGATGCTATACACGAGGTCGGAAATAGGCGGCGGGATGGCAAATTCCCATT
>NC_081350.1:58564948-58608524 GCF_029784015.1 Lycium ferocissimum
CAGTTCTACGGCACAAATAAGATTATACACCTTCTCTACTCAAAAGGTTCTCATGTTGCTGTACTCCGTTAGTTGGGTTGAAGGACTACATGCTGCACAACAATTAAAAAAAATTAAGAATCATGCCTTAGTAGTCTACAAGCACCACTTGGGCAATCTGAATAACCAAGCAAAACCAGTTTCATACACGCCAATAGGTGAAAAGTGGATAGTGCTACAACACATTAGCCTTAAAAACCTAACGTAGCTCACAAAATTAAATTGTTACCTTGATTTGTGTTCTGTTGTATGTATAAGTTATGTGAACTAATCCATCACTATCTTGGATAACAGCTGGATAAGAGAACTCTCCAACTGTTTCCTCGAGTGTGACAACATCATGCCATGAGTCTCCATCATCTTCTGAGAGCGCTACCTTGAGCACACCCCTAGAAATGGTATTGTACGCAAGCAAAAGACGACGATCTTTCAGCTTAACCCCATCAATCCCTGCTTATGAAATAATCACATAATCGATAACTATGTCGGAATGAATAACTGCTCCTCCTACTCCTGTGGAAGCCATATTACTAATGTTCACATGCATAGTTTCAGAAAACAATTAAGTTTGACCAACTGTAAAAATCTTATTGCTAGCGGTGTCAAATGGGAGGGTTGGGCTGAATTTGGACAGGTCAAAATGGGCTGAGTTAATAAATGGTTACTTGGGTTGAAATAGGTTGGGCTAAAAAGCAGGTCATAACCCAACCCGACCAATTCTTACTAAGTTTTAAACTTTTTGTTTGTTCTCTTATAATTTTTCAAGTACCTAACAAAACTATTTTTCCTTTATTATGTCTATTTAAAACATATCAATTTTAAAAAAATGTCGTTTTGAATTTTTTTTGGACAAAGTTTCTCATGGGTCAATTTGGGGTACATATCAACCCAGTTTTTAAATGGGCTGAGATGGATTGGGCTAAAATGGGTGAGCTAATAATTGGGCGGGTTGGCTAGTCATGTTTTCAGGGGCTAATTTTGTCACCTTGTAGCAACGCAAAGCTGTAAAGAAATAAATTGTAACCATTGTAGTATAGGTACATAATTTCAAACCTGAGTTAGGATTGGGTAATTCAGTAGGCTTTGCATAACTCCAAGTATAACCACCGTCATGGGACTCCGACATGCAGATTTTGTCGATGCCAGAAAATGATCTTAGAAGAATACGCAATGTCCCATTTTCAGTCTGGTAAGGAACGGGTTGAATCACACTAAGAGGGTTATTCTCGATGTATATTGGACCATACTTCCTCCACGTCCTACCTGAATCAGCAGTCATCTGTAGTAAAGAAACGTACGCCACTCTTTAGTTCCTTTCGGACACACTTAGGAATGGATACTTTTAGCATTCACTCAACTATTTAGTACAACCTCCATCCATGCTCCCCAAGAGTTCCAACTCTCCACAGATGATCCACAAAGCAAGTTACCACTTTCCAGCAAGATTGGCTAAGGAAAAATAAGTGAAAAACTTATTTCTAGCTTATCAGATATTCTCAAAGTTGATACATCGAATTAATCATATTCATGCCTTATTTTTTATTGGCCCCAATATACCAGGAGGAAGCTGTTCTCTTGCCGTCCATGTAACACCACCATCATAAGACCGCTTCAAGCATCCACTCCATCTAATGTACAAAAACCATCATTGGGAGCACAAAGTATACTGGATAGGTTCAATAATTTCAATTCAGCTGGCTATCCTGCATAATAGCCTTTATTTTTGGGCTTTTTCCATTTTGGCCCGTCGGCCAAAATTAATTACGAACACTAGCGAAAATATACAAAACCTATACATTGATTATGTATATTTTATGTACATTGTATGTATATTACATGTATATTTATACTTAATAGACAAAACATATACATATACCTGCTATTATGTTTTAGAGCGGTCCAAAATGTAATTATCCCTTCATGTGTTTTGTCCTGATTAAGTTATAGTCTAAAACAAGATTTATAAAATAATGTAAGTTTGATCAACGTTAATTTTAAAATTAAGTTTAAATGCTAAAAAAGAATTGAAAAGGTTTAGCCAAATATTTCGTTTGAATTTAGGAACGGTAACTAGGTCATCTAATTTGGCTGACATAGAATAAAATTGGAAAGCAGGCGATGCTATTCAGCTTTTGAGAAATTGCATATTTAGGTAAGTTAACAAAGTGGGTAACACTCTAAATTTAGAGAACCTTGACATAACTGATGAAGTGGCATCACCCAGAAAATACACATATTGATGCTTTAAGGGATCAAATGACAGAAGTAACTAATAGCATCAATGTTAGTTCAAAAGTTACAAGAGGTACATAAATGATATCAGAAACTAATGAATCACAGAGTATAACTGTTCAATGAAAAATATGACAAGTGAAAGATGTGAAGAAGTATTGACAGTTCATTAATGGTGTTCCCAGGTAAAAGGCCAGTATGAACGTAGTTCCATGGAAGTGAATTGTCTGGAATGAAACCTAGCTTACTATTATTGCATGAAACAAGAAGTCAACTAATTTGAAGAAAATAGTAATGTTTCAATGATATTTATCTAAGTCAGGTTGTAAGGAAATACAGCAAGACTTACAAAATACTTATATGACTTTATGCACAAAACACAGCTTTGTATGAAATGCAACACCTTTGACTTCATGCACAAAACCGAGCCTGGATATGTGAATAACTTCATCTTAATAGGGAATATAATTGAGAACTCATGTCTTCCCATTTACTCTTTTATTAAACTCTTGTAATATTTCATGACATCATTTAATTTACGACCGGGAGGCTGAAAATGTTTAACAGGTGCATGTCTATAAATGCTTGAGAATGTATAAATGCTTGAGAATGTACTCCCGAATTGTTTCCTCCTTATAGTAAATCAGTGTTATGCAATGATTTCTGGCAAACATTATCATGCCGTATCATTCTATGAAATTCAGTTGTGGAAAAGATCTGATAATTATGTTTGAAATTAAAAGATTAAACAATCTTATGGATATCTATGTCTGATTAGATATCTACATAATACAATTTAGCCACTGGATTAAAAAGGAAGCCAGGATATACTTACTTTTGTACCTCTTGC
Organism: Lycium ferocissimum; assembly: GCF_029784015.1. NCBI lineage: Eukaryota > Viridiplantae > Streptophyta > Magnoliopsida > Solanales > Solanaceae > Lycium > Lycium ferocissimum. The sequence goes on from NC_081350.1 coordinate 58,568,070, forward strand.
CCGATTTTATAGAATAAGAGTATTTCACTGGAAGGAAGCTTAAACAGTACAGGATTCCACATTGAGACATTAAATTGCTCGTCAGCAATAACAGGAGCAGTCCAAAGGCCATCCTGCTCAAAATGTTCCATGTTTTCAATTGAATTATCCCATAATAAGTTAAAAAACATAGGCTTAATACATTGACAGCCCCTTAAATTTGCGAGCAAGTTTCACTTAGACACTTGAACTACGGCTTGTTCCAATTGAACACCTCAACTTATGATAAAATGTTCCTATTAGACACTTCTGAGCGTGTTCTCAAGCATATATTAGGTAGTTAAGTTAACCACATAAAACATGTGATCTCCTCTAATTATACACATCAGCCTCAATTGGAACATGCCAGGGGTTTTACGGCTTACTGAGGCTAATGCATATAATTAAAGGAGGTAACATATTTTTAGTGATTAACTTCATCTACATAATGGGCATTTGAGAACAAGTGCAAAAAAAAAATTCAAAATTTGAACCGAAAGTGTCTAATAGGAACACTTTATCATGTGTTCAGGTACTTAATTGGAACAAGTTGTAGTTCAAGTGTCTAAATGAAATTTACTGGCAAGTTGAAAGGGCTGTCAGTGTCAAAATGATAAGTCGTATGGAGACTGGCATATAAATTAGTTTGAAATGATATTTAGAAAAGGACAATAGTAAGTTCTGGAAATGATAGCTGATATAAATGAACTATAAACTCAAACCATCTGTTCAGCATCAAAGTAAGCAAGATGCAGTAATTGGTTTGCAAGCAAAAAGCATGCAGTATCTGATACGAAGGAAACACGATAAACAACCAACAAGCTAGAGAACCCAAATTAAATTGTAGAGGATGTGATTACCTTAAAAGTCTGCACCCAAATTTTAACATCAGGAGCTCCCTCCACTGTACCACCAAAATAAGCAACCAAGAAATGATCTTTATTCACCTTTATAAAAAACCAAATCAGTCACAATCTTAATCCATCAGTTAATTAAAAACAAAAAGCAATCTAGCTAATTATCGAACCAGAACTAAAATTTACCACAACCTCAACAATAGTAGAAGCATGACAATTATTGAACGGAGCCGAATTTGCTGCAAATGTGAACTCCTCAACCAATGGATCCCATGTCTGATTGCCACTCTTCATTTTGACAATTGTTGTGGTACTTGTTAGTACTCTCCTTTCCTCACTGTATTAAATTGATCAAACACAAGTAAGGTTCTTTTGAAGAAGCACATATACTTAAATTGAGGGGAAGAAAGAAAATAAATAACCTAAAGCAAAAAAGGGAGTAAAAAATCAAATAATAAACGGGTAAAGGATCAAATTTGCCCGTGAACTATGCGAGATGGAACAGATTTGCCCTTCGTCAATAGTTGGGGTCAAATTTGCCCCTGAACTATACGAAATGGAACAAATTTGCCCTTATTTTAAACGGTGGAAGCTTAGCACCTAGTGATGCCACATGTCATCCAATTAAGGATTATTTAAAAAAAAAAAATTGGTAAATTTGAACCTTTCACATAGTTCTAAGGGCAAATATGTTTCATTTGGCATAGTTCAGAGACAAATTTGACCCTTTTACCCAATATAAACCCCTCTACACCAACCCCAGAAAAATCCAAACTAACAAATAATCACAGCTGAATGAGCAAGATTCCTGGTAAGACCAGTACTCATTTTCAAAAGAATATTTATATACCTTGCCAGAATGGCATTAACTGGATGAGCATGCACGTATAAGCTAGAAATAATCGACTTATGTTGGGGTTTCAATATATTCTTAAACGCAGCAAAAGAACCACTAACGTGAGAAAATTTGAAAGAGGAAACCAAAAAAATGAAAAGAAACAACAATTGAATCAACACAAAGCTTGAATATTTAATGCAGTTTGCCATGAAATGCAATTCAAAGATACAATAATCTCAATCTCAGCACTCAGCTAAGCAAATAAGTACATATCAATAGCAAGAGCACATAATTTGCACATACGACAAGAAAATTAGGCAGCGGTCAGAGAAAAAAGTACCTGGAGTGTTCGAAGATGGCCAGAGATAGTTGTTGGGTTCACTAATGTGCTGAAATAATCAAAGATTTTGAAGATTACTAATCTTTTTTTTTTAGTATTTGTTTATAGCAATTTCAAGTTTTGATTTTCAAATTCTCCAAAAAGTAGAATTTTAAATTTTAAGCTGTGATTCAAATATTTTTAAATATAAAATTTGACTCATAAATATATATTTTATAAAAAAAAAAATCATAAGAATATCTACCAATCATATTCACTCCTACCAATCATATTTACATTTAGGGTGTGTTCGGTATGGAGGAAAACACTTTCTGGAAAATGTTTTCCAATTTTCCTACGTTCGTTTGGTCAAAAATTTTGAAAAATATATTTTTTAGAAAAATAAGTTCCTCAAAACTGGATAAAATGACTTCCCTATAAAAGTAGGGAAAACAAGTCTATAAGTGCATTCCACCAACCACACAACCCACTCCCCAACCACTCCCACCACCCCACCCCTTCTCCCACTCTACCCCTACACCTACCCCACCCACCCACCCCCGGGCAAAAAAAAAAAATTGTTTTGAAAAAAGAGTTTTGAATTTATTTTTTTTATTTTTTGCACCACACCACCCCACCCCACCCCCACTCGCAATCAAACCCCACCCCGCCCCGCCCCACCCCCACGCCGTCCTCACCCCACCCACCCCAACCCCCTCCCAAAAAAATTAATTTTGTTTTGAAAAAAAAGTTTTGAATTTTTTTTTTTGTTGTTTTTTGTACCACCCCACCCCACTCCTGCCCCACCCCACACCACCCACCCCTGCCGCCAGCCACCCTGCCCCCACCCCACCCCCACCAAAACAAAAATTAATTTTTTTTTTTGAAAAAATCGTTTTGAATTTTTTTTATTTTTTATTTTTTGCACCACCCCACCCCCGCCCCAACCCCAAAATAATTTTGTTTTGAAAAAAAGTTTTGAATTTCCCCCCCCCCCACCCCAAATTAATTTTGTTTTGAAAAAAAAGTTTTGAATTTTTTTTTTTTTTTTTTTTGCACCACCCCGCCGCCACTCCTTCCCCACCCCCACTCCCCCTCCCCAAAAAAAAATTAATTTTGTTTTGAAAAAAAAGTTTTGAATTTTTTTTTTTTTGGTTTTTTGCACCACCCCACCCCCCGGCCCACCCCCACGCCCCAAATTAATTTTGTTTTGGAAAAAACGTTTTGAATTTTTTTTTTTTTTTTTTTTTTTTGCACCACCACCCCCCCACCCCCACTCCCCTCCCAAAAAAATAATAATTTTCTTTTGAAAAAAAAGTTTTGATTTTTTTTGTTGTTTGGTTTTTTGCACCACCCACCCCCCCCCCCCCCCCCCCCCCCCCCCCAAAAAAATAATTTTGTTTTGAAAAAAACGTTTTGAATTTTTTTTTTTTTTTTTTTGCCCCACCCCACCCCCTTTCCCGACACCCCACCACCCCTCCAAAAAAAAATTGATCGTTGGAATAGGGGGGGGTTGGGGGGTTGGTGTGGTATGGTCCACACCGGGGGGGGGGGGGGAATGTGGTGGTTTAGAAAATCCAGAAAAAAATTAAATACTTCAAAAAAAAAAAATTGGGGGTGGGGTTGGGGTGGCAGTGGGGTTGGGGTGGAGTTATGGGGCTTGGGTGAGTATTTTCCTGAAAATGTTTTCTACCAACCAAACGAACATGAGAAAATAAGTAAGAAATTCACTTATTTTCCGCTACCCAAATGAACATGAGAAAATAAGTAGAAATTCACTTATTTTCCAAGAACACATTTTCCAGGAAAATATTTTCCTTCATACCGAACACACCCTAGAACTCATGTTCAATTTTATTGAATTATGGTTTGATCAATAAATGTTATATTTTTTTAGAAGGGTCTTCTCATAGCATATTATATTTTGTTATGAATTACGTCTTGTTCATTTGGTAAGATTGTATTAGCATTAGGAAGTTTTGAATTCTGATAGTTGCAGAGTTTTCTTGTTTATGAGAAAAATGCAACTTAAGATATTCAATTGCATGTCCAAATAAATTTCATCTTCAAATCAACCTGATTTTAAATTATAATTTTAAATTATGTCCAAACGGGCCTTAATATTGCCCATCAGAAGGCACAGGTAGGGGTGTACAAAGTAAACCGACAAACTGCACCAAACCGATAAACCGAGAAAAAAATCCGACTAGTGGTTTGGTTTGACTTGGTTTGATGTTGAAAATAAAAAACCCGACCATAATTGGTTTGGTTTGGTTTTAGCTAAAAAAAGTCAAACCGAACCAATCCAACCCGACATTACATGTATTCAATTTTTAAAATATTTTATACATCAAAATATTTATTTGTAATGTAATATATAAATATTTCTTAAATTTTTTCGTAATTTTTATCTATTATCATATTATTCAAGCTTGAACTTAGAATTTTGAATGTCAATAAGTTTTATATCCTATGGATGTTAGTAGCTCATATAATAAAGTCCAAAGCAAAACCAACTCAACACTAATACTAACAAAAGAGATTCAATTTACCACTAGGAATGACAATAATGTTGGATATCTATTATTTAGTTATGCATAATTGGTTTAGAGAGTGAAAATACATAACTTAAGTTTTTTTTTCTTGTCATGTAATTAATACTTATTAGCCGTACTTATTTTAGCATGACTTTGTATTTTTAGATTATGGTTATTTTCTTTATGGCTTATTAATTAGCAATATTTATTTTAATCGATTTTATTATCTTTTGTTGAATATTTTAATACAATGTCATCACTCTTTTCACATTTTGTGTTGTTTTCTTATGAAACACCTTAATTATATAGTTGTATCTTACTGGGACCAAAGAAATATTTGAAATAAAAGTTATATATTTTGTATCAAGACTATTCCGAAAAACAAACCCGAAAAACCTGAGAAAACCAAATAACCCGAGAAAACTCGAGGTTAAAAAGCCCAAATTTTATTAGTTTGATTTGGTGTATAAATTTAAAAACCTGACACAATTGATTGGTTTAGTGTTTCAAAAAATCTGAACCAACCCGGTCCATGTACACCCCTAGCCACAGGGATATACTATATTGAAATTGAGTTGATTAATTATAGGTTGTTCTTGTGAAAAGAAAAGAAAAAACCATTAGGGTGGTTCAGTAGGAAAACAATAAAGGAGCAGGCATGATGTATATCAATGGGAAATTTCCATTTTCCAGTATGTGTGTGAGAGTGGAAAAGTTGGACCTCAATACTCACTCCAACTTATGGTTTATCTTTCAGAAGTCAATTTCTTTTATCAAGTTCAATGATCATTTTAGCCAGATTTTATATTATTCGGAGAAAATTAGTAACCTGGCAAATTCAATTTAAGAAAAATAGTTATAAAACTAATTTAGAACCTATATCAATTCACTCAAACCGATCCACTCCCTGACCCGGATAGCGAAAATATAACACTTGCTATTTTTTAAATATAAAAAGGGATGAGTTAGGTCAAGTAGTGGCTTGGATTTTAAATTGGTTTACAGTCTAACATTGTTTTTTTTACAATATCTTTTCTTAAAATTAAATTTGCCACGTCATTAATTCTCACATTAAAATATAAATCCGGCTAAAATGATCATTGAAGTGAATTATAAAGTAAGATGACTCATCAAGTCAAACATTTTTCTTCTACTACTACCCAAAATCACCAACATTTTCATCATATATACCATTACCATCAACATAAATGATCTATCTTAGACATTATTAAGATATTTCTGATAAATTCACCTGTTCTCCTATTTGGCTCGATAACATTTAGTAATTTAATCGAGAGCAAAATAACACAATATTCTAAAGATAAACAATTTTTTTTTCCTAAATGAGACTGCACTCATCTTATTTGACGTTACTTGTTTAAAAAAAATTCCCTAAAGAGTTTTAAGTCACATAAGTTATCCTTGTTATTTTTCACTCTCTGGCATTTGCTGATAATTATTTAAACTGCTCTTCTGGAATTTGGTGTTCTAGTGTCTTAACAGAATCCATAAATTAATTAGACTAGATATTGACATTCATAGCCTTATACATGCGGAAGGAGCATGAATTTATTGGGTTCGGTTCAACTGATCATTATTTTTGATGGAATATTATACAAAACAGTTTCTTCTTACCATTATAATTAATTAATTAATTAATATATGACTTAATTATTTTGAAAATTAATCATTTATAAGAGACATATTATTATACAGTATTTTGAAAATTAATCATTTATAAGAGACATATTATTATACAGTATATACATACTAAAAAAGAAATTTGCCAACGGTATGACCTTGATATTAGTTAGTAGTTTATCTCAATAGAGTGAAAGTACTGTCCTAGGTAGCATAAAAACGTGAATTTACAAGAAATATCTTAATAATATTTAAGAGAGATGGTTTATGTTGGTGGTGATGATACATGTAGTAAAGATGTTGGTAATTTTTGATAGTGGTGAAGAAGAAGGGTTGATTTTGTGATGAGTTGGCATGCCATTTTGGCTAAAATTGATAGGGTTAACAGAGGAAGGGCGAAATTGAGCCACTTTTATAACATTAAGGGCATCTATATGAACCGCTAGTACAACATTAGGGGTATATATGGACTGACAGTATAATGGAGGACAATATTAAACCTTATTCAATAGTAGAGAGACAAAAATGACCCTTTTCCCTATTTAAAAATACAAATTACCAATCTTTTCTTTTAATTCCTTAACCCTTTTATCATGAATATAGGTTGTCTAAGTGCTAATGTCACCTAAGATTTTGCTACTTCAAATATTTTTAACTTAAATATAGAATCTATCTTAGCTCAAAGGAAATAACAATCAAAGTTACACCAGCGGTCAACCTGGTTTGGATCGTTTTGGAGAATTGATCAAAAAAGTGTCTTAAAAAAAAAAGGCTGGGCATACTCTTAAGTTTCAGTGTGAAATACGTGGAAATGTAAGAAAAATTCCCTTTTTAATTGCACTGTCGCGTGTGCCTTAAAACTAGGGAAATTAATTTTGACTTACAAAAAAACTTTGTTCTAGGAATTTTAGTCCAACATTAGATTCCTTTGTCAGAAACTTGTCACGCCCTAATTCCGGAATGACGTGACCGGCACCCGAAGCCAAACTAGGCCCGAGCGAACCACTTTGAATCTGAAACTCTGGGGAGTGAACTCCAACTTAAACTGATAATGTCTAATATGGAGATTTATAAAAATACTGACCATCTCGTCTAAGCTGACACACACCTAATATATATATATATATATATATATATATATATATATATATATATATAACTGAGCAAGCCGAGGAGGCTGCTTTAATCGTATAAAACCAACAACATCCAACAGACATATACAAGCCAACAAGGCTATCACACTGACATACTATTTACAGGACTCGTCTACAAGCCTCTAGGGAGATGTGTGACTATACCATACAATCTGGAATCAAAAAGAAAATCGCAAAGGACTTAGTGACTCCGAACAGAAAGGGAGCTCACCAATCAGCTAACGTCCGATCCTGTCTATTGGGGAGGTCTATCATTCGTCGATACCTAGGGCATGAATGCAACGTCCCGCAAAAGACGTCGATGCGAAATAATGTACCGAGTATGTAAGGCAACGATAAAGCCGAAACCACGATACGGAAATGATACAATCGGAGGCCAAAGAATGCCTTGAATATCTCACCGACTGTCTCATATATATATATATAATATATATATATATATATATATATATATATATATATATATATATAAATACGCCCTCGCGATCCGTAGGCTAGACATATCTGTCTCACTAACCCGTAGGCCAGGCATATCTATCTCACTGACTCGTAGGCCAGGCAAAGTGAAAATGTCTCACTGACTAAGTGCCTAGGCTAAAGAAAGTGTCTCACTGACCAAGTGGCCAGGCTAAAGAGAAATATATATGTATATCCATATTTTGCATACAAAAACATTGATACCGTAACATGTCTCTTCGCGCTCTCTATAAACTCAAGGACACGAGGGGATATATAACACTAGGAAACCATGCCACAATATGACAAGCTCTACTTTGACAAATCTCTAGTCATAAGGTTCTTTACGCTCCTACCATATATGGAATCATGCCAAGAAAAGAAGGAACAACCTTAACATACCTTTTCGGCCTCCTATTATTACCGCTTATCCTTCTAAGCTCGTAAATCTACATTCTAGAGAATTTATACTATTGTTAGGCTCATCGTCATATGCCTATCCCAATCTTCAAATTAAGCTTCTTTAGAATTTGCCAAAATTCGAGCAGCATCTCCCCTGTTTATATCTCTAGCCCGAAATCACAATACCAATAACCAACACAACAACAACAACACCAACGCCAATAACAACATCATCAATACCAAAGTATTCCATAAAACATCCCACACGATGTTTATTCAATTTTCTCAACCAACAAATTTGGTATACGATCATTTAATAGTTCTACCTTTGTAAATACGCCTAAATCAATATTGATAAAGGAAGATTCATACCTTACCTCTACTAGAAATAGAATATCTTCACTTTCCACCTTGAATTCCAGCCAAAATTCACCACAATATGATATTATAATCGCAACTATATGCTGTTTGAACCTGAATTCGAAGATTATACTTAATTCGGGCTAAAATTTCATGTTGGAAAGTTGTGGGATTTTTTCAGAATATTTGGGGATTTTTCTGGGGTGTTTGGATGAAGAAAGGGGGTAAGGCCCCCCCCCTTATATATAGAGTTCATTTCACTTAAAATTTACCCGGCGCGTTCGCGCGGCTTATTTTTTGCGTTCGTTAGATTCGATAAAAAAGGTCATAACTCTTGATCCCGATATTGTATGAGGTCCCACGACCTATGGTTTGAAAGGTATTTCAATTATCTACAACTTTCTTTTATGGTGTGTTTCCAAATTCCAAACTTATAATGGTGTTTTGGCCTCTTTAAGTCAGATCATTCGAAAATGTATCCTTAAATCATCCTTTTGGAGGGCTTATGCCCATATTTGGCTTAAGGGTCCTTCTTAAGACTTGATCAAATTCTCGTTTAATAATCATATAACTTTTCATATGTCCTTTATAAAATCCCGACATGTGGGCCCCACCTTAACTTACGGTTACGAGGGCTATTCATCAAGTAACGTATTAACTGATTTACACCATACGGTCTCCAAATGTCATATATATGTTATTATTATACTCATATAATATAATCTTCATCCCTAATCCTTGTATAACTTTACTCTCCCTTGAGCTCATACTAAATCGTCTACAGTCTTGGTAACGCGAAATTTTTCGGGGTGTAACAAAACTCTTCCTATGGATCTTCATGATCAGCTTCCTTCTCTTTTCCTTTACTTCACAATATCTATCTACCCCCCCCCCTCGCGGAATCACTACTTTTGTTCATTTGACTTTGGATACGGCCCTTTGAACAAATCTTTATTATTTATACTCTAAGCATATTTATGACTCTAGGAGACTCATTTTGGTGATATTCAGAGGAAGTAGAGGTATTTACGAATCAAACTATATAGAGAGGAGGTTTATAATGTCAGGTATTTGGTTCAAGGCTAATGACATATAAGGTCAGACTCAAATTGATTTTATCAAGAAAGGGATTATCAGATTGGCTTGGGTGGTGTAACAGTATAGAAATATTTATGCAACTATGTATCGAAGGAGATGTATACCTGGTTGTCATAATAACCAGGTTCTTTGACTAATTTTCTCACTGTATTTGTTACTTGAGCTCAATTGATCATGCCATGGATTCATATCAGTCAAGATATAAGACTGAGTAAGATATTGTTCCACTTTTCTCGGTCTTAAACACTCCCTTTTAATAGCCAAAGTTGTGGAAAAATCGGTTGTAATCAGTTCATCTTTCAATTAAGCTTCATCAAGCTGCTTCTTACACAATCATATTAGCGGCAGGTCTATTTCTCTCATGCTTCTTCATCGCCCTTTTTATTTCTTCTCCGGAACTATACCTCTCTTAGGTTGAGGAATTGATTTTTCTGTTACTGTTTTTCATGAATTGTTTTCCTATTGTGTGCACTTTTTCTTCATCTTTCAGTGAACAGGTTGCTTCATTTGGTTTCTTAAGTGGTTCTTGATTCAAATACATTACCGCATGTCTTTGTGGTCCTTATATGGACCTGTTTCTTGGATATCCTTCCGTAGGTTCTCCTTTCCTTCCACACATTAATTCTGAATATATGGTCATTTCTTGTAACGACCCGCAGGCTGTTTTGGGCTTTTGGACTCAATTTCTCCAAAATACCCTTTCCGTACCTTTAAAATAGTTCTTGACTTGCGGGGATAGGTGGCGCAGTTTTTGAGGCAATCAGATGAGTATTGGAGAAGTAATAGTAGAATTAGAAGTTCTTAAGTCAAGGAAATGGAGAAATTTGATCAAAGTCAAACCGAAGGTTAATGAAGTCTAATCATAGTTTCGTCGATTCCAAGGTACAAGTGATTATGCCTTAGTTGAGTGGTTGGGATGGATACCGAGGGGCTCAGAAGTAATTTGGATCTTTGGTTGAGAAACTAGTTAAGTTAAAGGATTTGAGTTGACGACAGTCAACATCGGGTCAAAAAAATGTTGTATCGATGTTTTGAAAGTTCCAGCAGGTTCGTATGATAATTTTGGACTTATCCACAAGTTTTGGTGAGGTTTTGATGAGTTTTGGATGGATTTGGATTATGGAGCTCTCGTATTTGATGTTTAGGCGTCGTTCTTTGGGCATAAAGGATACCATAATGAGTAAATGAGCTCTTAATTGTGTTTTGATTTAACAATTAGATCTATATCGTGATTAATTGTGATTACTGAACCATAGAAAAAAGAATCATTGAATTTCGAGGTCGTTTGAGGGAGTTATGGTTATTTTAGTGTCGGAACATATTGTTGGTGTAGATGCATCGCATCCGCAAAGTGGGGTGCGTACTTGTGGCCCATGGCAAAAAATGGTCGATTTTTAAAGTAGAAGCTTTTGGCCGCGGAAGCGAAAGTTGTTGAATTAAAAATTCAGACTTCGTCCATTTGGCATTTTCATCATATCTTGAGTTCTAGGGCTCCAATTTGTGTAATTTTCGCGTTATTTTTCTCATTTCGAAGAGAGGGTAAGATTCTAACCTTTATTTTGGTGTTTCCCCGTGATTAATTTCATTGGTTATCATTTTTGTCTGTGTTTGGATTGTAGAAATTGAGGGTTTGAGCCCCAAAGTTGAGAAATGGTAATTCCCTGAATTGGAGGCCGATTCATGGATAGAATTGAGTGATTTTATACATCTAGGCTATATAAGTGATAGGTAAATCGATTTGGCAATAAAATTTCAGTTTTGCCCTTGGGGGCTCGAGGTTACCTTTTTGGGTTCGTTTTTGGATTTCGAACTAAAGTATAGCAATATGAGCATCATTGGACTCACTTAACCTCGTATAGCACTATTTTGACTAGATTGATCTTATTTGACAAATTTGGGCATGGTATAGTCTTCGATAGACTTAATCTTTGCTTGGCTCGAGATTTAGAGTGTTAGAAGGCGATTTTCTTGGTTCATTTGCTTGGCTTTGAGGTATGTTAAGACTTCTAGACTTGGTTTGAGGGATGTTTCCATTAAATAAAGATTAAAATTGTATTAATAAGGGGTTAAAGGAATAAGGGGGCTCTCGTACCCGTGATGTGACGAGCATTGGATATAGTATCGTTGTTATGTGATGGGTAGTGATGTACTTGTATTTATGGCATGTGACCAAAGAATGCCAAAGCATATGGGTGTTTATACTTGATTTGACTTTTTTGATATTCTTAAGAACCTCGTACGCTCATGATAAACGTATTGGTAAACATACTGGAATTGGTGGCTAATAAGTCTAGATGGTTGATGAATTTACTTAAACTGTTGGCTATTAAGTTCAAATATTGAGATATTCATTTTTTATGTGTTGTATCATGCATATGTTTATGGCTGGATCAGGTTGCACACTTGCGACGGGTTGCTTTATATTGCATGGTATTTGACCTCTTACGGTTGGGAGTATGACTAGGTCTTGGGAGGCCTAAACTCGATGTGATCTGGGAGATCTAATAATTTCAGGTGGATATGGGCTTAGCGGTCCCCTATGGGTACATGTCACGACCCAACCAGAGGGCCATGACGGGTACCCGAAGCTAACCTACCGAGCACCAACTATCATGCTTCTTCCCATCTATCTCGGTGGACCGGATATCTAACTCTCATTATCCAACGTATAAATTCTCCAAATGAAACTCATTCACACGATAATCATCAACTTCATCTCATATATATATATATATATATATATATATATATATATATATACAAGGCTACAAAGATGATATACAATACATACACTAGTAAGGTCGTGAAACTTCTAACTATCCGCACATGTCTACGAGCCTCTATCTGGAGTACTGGAAATCATAAGGACGGGACAGGACCCCGCCATGCCCAACATGTGCACAAAAGAATAGAACAAAAGCGCAACTCCGAAGTAAGTGGAGTGCTCACCGAGCCTTGATGAAGCTCCTACGGATCCGACCTGCGGGCATGAACGCAGCGTCCACAAAAGAAAGGACGTCAGTACGAATAATGTACTGAGTATGTAAGGCATGAATAGTAACACGATAGATGCATAATGAATAATATATGATACAAGGAGCGTATATGTCTCATAATACCTCTTGAGACATTCCTCATGCTTACTTACTCTTTTCTTCTAGAAGAAGCATTTCATAGTTCTCATACATACTTATACAACACTGTACCCAGCCATCTAGGCTCGGTATTATCCATACCCGACCATAGTAAGGTTCGATTATTCCCGTACCCGGCCATATAGGCTCGGTATCAGTCACACCATATCCGTATCCGGCCATAACAAGGCTCGGTAACATCCATACCTAACTGCAGTGGTATGCATGCACTAGATATCATACCCGGCCATATCAGGTCGGTATCAGTCACATCATATTCGTACCCGGCCATAACAAGGCTCGGTAATATCATATACATCACATTCGTCACATTCGTATCCGACCATAACAAGGCTCGGTATATTCCATCATCATCTTTACGGAGATCTTTTATCAACATCAACTTTAGAGTCATGTAAGCCATAAGTTCTAGCATTTCTAGAAGTAGGATATTTCTGACATCTCAAATGAATTTGCAATAACGGAGTTATGCCTTCATCTAGCCTTGAAGGAACAGTTACATAAAATGAGATCAATAATAATGAATACGATTAGAAATCTTATAACAAGCTCAATGGTATTATAAGAACATTAAAACTTAAGCATTGGCATTTTTAGAGTTGAAATCATCATCATTATCATCATATTTCACTTTGAGGAAATATTAACATAAGATGAGGCCCATTGTCATGAATGGAATCAAGAATCATCTAGTACGCTCCATTATCTCATGAAAACATCTAGGACTTTAGGTTTGGTACCACCAAACATGGAATTATCGTAAGAGTCTTGAGGATAGTGGAATCATGAATGTCATGAAGTGAGCTCAATAGTTATATAATAGCATCAAACCATGAACTTTGGGATCTCTAGAATGGGATCATCATTATAGGAAATATCTATCCTTAGCATCATAAGAACTTGAGGATCGTGCGCTTCTAGCTTTTTGGGAGTAAGGATGATATGGATAGCATATAGGGAAGTATAACATAAGAATCATGCCTTTTGAAAGAAGGGGGTTAGCCTTACATACCTTCACGTCTTCTTAATGACTAAACGTTTTCCTCCAAAGCTTGCAAATTCTACATTCAATAGGATTGGTACAACATTAGTCTTGAAAAAGTGCTTAAGCTCAAACTAGAATAACTAAAAAGCTAACGAAATTTGGGCGACATTTCATCAACTTTCACTATATCATGAAACAACTCCCAAACAAAAATAATAACATCTGTAGTATCATAATCAAGGAATTATATTCAATTCCATCTCAAATTCATCCAAAATCCTCTTTTCAAATTCACCGAATCACTTCGCCTCGACATCTATAATCTCTACCTTAGATTTCCTCCTCAATAAGAGTTACTAAACCTTTAGATCACTTAAACATAGGAATAAGATGAAGAATATACCTTGGAGTAGTAGGTTTTCACCTTACTCAACTCTCTTTCCAAGACCAATTTCACCGCGGCGTTCAAGGAAGCAAGAACCGTCACTACTCCGTGGACCTTGAGGTTTTGATGTTGATTCTCTCTTTGGATGATATGAAAAGGTATGGAGTTATTGAGAACCTCCAAGAACTCTTTGGATTACTCTATAGAAGTGATGAAATAAGTGTGGAAAGTTGGAAATAAGGTTGGGGTCATTTGGGATTTAAAAAGGTGGCAAAATCACCTCCCGACCTTAATGTGCGATGAGTATGCGGCCTTACACACTCAGTGTGCAGCCACACACTCCTTATCCTGCCTAAAAATGATGTTGGGAAGTGTTCTCACCCAAAATGGTGATTTGGCTACCAGTGTGCGGCTCAACACACTCAATGTGCGACCACACACTGCCCCTGCATCTCCCGGTTTCGTGTAATCGTGTTCTCTTTGATTCGTTGACATCCAATCCTTATGGGACCTTCTAGGAACTTGTATAAGAATTCATTAACCATCCAAGGGGTATAATAATTCATTAACCATCCAAGGGGATCTATAGCTCTTCCTCAAAGTGATGATAAGAAATTCATAGCTCAAATGATACGAAATTTCCCAAAACGTGGCTCAACCTTAACTTTCTCTGACGGACTTACTTCCTTTGCCTCAAATGCCTTTGGAATCTTAAGGTATACTCTTAAAATTATCAAATATTCTTCTTAAACTTATAGGGGCTTTATGTCCACTTCAAGATTATGTTAGCCTATTCATAAAGCGAATAGCACGAATTTTTTTCCAAGGTGTAACAATACAGTCCTGGAAGCTCTCTGTGTGTACGTAGCATACTGCATTGCATTTGATTATTCATTCCTTATATTATTAATTGGTTGGCTTATTTTCGAATTCTCTAACTAAGTACACGACTTAATTGGTACTTTATATTCTGTACTTGGTTATTCATTCGGTTCTGAGTTAAGGCAACCGGTAAGGTAAAAAAAGGAACTTTTCTATTATTTCCTCACTACTTTTGTCTTTTTTGGTCTATGAGATATAATGAATACTTGTGATCCTCGCACTCAGACTACACTTCCTACACTCTTTGTGGTGCACATTCGTTTGGAGTAGAAGTGGGACCCAAAGAGCTGCTTGACTCTGAGATTGTGATTTTAGGAGATCGTCAAGAGTTGCTTGGTTGATCTCCACACCATTCTCCCACTATATTTTTAATTGTTCATGTCTTTCATTTGTACCCAGATAGTGTATTAGTACATTTTAGCCTTGTATTGTACTTATAATGGCTCTTGTACACATGACACCAGTCTTAGGTGGTATTTGTATTTATGCTCTTATTTCTTTATAAAAGACTTAGTATTTGAATATTATTTGCGTATCACTTTACTTGTCGCTTAATGAACTCTAAATGAAATGGCATGTTAATCTAATCTGTTGTCTTACCTATGAGGTTGGGAATAGGTACCATCACGGTTATGAAATATGGGTCATGACATTCCTGTTTAAGTCATCAATATTGCTTCCTCTTTTCTTTCAAAAAGCAGATGATATTTGGGATGACAGATATTGGTAACTTTTGTTGTGCTCTCTTTAGTGTATCTATGTTACGATTGATCTTCTTCTTCTTCTTCTTCTTCTTCTTCTTCTTCTTCTTCTTCTTCTTCTTCTTCTTGGGAGGGGGTCTCGCACAAATTTCCAGACTCCTTGTATACTTGGTGTAATGACCCATTTGGTCGTTTAGCACTTTTGGACTCTTTTTTCACTAAAATACACTTTCCGTAGTTTCAAAAGGTATTCT
This sequence comes from Lycium ferocissimum, assembly GCF_029784015.1. NCBI lineage: Eukaryota > Viridiplantae > Streptophyta > Magnoliopsida > Solanales > Solanaceae > Lycium > Lycium ferocissimum. The sequence continues at coordinate 58,584,112 of NC_081350.1, forward strand.
TGACTTGTGGGAATTGGTGGCACGGTGATTTAATTGGTGGGCACTATTTGAAATATATTTATTTAATGTGTATGGATAGTTTATTTATAGAAATATGAGTTTCACACATATAAGATATAACTTGATAAATAAAGTATTTAATGGAATGACTATGTTCTGAAGTATACAAATGGTTAAGTGAATAAGTAAATTGCAAAAACTATTGTGATAAGTTATTGGGCTTCTTATGACCATAAATCTTAGTGACCTAGGGTTCCAAAACAATAAATTTACTCTTGGCATGAAAAAGAAAGCAAGAGAAATAATTTTGACACAACAAAGTGATGGCAATAACTGAAAGAGATTTTTGGTGAACCAAAAGTGTAAAGCATCAGGTATGTCTCATTTCAAATGGGTTCTTAGTGTAGTATAATTGATTCCTTGTATGTTTAATGATTGACTAATAATGAAGTAATGATGAACAAATCATTTTAGGAAATAATGATGAAATTGATGAAGGGTAATTGCATTGGCCAAGCTGTTGGCTCAGTATTATATTCACCTCTAATGATGCCTTTGCCTGTTCTACAAACAGGTATGATGATGTAAGGGATTACAAAAAAATATTGCTACTTATTTAAAAGCTTCTGGTCTTATAGAATTGAGAATAACTGTGTAGTGAAGTAATAAGTTTTTGAAATGGATCCAAATGCTGAACAATCAGTTCAGGCAACAAAAGATGGGCATAAAAGTGTGGGAGAAAGGGTTGATGAGGGTGTCATTGCTGTTGAGGTAGATGATGCTGGCAAAGATTTAAAGGACAGAGTTGAAAGGTATCAGGACCTCATAAAAGAAAATGCATGTGAGAAATCTACAGGCCATATTTTTTCTAAGGATGGACATGCCTCAGAATTTATGATGGAACATATTCGGCTGAAGAAAAGGTTCAAGATGGTGATGGTACACATGAGAAGATGGGGCTAGGAGAGAACATTGATGATTTGCATGATTTAGACTCATGTGAGGAAGAAATGCAGACTGAGGGTACTAACAGGTTTTCAAATGCCAAGGGGCAATTGGTGGTTGCAGATAGTAAAAAAAGATCAGATATTAAGTATTCCATCTTTGTCTCAGGCTCAAGTCTAAGAAGTTGATTTGTCTTCTGATAATAATATAAATGATGGAAATTTGAGCATCTCAATTAATGACAATGGCATTGGTTCATTTCCTCCTGAGAGGGAGGTGATAAAAGAGGTGGCAGTTATACAAGTGGAAAAGGACAATGTGCAGCAACTGGTCAACCAAAGAAAACAATCTCCTTTGAAGGAATTGCATGATGTGATCTCTCATAATATTAATGTGGGAGCTGAGGTGGAACATGATGAGGGCAAAAACAAATTCAAAGAAAGTGAAGAAGAGGCTTCAGTGGAGCAGGTTCTTAGTAATGTGGTAAAAGAAGCTGGCATCTCTCTAAAATCTAGACGAGAAAGGCACCGAAGGGGAAAGAAACAAGTAATTACGGAATACTATTCCTATAAGAGTAGTACCAAAGAGAGGTTGTAAGCCTATTTTTAAATGATGATGAAAACACTCTTTTGGAATATCGAGGTCCGTGAACACACAACAAGCTTTTCATAGAGTCCATATCTTTGCACAGACATCATAAATTTTCCATTATAGCTTTAATGGAGCCTTTTCAACACTTTAGGCATATTCAGAGATTTAGAAGGAGGCTAGGCATGGGATATGCCCACTACAACTGCAATGGTAAAATATGGTTCTTTGTGAATGATAATGTGGATGTGGAGATCATGCAGGATCTAGAACAACAAATAATTGTAAAGTCGTTGTTCCAAGAGTGGAATAAGTCACTGATGGTAACAATGGTATATGCAAAGTGTGATCATCTGGAAAGAATCAGTTAATGGGATAGTCTGTATAGTTTGGCTGATCACATGGACTTGCCTTGGTTGGTAGGGGTGACTTCAATGTCATTATGAATGAGGATGAGAAGATTGGTGGTTAACATGTTTTTCCAGATGAATATGAAGATTTTGCATTTTGCATTAACTCGTGTGGTACATTGGACATCAATTATAAGGGGAGTACGTTTACTTGGTGGAATGGGAGAAGCGGTAGTGACGCATTTTCAAGAGATTGGATAGAATGATTGCAAACTCCAAATTACGGGATTGGTTTGCACGTATGGAAGTGGAACATTTATCCCGAACGCTCGGACCATGCCCGCTTTATTACTTACTTGTGGTGAAATCTCACATCACCTAAGAAGCCTTTCAGATTTCTGAAATTCTAGACAGAACAAGAATCATTCTTAGAGGTGGTTAATTAGGCATGGAGCACAAATTTTAAAGGTGATGAGTTTATCAGCTTTAAGTTAAAGTTGAAGAATGTGAAGACTGCATTATCTGCATGGAGTAAGGCAACATTTGGTGATGTTTTCAAGCAGCTAACAATAAGGGAAGAGGTGGTGAAAATTAAAGAACAATTATGTGAAGAGATCCTTCTCACTATGAGACGGGATGGTGCTACGGCGAGCAAACGAAATTGAAGAAGTATGTTCACTATGAGGAGGAATTTTGGAGACAAAAGTCACACATGACAAGTTTTGCTGAAGGAGACAGGAATACAAAGTATTTTCACAGTATTGTGAATGGTAGGAGAAAGAGATTGCAGATCAAAAGAATTCAGAATCGGCGAGGGATATGGATAGAAGTGGATTCACTATTGGCGAAGAAGCTTGTAATTTTATCGGCGGTTTTCTCAAGAGGTTGATCCATTAGACTTTGATTTGCTATAACATGTTCCTAGTATGGTTGATCGGGATACTAACAATCAGGCGGTAAGCATGCTAACTTTGGAGGAGGTGAAGAAGGCTATGTTTTAAATTATCTGAGATAGTCTTTGCGAGTGGTCCAGATGGTATGATTGGAATATTTTATTAGGTGTGTTGGGACATTGTAGGTGCTGATGTATACAATGTTGTGAAAGCTTTCTTTGAAGGGCAGACTCTTCCTAAGTCAATAACACATACCAACGTGGTACTATTACCAAAGAAGAATAACATTGAGACTTTTGCGATATGAGACCAATCGGTCTCGGTAACTTCATCAACAAGGTTATTTTTGGAGTGGTTCGGGATAAAAATTTGGAAGGCTTTTTACCTTCTACGATATCTCTTAACCGATCTGGTTTTGTTAAGGCAGATGTATCATTAAAAATGTCCTTGGCTCAAAGTTGTGATTGACATTAGACTAAGGGGAAAACCAACTAATGTAGTGCTTAAGCTTGACATGGCCAAAGCATATGATAGAGTATCATGGAGTTACTTGATAAGAGTTTTAAGGAAGATGGGATTTGCAGAAGTGTTCATAGATATGGTTTGGAGGTTGATAGCAAATAACTGGTATTCCATACTCCTTAATAGCCAAGCTTCTACTTTTTTCCACTCCACCAGGGGTGTAAAACAAGGAGATCCACTCTCTCCTGCTTTGTTCATCTTATCTGCTGAAGTTTTATCTAGAGCATTGAACTCTTTATTTGAGAACAATGATTTTAGAAGCTATGGAATGCCCAAATGGAGTGCAAGTCTGAATCATCTGGCATATGCAGATGACACAATAATTTTTTCATATCTTTGATTCTAGGTCTTTAGAGGCCGATTATGGAGGTATTACATGACTGAGCGAGTATCGGGCCAACTTATCAACAAAGGCAAGAATTCCTTCTATGTATACGGTAAAGTATCTAATGTGTGGATACAACAAGTGGAGAACATTCTTGGTTTTAAAAGAGGAACTTTTCTTTTACATATTTGGGTTGTCTATCACACATTCAAGAGAAGAGGAAAGCTGATTACAATGATCTGATCAAGAAAGTCAAGAATAGGCTGCAGACTTGGGAAGGAAGATTGCTATCATTTGGAGGAAAAGCTGTTTTGATTACTAATGTTCTAATGAGCATGCCAATACATCTGTTGTTAGCCATCAAACCTCCAAAATGTGTTATCAATGATCTGCACAAAACTTTTGCAAGATTCTTCACGGAATAATAGTGAGGAAGGCAGAAGAAGACATTGGTCATCATGGTTGAACTTGTGTATGCCAAAAGAGGAAGGAGGAGTGGTCTTTAGATCTTTGTTTGATGTATCTAAAGCCTTATGTGCAAAACTTTGGTGGAAATTTAGGACAACAAATACTCTATGGGCAAATTACATGTGAATGAAATGCGCAAAGGCACGGTCCTCGGAGAATGTGCGGTGGACGAGGAGGTTCTCCAAGTATGGAAGGCAATGATAGAGGCTAGAGATAATATAGAACAAGAAATATGGTGGGAACCAGGAGTGGAGCGCAAATGTATGGTTTGACAACTCGACAAAGCTAGGGGCTACATATCACATTATGGGCGATGATTTTGTGATAGATGAGGGTGTTGAGATGTAAAAGAACTTATCTTTGCGGGATGGTTGGAACATAGGAAGGCTGCAGCAATTATTCCCCATGGATATTGTAAATCATATATTAGAGGAATTGCACTTTCATGAACCCAAAGAAGAGTGGGATAGGCCAAGATGGATGATGAAAGCTTTAGGCAAATTCACAGTAGGGAACTTCTGAGGAGAAAAGCAGTCAAGTCAGATGTCTTTAAGAACATGTGGATATCAGGTGTACCTTTTAAGATATCCTTCTCCGTCTGGAGGTTGTGGAAGTTTAAAATACCAGTTGGAGAGGTATTAAGAAGGATTGGGATAGATACTGAGGCAAGAGGTTATTGCTGTGATCATAGGCAATATGAAACTGTGGATCACTTGTTTGTTACAGGAAATGTTGCTACAAAAGTTTGGACATATGTTAAAGCTAGCTTGTTGGCATCTGGCACGGTTTACAATAAGTCAAACGGGTTCTTTAGGTACGGTGGAATTGCGATTGCCCCTCGAAGTTCGAGCTATATTTAAAGCTATTCCAATGGTCACCATGTGACGGTTGGAAGTGGAGGAATACGATCCTACATGGAGGGAAGATGTCCGTCAACAAAGTGATTTACGAGATCAACATGATCATATATCAAATGTGTAAGCGAGGTTTCCATGGCGGCATAACTTACCAGATGCGTAATCCTACACTGCAAGTTTTTGAAACGTACGGAGCCGAAAATTGTAAGCGAAGATAGTGAAATGGGGAATTTCCTATGCCGGGGTAGTTGAAATGTAATTCGATGGAGCTTCTAGGAAATCTTTGGACCAGCTCTGTGACGCTTTTATTAGAAATGCGACGGAAGGTGATTTAGTTTGCGGCCGACAAAGAAGAATATCCCAGGATAGCTCGGAGAATTTGGTGGGCCGAAGCAATGACAACACACATGAGGGTCTTGCGTATTGTGTTACACACGGTCTGTTACCGATGGTGATGGAAACGGTTCTATGACTATGAAGATGATCTTAAGCTGGACGGTGGGAGGCTCCATGGAGTATATCAATGATCATAAATGATATTTCAAGGCGAGAGGGATAAGGAAGTGAGGGTGGAGCATGTTCTGCGAGAAGGAAATGGCCTGGCTGATTTTTTAACTAACTATGCTTTTGATTTTGTAGGTGATCACCATTTTCATAGATTCACTTCACTTCCTGTGAAAGCAAGTCACCAACACAGAAGTCAATATTCTCAAGTCAAATTCTCAACACAGAGAAGTCACATATACCATACATGAGGATCAGGAAAGCTAAGGACCATCACATTCCTGGAGATTAATAGCAACTTTGAAGAACAGTAGCAGCAACAAGGCTACATTTCAACATGCCATGAGTAGCAGCATGTACTTGTATGAAAGTGTCTTTGGCAGGATTACAAGAGTGGTATTAGCATGATGCTCATTCTTTTGTAATACTTCTAAAGATTTGTTCATTCAGGAAACTAGAGACAATGGCAAACAAAATGCAACATAAAGTCAAAGAGATAGCGAGTAGCAAAGATTCGAAGAAAAAATGGAAGAATTCTACTCCATCTGGAAGCTTGAATATGCATTCAGCTTGACTTTGAACCATAGCACACAGGTAGAGCTTGTAGGTGTTTGAGATGGTGTCAAGTCAAGGCTAGAGGATGCAAGTAGACAAGATTCTATATAGTCTTTGGATGTAGTTTACATTTTCATTGCTTTTTAGGATCTTTGTTTATTTGTTTTTCTTTTTCCTTTCTTGTACAGAAAACCTTCTATTTTAATAAAACACTGCCAAACTTGGTTTGGTGGTTTTCATTAAAAAAAAAGTAATAAGTTTTTGTTTTGTTCTCTTTTTCCTCATTGTTTTTTTTTTTTTAAAACAAGAATGAGAATACTATGTCCAGAATTGTGAGGGGTGATGTACGTTTCTTGTTGAAGGTCACCGTTTCGAATTTTGCATCTAGTTTCTATTTTTTTTAATGTTTATCATGTGTCAATTTCAATCTTTATATATAGGGTCTACCTAATTGAATATTATAGTATTGAATATATGAACACCTTCAAATTCATTGTATTTGAGTTGTGGGAAGTGAGATTTTAATCCCAATTTAAGATTATGGGTAACTGAAGGTTTTGAGTCCTAGTCTTAAGAAATGAGAATTTATGATTGAGAGTCCATTTGTGGATGAAATTGACTAATTTTCTGGATATATGACCCTTAGGTTATGGGTGAAATGATTTTTCAATAAAATTTCAACTTTGCCCTTGTGGGCCCGAGTCACTTTTTAAGGTCATTTTTGGGTTTTGAATATAAGTATACCAAAACGAATGTCCTTAGATTCGTATTTAACGTATATCACATATTTAATAGACTTCAATTGGCTCTACGCAAAGGCAAGGCATTGGTTTGATTGTTCATGGCACCCGCTCGACATTGAGGTAGGTTACGGCTTACTTTATGTCTAGACTCCGATTAGCAAAACATATATAGATAGTAGTGGTTGACGGGGAAAGCATGATAGGCCTTCGGGCATGGTGTGGAGGTGAATTTCATCTAGGTTGGTATTGTCAGCTATTATGTGGCCTTGTCACCATTATTGTGATATTGTTAAGTGGGCTTGTCGCCATGGTTGTGATTTCATGTACTTGATATAATTGTCTTTCTCTCTCTTGCTCTCTCACTTTTCATGTTACACCTCGAAATTTGGAATTGCTGAACGGTTAATAGACTAACGTAAGTTAAGGTGTGTATGATGTCCCTACAAGTAAGAAGGGATACTTAATGGTTCTAATTAAGATTCCAAAGACATTTGAGGCAAGAGAGGAAAGTTCGTCACAATGAAACTTCACTATAGTTCTGCGAAAGGGGGGTTCGACGTCGTTCTTTGTACCGTCGGAAGGGTCGACGCTTCGTCGATTGCACCGTAGAACTGATCTAGCGCAAAGACCATTTGACGGAGTAGATCGACGCTCCATCGATCAGTTCGGCGGACCGTCCTTCTCACCATAGAATGAAAGGAAAAGAAAGTTGCTTACTGGAAATTTTGCCCCGTCGATCTGATCGACGCTTCGTCGTTCGTATTGTATAATTGCCCGATGGGTCAGATTTTTTTTATTTTATATATGGACGACCCAAGCTCTTTTTTTTCATTTATCATCTTCTCCAACCCTCTCCACACCTCTAGAATCCTCCCCACACTATATGAACATAAACCCATGATAAATCAAGATTAAACACCAAAGATTAGTAGAATCAAGTGCAAGGAGGTTCTCTAGGGCTTGTGGAAGTCAAGGATTCCTTTGAAATTAAAGCTAGGATTTTCTCCAAGTGAATTATCTTCATTCAAAGATCGTTCTACAAAATCAAAGGTGAGTTTTATGCTCATTTCGTGTTAATAAGAATATTGAGTGGTTGAAAGACTTGGATTGAGGAGAAAAGTAGAAAATGGAGCTCAAATGTGAAAATAATGGTATTTTTGAATAGTGACTTGACTTGAATGATAGTTCTTGACATATCATGGGTATAATCTTGTTATGAATGATATTAAGGATGTTAAAGAAGCATTATATGTGAATGAATATGACATTGGGTGGTAATTATGGTTATGGATGTCTTTGAGAGGGATTTTGAGAATTGAATAATGTCTAGCTTAGCAAAGTTATTGATTATGATATTATGGATGTTTTTATTTTTTTTTTAATTTTTATTTTTTATGTTTGGGAGTTGTTATATTATATGGAGAAAATTGTAGAAACAAAGGAAGTGCTGCCCAATTTTCGTTAGCCCTTAGTAGCCTTAGCTTATCTTCAAGTATGTTCCCGGTTATCTAACCTTAGTATGAATTCTCTTGAATGTAGAATTGTGAGTATTGGAGGGGAGCATTTAGTCGATAAAGCTAGAGCGACGTAAAGGTATGTAAGGCTAAACCTTCTTTCATTAAGGCATGTTTCCTTTGCTATATACCATCTCATGGGTTCCAAAATGTCTTCTAAATGACTCCATCCCTAGAATTACTAAAGCTCATGATTCTCGATATTTTCATGATGCTATTACTTCCTTTATATAATAGTTGATCCTCTAAGGAAAGATGTAATGAAAACGATGATGATGATGTTGATGATACTTATGGACTAGTATGTATACATGAATAAGTATGTATGGCTATTATGTAACATCGAGTTTCTATGGCTGGGTATGACGTCTATCGCGCGCACACCACTACAGTTAGGTACAGAGGACACTGAGCCTTGGTAGGGCCAGGTATGTATAACACCGAACTTTATCATGGTTGGGTATTTAAGACATCGAACCTCTATGGTCGGGTATGATATTTCTAAATGTATACATGTATGAAATGGAAGTTTCCCATTAGAAAGAGGGTAAGTAAATATGATGAACGTCGCTAGAGGTATACATGACTCTTTCATTCCGTGACTCGTCTATCTTATGTTATTTCCTATGCTTTCATTATGTTATTGATTATGCTTTACATACTCAGTACATTATTCGTACTGACGTCCTTTTATTTGTAGACACTGCGTCATGCCCGCAGGTGGACAGGGAGACAGACTTGATCCATAGATTACTTGTTTCGGGATCATTTGATGTAGGAGCTCCATTTCATCCGAGTCAGAATGTTGGTATTATTCTTTTGTGTACATACATATGGGCATGGCGGGGTCCTCGTCCCGTCTATATGATGTTACATACTCTCTTTAGAGGCTGTGACATGTACAGTCTATAGTTAGATGTCCTGTAGCCTTGTCGGCTCATATTTTGTACATTATTTTGTTAGCCTCGTTGGCTTGTATATATGGATATGGGCATTACTGTTGATGATGATAGAAATGTGTCATTGCCCAATAAGATTAGTATTATTGATGTATAAAAATCATGAGTAGGCCATGTGGCTCACCTAAATGTGAATATGAATGTACGATAAGAGGTACCCGGGTGGGTTAGCACCGGGTGCCCGTCATGGCCCTCCGGTTGGGTCATGACATTTCATATGGAAGAGAGGTTATTATTGAGAAATTGAATATCGAATTGCCTTTCTTAGTATGAATTGAGATTGATTTTATACGGGGCATGCATCCCACATTCCATGTGTTATTTGATATGATTATCACCTAGTTGTATCTCTGTCACAGACTAGATCCCTCATCACCTGAAAGGGTAGGGTAATATTCATTATTGAACTGCGAGTAATAATATGACTTGTACTTGTTGATTGCATATTGGTGATATTGTTGATACTGATATCATGCATGACATGCTTCCATATTACTCTTATGTTGTCCTGATGGCAAGGTGAGTGATTGAGAGACTCCGAGGTCTTTGCCGAAGATTGAGAGTGACAGAGAGACTCTGAGGTCTTTGACGGAGATTGAGAGTGACAGAGAGGCTCTAAGGTCTTTGCCGGAGATTTAGAGTGACAGAGAGACTCCGAGGTCTTTGCCGGAGATTGAGAGTGATTGACAGCCTCCGAGGTTTCTACTGGGGAGTACGAGGTTTACATGGACTTCGTAGGTCCCTCATGGGTCATGACTATGAGGCATTGCCATAGTATATATGTACGAGAGTTGAGCGTGAGAGATGAATACTACATTGCATAGCTTTTGCATAACACTACATTGCATTGCATTGAACTCTATTTGAATTGCTATTCATGTCATTGCGTGGCACATTTTCTGATTGATTCTTGATTGGTGAATTATTGAGTTTTTGTTATTTGTAAGGTATTTATTTAGAGGCTTGGTGGACTCGAGGTTTAGAGATTTCCATCTAGGCTTATAACCTGAGATATTGAAATCCCTTGCGACTATCGTTACTGCAAGACTTCTATATTTGCTATTTTTGTGACTGTGTTTGATTACTTATCTGCTTACTTGTTTGCTTCTTCTTGTTTATATGCATGGACTAACCATTGTCGGCCTATGATACCTACGAGCCTTTTGTTGTGCTTATACTACTCATGCTACACTTCTTGTGGAGTATAGAGTTGTTTTTAGGTGATGTTAGAAGTCTCGCAACCGTTTCGAGGCATTCGTCAGAGGTGTTTGGGTGAGCTATTCGAGATCTTGCAACCTAGAGTCTCTTTTTAGATTCTATTGTTCCTTATCCTTATCCAGTTTGAATTTTTTATTTACTTCAAATTGGAAACTTCTTAGAAGCTCTTGTACGAGTCTAGACTATGTTTTGGAAAATTCTCATAATAAAAGTATTTCTTTCGCATTGGTTTTAATATTTAAATTGTTGGAGTATGTTTACATATTGTCGTTCCACATGTTGTATCAAATTGAGGTAGTTAGGGGAAGGGTTTGCCCACCAGGGTCTTAGTGTGGGTGCCCGCATGATTTGTGGTTTGGGTCGTGACACTAGGCCTTCAGTAGAGGAATTTTTTCTCATTTTTATCTTGCTACGTGTTCAGATCAAGCACACATGTTCCTACTTCCTCTTAACTAGGTTTATTTGATTAGATCAATGATGATATCTAGGGACCCCAGGGATGTTTGTGTTCCTTTTGTCTTGAAGAAGTGTAGGTTGAATTTCCTTTAGTCATTCTTTGTTGATTTGCATTTGTTTGGATATGTCCATGTTCCACTGATGTCCTTTTCTCGAGGTGTTGTATGTTCTTTTTAATTGCTTGGAACCATCTAAACATGTGTCCTTGTAGTGTTCATTGTCCCCGATATGAGAGAAAATCGATTGTATGGAATGGATACATATGTGCTCCTGGGATTATATAGTGTTTTGGATCTTTTATATCCCAGTCCATATATATGTTGAAATCCTATTTTTGAGCATTGATATATCTTTACTATGTTATCTCTTTACATGCTCGTTATATGTGATATTTATTGTTATGGAGCTGAAATATATGTATTGAGGATCTTATGAGTCCGATGTTGGGATGTTGTTGTGATCGAATGAGTTTGATGTTGGAAATACCATCTGAGTCTGAAATGATATAGAGATATGGGCCTATTGAGCTGGATTGAGAAAGTAATACGTAAGGACCATAGTATGTGGGATCACATAAATAATCATGTGCCCGTGTGGATATGGATCTGCGTGCGAGTCACTGGCTCGGTACCTCCTATGTGATGTGACACTAGTTGTGAAAGGAACTAGATCATTGAAAAGTGGAATTATGTAAAAATAATCCCATCTTTACTAATTTTCTTGATCATTCCTTGCTTTACCTCATTATCTTACAAGAAGTTGTCTAATTGATTTACTTGAACTATGATACTTGCTAAATTATTGATTACTTGTTAAATACTTGCTTCCATTACTGCTATCTTAACAGAATCCTGTTGGGAGTGATCAATGAGACTTACTGGATATAAATTGACTTTCGTACTCATACTACGCTTGCTGCATTTCTATGCAAGTTTGTAACTCAGTTGTAGCATAATTTGTGAGTGAGTTCTAGCGTAAAGGTTCCCCTTTGTGGTGAACCGCCTAATTTTCTTTACAATGATCACAATGTCTGTCAGTGTATGATTTGTCCTTTCTAGTAAAACTCTGTATTAGTTGACACTTGTATTTTCTTTCTAATTTTGCTCATGACAATCCAATACCTGATTTGGGGTTGTTTAGTACTCCCTCTGTCTCAATTTACATGAAGCTGTTTGACCGAATGCTAAGTTTAAGAATGAGAGAAAAACTTTTTAATCTTGTGGTTTGAAAAAAGTCAAAGAAAATTTTGTTGCTAGAAATCATTCCATTACGGGAAAAATGGGAATTTTAGAGTTAAATTATTGCTAAATAAGAAAGGTGTCGTTCTTTTAGGGATTGACTAAAAAGAAAAGAGTGTCTTATAAATCTGGATGGAGGGAGTATTATGTTTGTTTTGGTTTTATAGATTCCACACTTGCATTAGATTATCTTATGTTTGAGTTATTTTATTTTGTTATGACTCTTAATGCTTCCGCGTATTTGATTTTAATTATTTACTGCTTATTTCACCAGGGGTTGCCATCACGACCGGGGGTAATTTGGGTCGTGACAATATGCATAATTTTGCGCATACATGTTAATGTAATTTTGTCATTACCCAATCGGAGGGCCATGACGGGCACTCGGAGCTAGCCTACCGAGCACCACATGACATGCGTGCATCACATAATCATACCTGAGTAGGCCATAATGCTAACTAAAAGACATCATAAACTGAAGGGGACACAAGCACAAGAGATATATGCATATGTATATACGCCATCAAACTGAATCCAAGATATACAAGCCGACAAGGCTATCGACATAAAATGATACTACAAAATATGGACCAAGAAGATCATAGAACATCTAATTGTGTATATCTATCTACGAGCCTCTACATGGAGTGCATAACATAATATGAATGGGACAGGACCTCGCCATGCCCAACGTACACAAAAGAATCATACCAAGCTGAACTGCAACTCCGGAACAAGTGGAGTGCTATAATCGCTGAGAAGGCAGCCTAAGGGTCTGATCCGTCTCCCTGTCTACATGTGGGCATGAACACAACGTCTACAAATAAAAGGACGTTAGTATGAATAATGTACTGAGTATGTAAGGCATGAGATTGACATAACAAAGATATGGAAATAACATGGGATAAGAGAGAAATAACCTGTACATCTGGATGCCTCTTAAGGCGGATACCATGCATGGTTTCTTTTTTAAAAAACATTTTCATACACACACACACACACACACACATACATATATATATATATATATATATATATATATATATATATATATATATATATATATATATATATATATAATCATCGCTCCATAATAGGCTCATCCGTACCCATCCATTATAGGCTCGGTGTTATCCATACCCGGCCATGATAGGCTCGGTGTTATCCGTACCCGGCCATGATAGGCTAGGTGTTATCCGTATCCAACTGCAGTGTTGTGCACAATAGGTACCGCACTCGGCCGACTATAGCACGGCTCGGTGTCAAAAAATAGCTACGCACATATATAAGCATGCGTGAGAGCCCAAAGAAACATTACAATTCTATCGGAGTGACGTAAGGTCGGTAAGCCTCTGGTTTTCATTATGGAACTATCATCTGGAACATATCTCACGTTGAAGGAACAATAACCAAAAAATGAGATCAACATCAATAAATAAGATCAATAACCATAAGACACGATCAATAATCATGAGACAAAGATCAATAATATCATAAGAACGTCAAGACCGATAATATCATAAGAACATCAAGAACCATAGCCAAAAGATTATATGCAAACTAGGCTTAAATTAATCTGAAAACTTGCTTCATAATCAATTCTTAACTAGTACTTCAACACAACACTTTATGCCCTTTTCTATCATGATTCTCTTCACTTCAAGACTTACTAAACCTCCAAATCTACTCAACATAAGTAATAAGATGAAGATAATACCTTATACTTGAAGGGCTTCAATTCACACAACTTGCTTCAAGACCATAAGATGAAGATAATACCTTATACTTGAAGGGCTTCAATTCACACAACTTGCTTCAAGACCAAATTCACCACAATTCCAAGTAGAAGCAAGACTAACTACTTTCTATGAACTAGTTGAGGATTCTTGAACATGATCTTCTCTTTATATGAATTGGGATGTTTATGGATGTTTGAGAGAGCTTAGAGGGTCTGTTTTTGGTGAAATAATGAACCCAAGTAGTGGCCCCTTTAATTTATAACAAAAGGGAAAAATTCCACCGCCTTAATTCCACGGTCACTTGCACGGATCGTGAATAATTTCACTGGCCGTGAAAGTGGAAGTGAAATCAGTCCAGTGGCTCCTCTCCACTACCTCCAATTCATGTGTCCAACTACCATTTTCACGGCCCATGAAATTATTCACGGTCCATGAAAGTGTGCATGAAAATAATCTCCGTCCAATTTTCTGACGAAACGTATTCTCCAATTCGTTTAACGTCTAACCTTTGTAATCTTATTTAAACATGTTTAAGAACTTATACATCTCTGAGATAAACCCATAGACCTTATACATAACTCTTCAATGACTTCTAATATGAGCCTACGACAACCGACTTAAGACGAAACCTTAACATAGACGAAAAGGCGAAGTATAACATTCTTCCCCCCTTAAGAACATTCATCCTCGAATGTTAAGTTCCTAGGGGTTTTATAAATTTTTTGGCAGAGTTTCCCCTGTAACTGTACTACTACCAACCTGTCACATCAACCCAAACTATACAACGCCACACAGGGCCACAACAAGCAATAGTAATAATGGCCTCACACGACCAGTACTAATAAGGAATGGAACAATACACAGCTGAAGGCAATGGTGTCTCTGCCTGGATTTCCTCTAGAAGTGGAAATAAGTGCGGATACCTGGACCTCATAGATTCTTCAGCTTACTTGGTCATCTCCTCGACATATTTCTCCAGGTAACTTTAACTGAAGCTACATCTTTATTCCTTAATCTCTAAACTTGTCTATCTAAAATAGCAATAAGAACCTCTTCATATGATAGTTGTTCGGTGACCTGAACATCATCAAAATGTACGACTCTGGAAGGGTCTCCAATACATTTACGAAGCATCGATACATGAAAGATCGGATGGATTGATTCTAAGTCTGGGGGTAAATCTAATTCATAGGCCACTTAGCCCACTCTACACACGATCCTGTAAGGTCCAATGTATTGAGGACTAAGCTTACCCTTCTTATCAAATCTCATAACACCTTTCATAAGTGATACCTTCAAGAATAACTAGTCATCAACCTAGAATTCTAAGTCTCGTCGGCGATTATCTGTGTAAAACTTCTCACAACTCTGGGCTGCCAATAATCGATCCTGAATAAGCTTGACCTTATCTACTGCTTGCTGAATTAAATCTGGCCCCACTAACTTAGACTCCCTCGCTTCGAACCATCCAATGGATGACCTACACTTCCGCCCATACAAAGCCTCTTACATGGCCATCTAGATACTGGAATGCTAGCTATTATTATACGCGAACTCAAAAAGCGGCAAATGATCATCCCAACTACCTCTAAAGTCTAACACACATGCCCGCAGCATATCCTCGAGGATCTAAATAGTAAGCTCAGCCTGTCCGTCTGTTTGGGGATGAAATGCGGTGCTAAGACTCACCCGAGTCCCCAAACCCTTCTGGAAAGACCTCTAGAAATTAGCTGTAAACTGCCACCCCTATTGGAGATAATGGATATCGGTGTTGGCACCTAATATTTGACCTCCTATAATTTATTTTAATTTTCCAGAGTCGTTGAATATCAAACGGAGTAAAATGTGTATTTCTTACTGGTCAAAATGATTTTTATGAAACTATTCCGGTAATATTTTGCCATTTCATTTGGCAAAATAATCAGTAATATTACGAATCATTTAGGAATTAATCTACACATTTTTGTAGTTAATATAAAACATTTGCTAAATTTTATTATCAAAAAATCAATTAGCAAGAATTTTACTCCTTTTAATTCAAGGAAATCTGATTAATTAAATAAGTTAATCTTTTTACCTCTAAAAAACTTAGTTTTACTTTCTTGCATTTTGTAGGAATTAATCATAGTTGATCATGTGTTTAATTGTGATTAATTTCACAAAAAACTACTTATTTTGTGGCTAATAGTGGCTATAATTGAAATAATCAATTGTCAGCCAATTATGGCCATAATTGAAATAGCCAATTTCATGGCTTAATTCAATTAAGGTCACTTTTGCAGAATTAGCTTTTAATTAGCCAATTTAGTTATAATGTGGTCCTAATTTAAATGTTCAATTAATGGACATTATCTAAATTTGGCTACTTATTTAACTTTTGCATATGTGCCTCTCTCTCTCTCTCTCTCTCTCTCTCTATATATATATATATATATATATATATACACATACGCAAATATACGCATGTGTATATCAAGTATACACATGGGTCAAGTGGACTGCCCCTTATTTCATTTTCAGATTGGCCGAGTCCAGCCCAATACAGGGCCAGACCTGGCCCATTTAATATAAATATATATACGCACATCCTCAGCCAAACAGACCCCTTAAGGGGTCATTTTCTTTCAACCCAGGGTTTCATATGAAACCCTAGGCGCCGCCACCCCACACCCTTTCTCTCTCCTTGCGTCACTATGCCGGAAACGGCAAAGGAAAGGCCCCACGTCGAGTTTTAGACTATTGAATGGCTAAAAATGGCAAGACCATTTATTGTTCTCTCCTTTTTTTCTTTTCGTGCATCATAAAGTTCAAATTAGTACCATTCATTGTTTGTTTGTTTCAAAGGATTGACGAGGTCCATTGAATGTAGGAATTAAGGGTCTCATGACTAGAATTTGTAAAGTCCCACATCGAATTTGGTGAGGGATTGGGGATTTTTGGGTTTTTATATAAAGAACCCCTAATTCATACAATTGAGGGATCGAATATCATCTATATTCACAAAAAAAAAAAAAAAACTCGAGATACCTAAGTTTTGGCATTTTTTCTTTGAAACTTTAATTTTCTCGAGTAAAGTTTAGTTTTTAAATATTTTCTCTTTGTTCTTGTTTGTGTGTGGCTTTGAGCAATTTGTGTTTGAGGAGTAAAAGCATCTTCCAACTCCATTCTCGACGACGGGTTGCACTTCAAAAAGGTAACCCCCTTTCTTTTTAGTTAATTTTTAGTATTTATGTCTGAAATTGCTATTATGTGAGTTTATTTTCCTAGTAGATTAATTTTTAGTTTAGGACTGTTTAGGTGTTAATCATGTTGTTTGGTTATTTTTAGTCTAGATTAGTTTGTTTATTAGTCATGCTTATGTGTTTAAACTAGATTGGTTGTTCATAACTTGTATTAACCCTGTTTGTTCAAAGTAAGATTTAAAATCTGGTACCTTTATTTGATCCTGTCAAAGTGCTTACTTGTTTAAATTAGTTGATGCATAGTTTGCGAATCATGCCTAAATACTTGACATTGATTTCTGTTAATATGTAAAAGTTGTTTACTTGCTTGTTTGAGATTAAGACTTGTAGTTGTTGGCCATACATGAGAATGCTTACCTATGTTCTGAGGTCCATTAATCTATACTATTGATCATGTCTGTTTTCCTTAAAATTGTTTGAGTTTGTTTGGTTCATGATCTTTGTTGATCATGATTATACACTAATTGATTTTTAAAAGGTTTTTTGGTATATGTTTGTCTCTTAAAAGTCTGCTGAATCATATTTGTGGTTTGTTATGGTTTGGTCTGTGTAACTATTTCTAGTTGAAGGTTGCAACACTGTTTAAGAGATGCTACATATGTTTCACCTGAGTAAATTATAAGTCCATAACTCATTTAACAAAGTCTTTATTGTGTACTGCTTAACTGTATCTGTTACTCTAGATAATAATAAACACTTTAGATTAACCTGCAGTAGATCATTGAAACTGGGGTTGTCTGAAAACAAAATGCTTTCCTATGGTATTGTCACACCCCAATTCCGGAGTGACGTGACCGGTACCCGAAGCCAAACTAGGCCCGAGCAAACCACTCTAAATCTGAAACCCTGGGGAGTGAACCCCAACTTAAACTGATAAGGTCTAATCTGGAGATACATAAAAACACTGGCCATCTCTTCTGAACTGGGAGCACACCCAAAATGTATACATATATAACTGAGCAAGCCGAGGAGGCTGCTTTAATGGTACAAAACCAATAGCATCCAACAGACATATACAAGCTGACAAGGCTTTCACACTAACATATTATTTACGGTACTCATCTACAAGCCTCTAGGGAGATGTGTGACTGTACCACACAATCTGGAATCAAAAGGAAAGACTCCAAAGAACCTAGCAACTCCAAACAGAAAGGGAGCTCATCGATTAGCTGATATATGATTATGCCTACTCGGAAGGTCTATCTGCCTGTCGATCAGCACCTGCAGGCATGAATGCAGCGCCCCCAGACAAAGGGACGTCAGTACAAATTGTCATGACCCAAACCGATAAGTTGTGACGAGTGTCTGACCTCTAGCGCCCAAACACCCCTAAACACGTATCTGAACCATACTGAACATTAAGGGCCCATAAATGGCATAAACTGATCTCATGAAAGGGAAACATCAAACCTCAGTAAAATCTGTATATACACATACATATTGAAAAATAGTGCAAACCAGCTAGGTCGCTACATAAACTGTACACAAAAGAATGGGAGCCGACAAGGCTACATCATCTGACTAATATATACAACTGTCTACAGACCTCTACTGGAATGAAAGCTGTAGAAAGGACGGGATAGGGCCCCGTCATACCCATATACATGTACATCCAAAAGACTAGCATACCAAAATAAACTACAATTCCGGATCAATGGAGCCCACTGACCACTGCTGGATAGAAGTCCTACTAAGCTGGACTACCTGGCGGTCTATCTGAACCTGCGGGCATGAACGCAGCCCCCAGAGCAACGGGGAGTCAGTATGGATAATGTACTGAGTATGAAAGGCATAAGAACAATCATGTACATGTAAGAAGCATGAATAGAATCTGAACTCATAAGCTGAAGTAACTGTCTGCATAAATTTGTATAACTGACTATGCCTCTGTGGGCGCACAATATGCATGCTCTCAATGATGATCATGCTCATATATATAAATATGGTTCATAGTGTTGAGGAACATTCAGCCCGATCCATATATCATATAATAGTAATGCCGAGGAACGTACGACCCGATCCATATATCATATAATAATATTGCCGAGGAACGTACGACCCGATCCATATATCATATAATAGTAATGCCGAGGAACGTATGGCCCGATCCATATATCATATAATAATATTGCCGAGGAACGTACGACCCGATCCATATATCATATAATAATATTGCCAAGGATCGTAAGGCCCGATCCATATATCATATAATAATATTGCGTATATAACGCCTTCTGGTCACGGGTCAATGTGCATATGAATATGGATGCAATGCATAAATGAAGTGAATGCATAGAACTCTTGGAGTGACATGAGGTCGTACTATCTCCAATGAACATTCTTTGAGCTAACATCATCAATATAAGAAATATCAAGACCCATGAACAGAAGGAACAATCATAGATGTGGCATACGAACATCAAACACTGAAATACTCCTAGTGCTTCTAAGAGTGGAGTAATATGGAAGCTTGCTTACTCGTTTGTTGGTTCATATCGTAAGATCATGCCAAAAGAAGGAAAGGATAGCTTTGCATACCTTGAAGTATACCCAATCGTCCAACCTCTACTTCTCGAACTTGCAAGTCTACAATTAAGATAACATAGGCCTTAATTAGACTATTTACCTCGCTTACTAAGCATTCTTAAATACACATAGAGCTTAACGAATTATAGACACTAATTTCCCTTGTAGGATTACAACTCTTCAAATTCTCATTCGATCCAACACCAACTACAATACCCACAACAACAATGACAACACATATATATCATAATATACTCAAATCCATTTCCAATCATCTCTTAAAATAGCCCCGAGTCACTATAATACCCTTCATCAACTTACCACTTCCATAAGTATCCTCTCTCTACTTAAAATCACTAAAACTCTTGATAATAAACTCAAGTACAAGAGTAGAAATCATTTACATACCTTGAGGGGTCTAAGATTCCAAATATCAACTTTAACTCCAACCCCGTAAGCTTCACAACTTGAAGAAACCCTAGGAACAACCTTCTTCTTGACAAGCACGGGTTCATGGGCTCGGATCTTATCAAATCTCCACTAATAATGATGGAAAATATTGGGAGAGAAAATATTAGGGTTTTCTCTAACTTGGAATGGAGGAAAACGAAAATTAAGTTGTGAACAACATATTTATACTCGGAATTAAAATGGCTACAGCGGTGCGGTTCGACGAGCAGGTCGAAGACCCGTCGACGTGTCGACTTGCCTAGTCGACTTGCATCTGCAGATGCAAGGCTGTGGAACTCTGTCGACACCGCACATCGACGGTCTCTATTCCAAAGGCATACCCGACTTGGAAACCATAGGTTCTCCTACGACGAAAACGAGAGGTGTAACACAAATAATGTACTGAATATGTAAGACAAGATAACAACTGAAATAAAGTAATAAGTTATACTCTGGATATTTCAAGAAAACATCTGGAAGTATCCACATAGGTTACCGTTCTTCTAAGACAAGATAACACAACTCTATAGATATAACTCCGTGACCCGAGGGTCAGGCATAGATAACTCCATGACTCATAGGCCAGGTATAATCAACTCCATGACCCGTAGGTCAGGTAATAACTCCGTGGCTCATAGGCCAGGTAATAACTCTGTGGCTCATAGGCCAGGTAATATAAAATGTAAATATATGTATAACGTGCATGTGTTGAAAAGTACTGACTCTGTAACATGTCTCCTCTGGCTCTCTATGAACTCTAGGGCATAGGAAAGGGATGTGGCCCCTCAGAAAGAATAACATAACACTCGGAAACTAGACAATAATATGACAAGCTCTACTTTGACAAATCTCGAGTCATACGGTTTATCACGCTTTTACCATATATGGAAACATGCCAAGAAAAGAAGGAACAACCTTAACATACCTGATTGATCTCCTACGAATTAACGCTTGTTCTCCCGAACTTGTAAATCTACATTAAAGAGAAATTATACTACCGTTAGACTTATCGTCATATGCCTATCTCAAGTCCTTAAACTAAACTCCTTTAGAATCTGTCAAAATTCGGGCAGCATCTCCCCTGTTTATATCCCTAGCCTGAAATCATAATTTCAACAACCAACAGAACAACAACAATAACAACAACACCAATAACATCATCCTCAATACCAAAATATTCCGTAAAACATCCCACACGATGTTTATCCAATTTTTCAACCAACAAATTCGCTATACAACTATATAATAACTTTATCTCCGTAATTAAACCTAAATCAATACCAACAAAGAAAGATTCATACCTTACTCCCGCTAAAACCGCGATATCTTCAATATTCACCTTGAATTCCAGCCGAAATTCACCGCAATACGATATTATAATCACAACTATACGCCGTCGGAACCTGAATCCGGAGTTTAAACTTGATTTGGGCAAAAATTTGGGGTTTGGAACTTGTGCGGAATTTTCAGAATATTTGGGGATTTTTCTGTGGTGTTTTGATGAAGAAAGGGGGTAAGGCCCCCCTTATATAGAGTTCCAGAAACTGCCCAAACCGACTTAAAATTTGCTCAGCGCGTTCGCGTGGGCTTTGGGCGCGTTCGCGCAGGCTTATTTTACTGCCTGCGCGTTCGTTCAGTAAAAAGGTCATAACTCTTGATTTCGTTATTGTATGAGGGCTCACGACCTATGGTTGGAAAGATATTTCAATTAGCTACAACTTTCATTTTTGGTGTATTTCTAAATTCCAAATTTATAATGGCGTTGTGGCCTCTTTAAGTCAGATCATCCGAAAACGTATCCTTAAATCATCCTTTTGGAGGGCTTATGCCCATATTTGGCTTAAGGGTCCTTATTAAGACTTGCTCAAATCCCCATGTAATACTCATATAATTTTTTATATGTCCTTTATAAAATCCCAGCATGTGGGCCCCACCTTAACCTACGGTTATGAGGGCTATTCATCAAGTAACGTATTAACTGATTTACACAATACGGTCTCCAAATGTCATATATATGTTATTCTTATACTCATATAATATAATCTTCTTCCTTAATCCTTGTATAACTTTACGCTCCCTTGAGCTCATACTAAGCCGTCTACAGTCTGGGTAACGCGAAATTTTTCGGGGTGTAACATCCTTCCCCCCTTAGGAACATTCGTCCTCGAATGTTAAACTCTTAGAAATTCTACGAAAATTTC
Source organism: Lycium ferocissimum (assembly GCF_029784015.1). Taxonomy (NCBI): domain Eukaryota; kingdom Viridiplantae; phylum Streptophyta; class Magnoliopsida; order Solanales; family Solanaceae; genus Lycium; species Lycium ferocissimum. Next base: position 58,606,405 of record NC_081350.1, read on the forward strand.
GCCAAAGTTTCTCCTGTAACTGTACCACTACCATCCTGTCATAACAACCCAAAATATACAAAGGCCTCACAGGGCTATAACAACAACGGCAACAATGGTCCCACACGACCAAGGAACTATAAGAAGGAAAGTGTTACGCAGCTGAAGACAATGCCGTCTCTGTCTGAACTTCTTCTGGGGGTGGAAACAAATGAGGGTACCTGGATTTCATATCTTCCTCAGCCTCCCAAGTCAGCTCTTCCTTATTATCGTTCCTCCAAAGAACTTTCACCGAGGCTATATGTTTAGCCCTTAGCCTCTGAACTTGCCTATCCAGGATTGCAATGGGAACCTTTTCATATGATAGTCGTTCGGTAACCTGGACATCATCGATGGGCATAACTCTCGATGGATCTCTGACACACTTACGGAGTATGGTTACGTGCAAGACTGGGTGTACGGACTCTAAGTTGGAAGGTAGATCCAACTCATAAGCTACCTTGCCTACTTTACGAATAATCCTATAAGGCCCAATATATCGAGGGCTAAGCTTACCCTTTTTACCAAATCTCATGACGCTTTTTGTCGGTGACACCTTTAGGAATACCCAATCATTAGCTTGGAACTCCAAGTCTCGTCGGCGATTATCCGCATAAGACTTCTGTCGGCTTTGGGCTGTTAATAATCGATCTCGAATAAGCTTAACTTTGTCCACTGCTTGCTGGATTAAGTCTGGCCCTATTAATTTTGTCTCTTCCACTTCAAACCATCCAATTGGTGATCTGCACTTCCGCCCATACAAAGTTTCATACGGGGCCATCTGAATATTGGAGTGGTAACTATTGTTGTACGCAAACTCAATAAGAAGCAAGTGATCATCCCAATTTCCCCCAAAATCTAGCATACATGCCCTTAACATATCTTCAACGGTCTGAATGGTACGCACAGCCTGTCCGTCTGTCAGGTAATAACTCTATGGCTCATAGGCTAGGTAATATAAAATGTAAATATATGTATATCGTGCATGTGCTGAAAAGTACCGACTCTGTAACATGCCACCTCTGTCTCTACTATGCTCTCATATGGCCTCTCGGGAAAGAATAACATAACGCTCGTAAAACTAGATAACAATATGACAAGCTCTACTTTGACAAATCTCAAGCCATACGGTTTATCACGCTCTTACCATATATGGAAACATGCCAAGAAAAGAAGGAACAACATTAACATACCTGATTGATCTCCTACGAATTAATGCTTATTCTCCCGAACTTGTAAATATGCATTCAAGAGAAATTATACTACTGTTAGACTTATCTTCATATGCCTATCTCAAGTCGTTAAACCAAACTCCTTTAGAATCTGCCAAAATTCGGGCAGCATCTCCCCTGTTTATATTCCTAGCCCAAAATCATAATTTCAACAACCAACACAACAACAACAATAACAACAACAACAACACCAATACATCATCCTCAATACCAAAATATTCCGTAAAGCATCTCACACGATGTTTATCCAATTTTTCAACCAGCAAATTCGCTATACAACTATATAATAACTTTATCTCTGTAATTAAACCTAAATCAATACCAACAAAGAAAGATTCATACCTTAATCCCGCTAAAACAACAATATCTTCAATATTCACCTTGAATTCCAGCCAAAATTCATCGCAATACGATATTATAATCGCAACTATATGCCGTTGGAACCTGAATCCAAAGTTTAAACTTGATTTGGGCTAAAATTTGGGGTTTGGAACTTGTGGGGAATTTTCAGAATATTTGGGGATTTTTCTGTGGTGTTTTGATGAAGAAAGAGGGTAAGGCCCCCCTTATATAGAGTTCCAGAAACTTTCCAAATCGACTTAAAATTTGCTCAGCGCGTTCGCGTGGCTTTGGGTGCGTTCGCATAGGCTTTGGGTGCGTTCGCGCAGGCTTATTTTACTGCCTGCGCGTTCGTTCAGTAAAAAGGTCATAACTCTTGATCCCGATATTGTATGAGGGCCCATGACCCATGGTTAGAAAGCTATTTCAATTATCTATAACTTTTAATTTTGGTGTGTTTCCAAATTCCAAACTTATAATGGCGTTTTGGCCTCTTTAGTTCAGATCATCCGAAAACGTATCCTTAAATCA
>NC_081350.1:58608624-58649382 GCF_029784015.1 Lycium ferocissimum
TAGTTTTTAAATTTTTTTTTGTTCTTGTTTGTGTGTGGCCTTGGGCAATTTGAGTTTGAGGAGCAAAAGCATCTTCCAACTCCACTCTCGACGAGGGGCTACAATTCAAAAAGGTAACCCCCTTTATTTTTAGTTAATTTTTAGTATTTATGTCTTAAATTGCTATTATGTGAGTTTAATTTCCTAGTAAATTAATTTTTAGTTTAATTTTGTCTTTAGTTTAGGACTGTTTAGGTGTTAATCATGTTATTTGGTTATTGTTCGTCTAGATTAGTTTGTTTATTAGTCACGCTTATGTGTTTACACTAAATTGGTTGTTCATAACTTGTATTAGCCCTGTTTGTTCAATGTAAGATTTAAAATATGGAACCTCTATTTGATCGTGTCAAAGTGCTTACTTGTTTAAATTAGTTGATGCATAGTTTGCTAATCATGGCAAAATACTTGCCACTGGTTTATGTTAATATGTAAAAGTTGTTTACTTGCTTGTTTGAGATTAAGACTTGTAGTTGTTGGCCATACATGAGAATGCTTACCTGTGTTCTGAGGTCCGTTAATCTAGGGAAAAGGACACACAGTGGCCTTTCGGCCCAAAGTAATCCCATGTTTGGGACTAATACATGAGCGGCCCTTTCACCAGTAATCCCACGCGCTAGCCGGCCAGTGACAAACACTATTTAAAAAAAAAACAGATTTTTTGTGGCGACTTAAAGGATAACGAGAGTCGCCTCTAAAGGCTTGCTACAGAAAAATCAGACTTTTTAGTGGCAACTAAAGATCAAAAAGTCACCAATAAAGGTCAAAATTCATATTGAGCCTTCAAAAAATATTTCAAAACATGTATAATATGTGTATACTTATACAGTGATTGAGCTTTCAAGAAATATCTCAAAACATGTATAATATGTGTATATTTATATGTTGACTAAGCCTTTGAGAAATATCCCAAAACATGGATAATATGTTTATAATTTGTAAGTATACATTGATTATGCATTTATTATACACATATTATACATGTTTTGGGATACAATCAATGTTGTATAGAATACGTATCACTACTGTACATTTATGATACATTTTTTATACATATGATACACTTTCTATACAAGAATGATACAGTTTATATACATATGCAGGAATTATATATACACTTTCTATACAAGAATGATACAGTTTATATACACTTCCTATACAAGAATGATACATTTTATATACTGTATATGTATGATACATTGTCTAGACGTATGATACACTTTCTATACAAGAATGATATATTTTATACATAAATTATACAGCAACGATACATTTTCTATACTTATGTATGGAATATGTATAATATGTGAATCATTAGTGTACAATCAATGTAAAATGTACATAGTAATGTATAATATATGTATGATTACTGAGTATACATTGATGATGCATTTATTATACACAAATTACACAATAATGATACAAACCTATGATACATTTTCTATACATATACGGTAGGGATACATATTCTATACAACGATGATATATTTTTTATACGTATGATACATTTTCTATACATATTTCATCTTTAGTGGCGACTAAAGTTGCGACAATAACTCCTTTTTTTGCAACGAACATTTAGTGACTACTTTTAGTGGCGACTGAAAGGTCTTTTTTTTTGTAGTAAGTGGGCTGGACGGGCTACAAATTGGGTTTGGGGAAACTTGGGCCATCGGGTGGGATTAGTTTCACCCGGTCGGCCATTTCTGTCCTTTTCCCATTAATCTATATTATTGATCATGTCTGTTTTCCTTAAAACCGTTTGAGTTTGTTTGGTTCATGATCTTTGTTAATCATGGTTATACTCTTAATTGATTTTTAGAATTTTTTTTGGTATATGTTTGCCTCTTATAAGTCTGCTGAACATATTTGTGGTTAGTTATGGTTTGGTCTGTGTACTTAGCTAAACTATGTCTAGTTGAAGGTTGCGACACTGTTTTAGAGATGCTACAAATATTTCACCTAAGTAAATTATAAGTCCATAACTCATTTAACAAAGTCTTTGTTGTGTACTGCTTAATTGTATTTGTTACTCTAGAAAATAATAAACACTTTAGATTAACCTGCAGTAGATCTTTAAAACTGGGGTTGTTTGAAAGCAAAATGGTGTCCTATGGTATTGAGGTTTTTGTTTGCTTTTCATGTGTGATCTGCTTAAAAAGCCTGTGCCCCTCTTACTTAAGTTTCTGAGTCAATTGAAACCTGTTGTTTTAAACTGCTTACACTTAGCTTATACATGGTCAAAATCTGTTATACTTGAATAAATGGAATAGGATTAGGAAGTCATTAATAAGAGGTGTTCACTTAAATATGTGAGATTATAGGTGTGACTTACCTAGGACCGAGAAAAAGGGGACAAGATTTAGAGTTTCTAGTCAAACGGTTCTTTGGGGTTCCCCTAGATGAAATCATATATTATGAGAGCCTCTAGAATAAATAAGAGGATTAATATACCCAGGCTATGCAAGTTTGTTGAAACAGTCCTTTAAAATTTAAGTTTTCATTTCAAAAAGAGTGTAAAAATCTGTGGTTTTCCCTTTTAGTAAAGCTATGTGTTTTATGACTTTGCTAGGTTGATTTCCATGAAAATCCCATCCCTTCTTCCCTTGTATGTTGATGATATATGTGTTGTATACTGGGTGTATACAGAATATACATGAAGTATATTTTGTATACCCTTTGAAATAAATTTTTAAACCTGTTTGTTTATGCTATGTTTGGGCCAAATCTGACCCCTCCCCCCTTTAAGTATTCACTTTGTGGGCCTGCTTTGATTTTAATATCACTTAGTTTTATTGCTTGACCTGTTTGGGCCTAGTCATATCTGTTCCTTTTTGGCTTTGAGGAAATTGTACTAGTTGTTTATCTGAAACTTGTTAAGGATATATATGGACTGTGTATGCGTATCTGTGTATCCATGCTTGCTTTAATGTTTTACTTAGTCTTTAAATTTCTTCTTAGTCTCATAAGATAGTTTAGATACTTTCTAACCCTCAATTTCTTTTTCCCCTTTGTGTGTTCGCATGTGAAATGTCGTGGGCCGCTTCTTTGCATTGAAACCTTTTGGGCCTGAAGCCCAACAATACTGCTTTGTTCGAGTCCGCATAACAATAGAAAGTGTAACGACCCGTTTGGTCGTTATAGTCTCTTCGATATTTTCATCGATTTTCGAGCATTGATTAGCTCACTTTTGACCCGAGGGGATCGTTGACACGCTCCCCGAGGTGTCTAGATCGGATTCGGACCACTTTGGTGAAAATATAGGCTTAAAGTGAAAAATAGTTTGACCCAAGTTGACTTTTGGGCAAACGGACCTTTTTCGGAATTTCGTCGATTTCGAGATGTCCGGATGGTCATTTAGAACTCGTGTGTGCATTTGGTTCTATTCTTAATGCATTCGGATGCATTTCGAGACTTGGGATGGGAAATTGTAATTAAGGCATCGGAGGTTGACTTGGTCAACGAGACCTTCGTTGGAAATTTTGAGACCATGAGCGCGTTCACAGCATATTTTTGTGTAGGTGTGTAAGTTTGGTATATGAGCAGATGGCCTCGGGAATAACCCGTGATTTCGATTGAAGACTTAGAAAATTCATAGGATTCTGGTTTCTGGTGCCTGCAACAGCGGCACCGATGTGGTGGTATGCTGGCCGCTGGGGCGGCCATGAGAATTATTGGGCATACGTAGCGGCCTCCCAGCCGCCGTAGCGGCCCCTCGACCGTTGTGGGGGTGACGGGCCAGTGTTTTCATTTAAGAGTGTCTTAAATAAGTCTTAAACCCTCATTATTTTCCATTTCGATATTTGAGCTTGAAGAATCTGCTCTTAAGGATATTTGGAGGAGAATCTTGGAGGTAAATCTTGCCCATTTCTTCATTCTTCCTTAAACCTATTATAATGTTAGATTCCCCTTTTCCCTTAATGAACCCATGGTGATAAAGGTTGAAAGAGGGTTTAGAAGAACATTGTTCCTAAGATTATTAATGACAAAATTGGTGATGTTTATGCTAGATATTGACTAATCTAAGCTTATTAATCATATACCTTCCACTTTTAACATTGAATTTCGGGATTGAACACTTAGGGTTTATACCCAAATTGGGGGGTTTTGCTTGAAATCAGAAATTAGGCTAATCCTTGGGCTAAATCAGAAATTAGGCTAATCCTTGTGATATTGATATATTGTTGGCGTACCCCTTTGTTAGTACTTGTGGTATTGATATACTGTTGGCATACCACTGTTGGTATTGTGATATGATACATTGTTGGCGTACCCCTTTTGTTGGTACTTGCGATATTGAACTTGAGCGTGGATAATTGATATACGCATTGCACGCATTCTCACACATTCATGATGCACGCCGCTAGCCGGTGATGATCTGGTATCATTGATTGAGCAAACTGATATTTCGATAAACTCTTTACTTGAGTGATTGTGAAAAGCCCGATGTCCGAAGATCAATTCTGGAATCATTGATTGTATGAAATTGATATTTAATAAACTCTTTTACTTGAGTGATTGTGAGAAGGCAGATGTCCGAGGTTCAATTCCGGAATCGTTGATTATGTGTGACTGATATTTGACAGACTCTTTACTTGAGTGATTGTGAGATGGCCGATGTCCGATGATCTATTCCGGCATCGTTGTTGCATGGCCGATTTCGATGATATCTCGGAATCGTTGTTAGTGCATGGACTCCGCGGGTCCCCCAGGGTGGTGCCGGTGAGACTCCCCCTGTGAGCAATTAGCCAGGGTCTCGTCTATCTGTTGGGCAAAGATCCGGGACGGGTGGCACTTAGACTTCGCGAGTCACGCTGGGTTGTGCTACTGAGATGTCGATATTTCCGTCCGGAGTATATGTGTACACCTCATTTGCATGGCATTACACTTCATTCATTCCATCATTGCACTGCATTGCATTATGACTTGATTGAGATACTTGATGATTGGAATGCTTGATGATTGGATTGGGTCGGATATATTCTGACTTTACTTATTTGGGTTTAGATGCTTTACATAGGCGATGACAGATACTTGGTTGTGATTATATTGTCTTATACTTGCTAGATTCCTTGCTTATCTGCTTTATTTTCTTAATTGTGTCAACTATACTTAGTCGGCCGGTGATGCCTACTAGTACTGTTGTTTTTACTGACCTGCACTTACTGCATTCATTTTATGAATGCAGAGTACCAGGTCAGATCTACTTCTGTGACCCGTGGCTGATCTACTCTTCGGCTTCCTCTCGAGTTTCCAGGGTGAGCATGGCGTCCACTAACCTTGAAGACTTTTCTATCATATGTCTTACTTTCATTTTAGACATAGACATTATGTATTAGTATTTGATTGTACTATTCTCCTTAGATGCTCTTGTATTATTAACCCGGACCGCGGGGGTATTTACTATCTTCGCACTTTTACTACTATATATATATATATATATATATATATATTATATATATATATATATATATATATATATATATATATATATATATATATATTTATATATATATATATATGTATATCATGAGACTTACGTATTTGTTGATTTCCGCTACTTAACTTTCGTCAATTTATGTATTGGTTCATTGTCGGGATGAAGGTTCGCTTACCGAGGTGGGAAGGTAAGTGCACGGCCTAAGCAAAATGTGTCATGACAGAAAGGGAAGCAAATATTGGTGAAGAAGGCCCAACCATGGGTGAAAATGGTTACTGGTGGGCTTGGGTAGGCCCATCAGTCCAAATTCTTATCCCTTCTTTCTTCTTTATTTATTTATATCATGTATGTATATGTAAACAAATTGTATGGTATATTGAAACTCTATAGGAAGACACTTAGTACATTTAGGTAGTCACATAAAATGTTTTCAAACTCGGCTGAACTTGAAACTTGCATGAAACTGGTACTTGATTGGATTTTCTCAAAGTCTAAAACTGGTTCAACATTTTTAGATAAGACCAAACGATTTTCCTAAGACGACTGAGTAATAAAAGAATTTGGGCTTTCTGTCTCGTGAAATCTAGTGACAAAAATGGCAACATTAGCTTCGAGCTCATTACTAAAATCTCAAATTTATTAATTGGACTTTGAATACGGTTTGGGCTAAAAACGAAAAAATAGAACTTTGAGGACTATTTTTTGGATTATGTTTGATAAAAAGGTATTTGTTCAAATTTGGTTAAGTTGTAAGAAAAAGGGCCTTAAAATATGAGTTTTTCCAAAACAAAAACAAAAGATTTTCATTATAAACTTAGGCTAACTTTCAGAACAAGAGAATCAGACTTTGGGGCCAAAAGATCAAAACTTAGGGGATAAAAACAAAGAGAATTATACTTGGGCCAAATTCAAGGATAAGATGGCTTTGGATTAATATGAGCTGATGAGCTTCAATTAATAACATGTGCTAAATAAAAACTTTTCAAATTTTTCTATATATATACACACACACACACACACTCATCAAAAGGGAAATATACTCCATATTTTCATATATATAATAAAAACCTATAAGTACTAAACTCATATTATTAGGACCAAAACAGTAGTGACTCTACTTGGGAGAAATCCCAAGTGTGTCTTGGTCCGGCAATACAATGAGTTGAACACTTACGCGGGTTTTTGAAACCAAAACCCCCTTTTTCAAGGGGACTTTTTGCCAAAATTTTGAATTTATGACTAAGCATGACAATTTAGTAGTAAAATAAACATCTTAGCAAATAATCATAATAATCACACATTGAAGCTCGTAGGTCAACCGTATTCTACAGATCCTTAATACTAGGGTGCTTAAAACATTCCCTATAGGATCACCAGAACCCTTACCTCGAACTCTAGTACTAAAAAGGATTTTTCTCTCGCTTGAATAAGCCCTTTTACCCGATTTTCCTAATTTTCCTTAATAAATTTGATGGTGACTCTAAAATACTAAAAATCCATTATAGCACTAACAATCTTGTAGTAGCTTTTATGCACTGGCATAAAAATGAACCGTAACTACTAGAGCACCATGAAGTCGCACTATCTCCTTGATATAAAGTTTCGCATAATCCTCGGCTGAGTAAGTAGTCCTAACAGGCAGAAAATGGGCTGATTTGGTCAGTCTATCAACAATCACCCATATGGAATCAAACTTACCCTGAGAACGGGGCAAGCCTGTAATGAAATCCATTTTGATTATTTTCCATTTCCATATTGGAATCTCAATAGCTTGCAGTAATCCACCGGGCTTCTGATGCTCAATTTTCACTTGTTGACATTTAGGACACTGGGCTACGAACTCTGCCATGTCTTTATTCATTCCGTCCCACCAGTAAACTTCCTTATTATTATGAAACATCTTCATCGTCCCCGGATGAATAGAGTAGCGAGAGTAATGAGCCTCTCCCATAATTTGACGACGTAATCCTACAACATCAGGAACACATAGTCTACCTCGATATCTGAGAACTCCATCTGCACAAATCTTGAATGGTGACTTCTTCTTCTAAGGGGCTGTGTCTCTTTAATGAAACAACATAGGATCCTCGTACTGGCGCTCCTTAACCTCAACTACTAGAGATGAGACTGTCGCATTTTGAATAGTAACCCCTGTATCGCCTGAGTCCAATAATCAAACTCCTAGGTAGCTAGCTTCTAAAGCTCATGAACTAACTCCTTCTTCTCTGGCGGAACATAAGATAAGCTTCCCATGGACCTACAGCTAAGGGCATCGGCTACTACGTTCGCCTTCCCGGGATGATACAAGATGATGACACCATAATCTTTTAATAACTCCAACCATCGCCTTTGACGCAAACTCAACTCCTTCTGCTTGAGGATGTAATGAAGGATCGTATGGTCTATGTAGATTACAACATAAACTCCATACAAGTAGTGTCTCCACATCTTCAATGAATGAATTGCTACGACTAACTCTAGATCATGTGTTGGATAGTTTTTTTGTGCTCCTGTAACTGCCTTGAAGCATAAGCTATAACTTTACCGTGTTGCATCAACACACAACCTAACCCACACCTAAAGCATCACAATAGATAACATTGCGTTCCGATCCTTCTGGAAGTGTCAGAACTGGAGCCAAAGTCAATATGTTCTTTAACTCCTGAAAACTGTGTTCACAAGCATCGGTCCACTGGAACATAGCTGATTTCTGAGTCAGCTTCGTCAGTGGTGTAGAAATGGAAGACAAACGCTCTACAAATCTCCTGTAATAACCTGCCAAGCCCAAAAAACTATGAATCTCCGTGGGTATTGTGGGTCTTGGCCTTGTCTCTACGGCTTCAATCTTTTGTGTATCCACCCGGATACCGTCACATAAAATAATATGCTCCAGAAAAGTCACATAATTCAATCAGAACTCACATTTAGAGAACTTTACATACAGCTTCCGATCTTGGAGAAATTTAAGAACAACACGTAAATGATTTGCATGCTCTACCTTGGATCGAGAGTATACTAGAATATCATCGGTAAACACAATCACCAATAGTTCTAGGAAGGGCCTGAATAAGTTGTTTATTGATGTGGCGTGATTTTACACCACAATCGATGCTTTTCGGCTATAAGTTTTACTTATTTTTAAGCAAGTATATGTGATTTTACGTGTTTTTATTATGTTTCAGGCAATACGAGGTCCCTAGAGCCTAAGTGTGGAAAACAAGCGAAAAATACAAAAAAGAGTTGATCACTGGAAAAACTGGAGATTCTGGAAATTTTGTTGGAAATTTAGCCTTGACGTTCGCGCCCACTCGCGTCAGTGACTCTGCGTGTTTGCGCGAGTGTGTCACGCGATCGTACTGAAGAAGAGAAGTGGTGCTGACGTCATCCACGCATTCACGCTGCCACGTGGCGCGTTCGCACTGAAGGTCTTCAGGCCCAGTCCGACCAAAACTTGGATTTTGATAATTTTTTCTATTCCAGTTCATTTAAAAGCCAACTGGGAGCATTGTAAAATTATCTTTGGCACAAAACTCAAGTTTGGAGACTAGGGTTCCTACGTAAATATTCTTTCTTTTATTTAATCCTTGTTTATGGGAATTTACTTTGTTTGAAACTCGGAAGAGGAAGAACGGCGTTGGGATATAATAATTAACATGAATTTGGCGCGGTAACCCTCATCTAATGGAAATTGACCTAGGAATAGGCGATACCACTTGTAGCCATATTCGGGTGTTCTAAATGCTCCTAATTGCTTGAGGGATCTTCAATTTAGTAGTCTAGTTAATCTTCGGGAGAAGTTTATTTAGAGTCATTATCCGAGGCTAATTAACATAAACTTGCTATTATTTATAATTCGAAAAATAGATTGGATCGTTACTTGAGAAATAGATTCCTTAATTCCTTACTTGTGGTCATTGATCAATTTACTTGCTTTCTAGATTAGAACTTATATTTTCGTATTTTATCAAAACCTTATCAAAAACCACCATTGATGCGTTCGGCCTAGCTGTTGTTGGTGATAATTCCTAATCTACTTAAATGCCTACATATTATTCTCTGTCGGATTCGACCCCAACCTTGTTGAGTTACTATATTTGACAATGTCCGCTTTATGCTATTAAAAGGTGTAATTTTAGCGTATTAAATTTTGGCGCCGTTGCCGGGGAACAATTGGCGTATTTTGGCTAATTTAGAAAATAAGCTAACTTGCTTTGAACCGAACCTGTGAATATTTGTGTAGTCGTTTTCTATGTTTTACTTTATTTTTTTTAAAAAATGGCATCTTTCCATCAAAACTTGTTTAGTAGTGATTTTTATTGTGAGCATGGCCAAATTGGTGAGTTCAAACTAATGATGGAGTGCCTGCTAGGTGAGGGTAACGAAAATCAAAAAGCCTTGGAAGAATACTTGGAAACTAGTCTCCAACTTGGTTTGATGACAGAAGAAGAAAATCCACCATGGGCATTCGATCCAGATCAGAAGCAATATGAACTCTCCAATGCTCAAGTTGAAAAAGTAATCCTCGGTAGGGGTCAATCATGAAGATGAGTTTATTCGATTAGGTGTCAATCATGAAGATGAGTTTATTCGGGATGCCAAAGAAAAAAATAAATCGGAGTCGACCTTGGTTCTGAAAAATATGATTGTTGTTGACTCCAATCCGAGGAAAAAAGAGGATGTCGAAATTCAAGAAGTTCAAACACCATATATCCTGCAATTTGAAACCTCAAGATGGCAGAACGACATTCCTCACTTGAAAGCCAAGAAGTGTAAGATGAAACATTCTATGCTTGGCTTGTTCATCTACTTACCACCCCCCGCCGCTCGTGGCCACAAACTTGAATCCAAGTTGGGTGCCCAATTCATAAGCTCCAAATGGCGAGAAAAGCGGTAAAGTTGGTAACCGTCATGCTGTGACATTAAATCAAGTGCTTGGTGGGAGGCAACCCATCATTTATGAATTCTTAGAATATTTTATTTTATTGTTTTTGACTAACCTACAGAGTCTCAGAATTTTAGGAGTTAATTTGAGCAGGGTAACAATTTTCATACCATACCCCTGAAAACAACAATCTGGAAACAGGGGGTGTCAATTACCTCTGCGCGAACGCGTTGAACACCAAAAAAAAAAAAAAAAAAAATTGGTCAGCGCGAATGCGCTGGTTGACTGCGGAGGCCCCAGGTAAGAAAAGGGTTCAAAAACAAAAGCAAAAGGGATATCAAAAAAAAAAAAAAAAAAAAAAAACAAAACAAAATGGCTCAATTGAAAAAAAATAAAATACTCCCATTTCTCTCCCTTTTCTCAACTTCAAATTCTTTAAAGATTCTTCAACTTGTAACTACAAGGTATGTGATTCTCTCACTCTCTTGTTCATAGAGTTGTTTTTATCTTCTTGTGGTGTGAAAATTTGTGGAAGAAACTATGTTTACTCTCTCTTATTGAAACATTAGAATTGGGTGAAATTGTTGAATCTTGTGTAAAATCATTGTTGTTAGTTATTGAGTGATGTGAGTTGAGAGTTGGGTGTTCATTTGTGCAAAAGTTGGGGGCAAAATACGTGATGAATATCAGTAAATCAAAACCCCAAACACCATGCCCATAACCTGTTTGTGAAAATGCCTTCTGAAATTCTGAACTATCACCGACTAAGCGCGATCGTGTTGGTCCCTCGCGCGAACACGCAGAAATAAAAAAATAAAATAGCACGAACACGCTTCTTTGTTGCGCGAACGCACTGAAGGAAAATATGTAGAGCGAAAAAAGAATGCTCGCACAGAGTTGTTCGAAACTTTTGTGACCCAGTTCTTTGGCCTAATTGCCTCATTATACATTGTTTTAGGTTCCATACGTATGTTCGACATGTGTGTTCATTTTGTAGGTACTTAAGCTTGAAAATGGCTACAACATCCAATGTTGCCCAAGTGCCCCAGATTGAATACTACGATACCACCACCTTTCAGTCAGCAAAATGTTCTAAGCTCTATGATAGACTGATGGGAAAGAGCTTCGTCGAAGAAAGGGGCATCGTAACAGAAAATTTGGAAGAAAAGATGCTCGAGTTCTATGAAAGGCTGGTAACAAGCGGATGGATATGCTTTGCGGATGAACCGATCAAGGCAAATTATACCCTTGTGAGGGAATTCTATGCAAATGCTGCAGAGGCGGACATTACAGATCGGGTGATTATCAAAGTGAGAGGCGTGGATGTCCTGTGCAATGCTTCTCAAATCAATGCCTACTACGATCTCCAGGATGGTGATAATAGTGAGATGGCGCAGATATACGAACAAATGAAGCAACAATGGTTTGTGACCCAACTTCACAGTGGGGAGCAACCAAAGTGGTTGACCACCATGCAAAGAAATATTAACTTCACATAGTTCACTACTAATGCCAAAACCTTGCTAGATATTGTGACATCTAGGGTCTTTGCCTTCTAAACATGATTCAGAGGTGCCCATTGAGAGGGCTAAACTAATTTGTCTTTGTGATGGAAGGGTTGCTCGTGGATGAGGGGAGGCTTATTATGCAAGAAATATGGGAGGTGGTGCTTGAAAGGACTAAGATTTTATTCTTCCCGTCGTTGATCACCTATTTGTGCTCCAGTGATGGGGTGCCCACGAGGCCAGGTGACAAAAAAAAAGGGGCCCGCTTGACCGATTCATCCATTGAAGAAGAGAGGGCCCAGTAATGTGCAGAAGAAAAGGAAGATTGACGTAGCAGCCCCGTCATTTGGGCAGTTCACCTCTACTGTATCGGATTCAACTTCCCCCCTTCCCTTGATGGGGCGCCTGCTTCTACTCCAGCTATACCACCCCTGCCGCCACTGCAAAAAGCCGCCAGACCTTTCCAGTATCTCTCCACTCAAGTCCATAGAGTGGACACTCGGATTCAACAGCTAGTGGCTGGTCTCCCATCTGGAGAGGGAACATCTATAGCTCCTTCTGGATTTGGTGGTCCGACATTAGCAAGTGTAGTAGAGAAGCTGAAGAATATAAAGGAAAAGCAGGGTAAGATGGAGAGAAGCGAAAAAGGCAAGAGAGCACGCTAAAAAAGCAAAGCAAGTTTTTGAACAAGATGATGAGTGTTCGAGAAAGTGTATGTGGAGCACGGAATGAGGAGGAGGAAAATGAGGAAGATTTTGTCATGCTAGAGCCCGGTAGCTCTCCACTCAGGGTGTAAGAGATAACTCTAGTACTCAGTGCTAGCAAGTATGCATAAGATTTTTTGTATGCTTATGTGATGTAGTGGGTACACTGCAATTTTTTTTTTTAGTTGGGGGTGGGCTATCTGGTATTGTTGTGTTGTAAATATGTGTTTAGGAACCCCCTCGGCTTTTCTTTGCCGAGTTCTTTTCTGAAGGGTTTTATTTTGTTAAAAGCGGCATGTTTAGGATGTTGCTTAGGTTGAATAGAGTAGTTTTGACTTATTTGGTGTTACTCTGAATCGATGGCATGTTGTTATGGTTTGTTGAAAATTTTGGACCTCTCGAAAATTTGAAAAATGCATACTTAGAACAGTTATTGGTTGACATGTGTCACGACCCAGCTAGTGGGTCATGACGGGTACTCGGAGCTTACTACCTAGCACCACTCATCATGCTGACTAACTTACTCAATCTGGCATATATCATTCTCATCACAAACTCATCATGAACCAATCTCCAAATACCTCCCAAAACAAATACATAAACATAGGCCTACAAGGCTATAAAAATGATGTACAAAATACAATGAAGAGGTCACATGACATCTACAATCCACATACAGGTATCTACGAGCCTCTAACTGGAATCTTTGGAATCATAAGGATGGGACAGGACCCCGCTATGCCCTAATATGTACACAAAATAATATACCAAGAAATGGCGACTCCGGAGTAGTGGAGTGCTCTTGTAAATCTGCTTAAAAGCTCCTAGGTGTCTGCACCGTCTCCCTGTCTACCTGTGGGCATGAACACAGTGTCCATACAGAAAAGACGTCAGTACGAATAATGTACTGAGTATGTAAGGCATGTACAATAGCATAATAAAGACATGAAGAAACATAAAGTTGGGAGCAACCCTGTGATTGAATGCCTCTTAAAGCGGAGTCATGCATGCTAACTTTCATAATAAAAATAATATCATATCATACATATATAAGCTACCCGACCATATAGGTACGGTGTGATCATCATTAGCCCGCGTCCAGGCCTCCCGCGTCCGGGGTAAACATCTCAAGCCGCCCACTAGTGGTGTCTGCCCATGCCATATAGACATGGTGTTGTCATCATCATAGCTGCCCACTACGCCTGTCATAGTGGTGACTACTCGGCCATATAGGCGTGGTGTAATTATACATATACATAACATGAAGCATACATGAGAGCTCAAGTAAAATATGTAACTCTATTGGAATCTCCGATTATGTTATGGAATAATCATGATCGTCATGTCTCTCCTTGAAGGAACTAGTAACATGAGGTGAGACTATCATCAAGAAACCACATCATTAAAATCATAAGAATAAGGATATCGAGCTTATCATAGCATCAATATCATCCTCCTCCTCATTATCATCATCATCATGGAACATAGCCCATCTCTATCTCATAAGAAGCTTTTAAGAATCTTTAACCTTCCACTTTTAGAGTGTAAAAAGATTATGGGAATATAGAAAGGAAGTCACAAAATAAGAGTCATGCCTTTGAAGGAAGGGGACTAGCCTCACATACCTTTATGCCTCTCTAACTTTATCGATTAAATGCTTCCCTCCAATGTTCACGATTCTACATTCAAGAGAATTCGTACTAAGGTTAGATAACCGGAAACATACTTAAGCTTAAGCTAAAGCTAATGAAAATTGGGCAGCATCTCCTTTGTTTCTACAACTTTCTCCATATAATATAACAACTCCCAAACATCAACAACAACACCCACAATATCATAATCAATAACTTCGTTAAGCTAAACATTATTCAATTCTCAAAATTCCCTCTCAAAGTCATCCATAACCATAGCTATCATATAACACTACATTCGTCCTCATATAATACTTCTTTAACATCATCTATATCATTTATAACAAGATTATACTCATAACACGTCAAGAACTATGATTCAAGTCAAGTTACTATTCAAGAATACCATTATTCCTATATTTGAACCCCATGTTCTACTTCCTTCCTCAATCCAAGTCTTTCAACCATTAAATATTCTTAACAACATAAAATGATCATAAAACTCACCTTTGATTATGTAGGAATGGGCTTTGGATGAAAATACTTCACTTTGAGAAACCCTAACTTCAATTCCAAGGGAATTTCTAGCTTCCATGAACCCTTGTTAGCCTCCTTGCACTTGATTCCACTAATTATTGATGTTTTATCTTGGATCACCTTGAGTTTATGTTAATGAAATGTATGGAACCTTCTAGAGGCCTTGAGAGAAGTGGAGAAGATGTAAAATGAAAAATATGAACTTGGGTCACATATTTATACTTAGAGAAAAAGCTGTCCCGATCATGTTATACGGACACTTATACGGTCCGTATAACTTTATACGGTCGTATAAGTCCACCATCGTATTCCACCATCGGGATTTACGGACCCTTTATGGACCGTATAAAGTTATACGGACCGTATAAAGTTATACGGACCGTATAAAGTTATACGGACCGTATAAGTGGTCGTATAACTCCATTTTTCCGAAGTTAATCTCGTCGTTTTGTTTGATCTCCAATCCTTATGGAACCTTCTTAACACTTGTTTAAAACTTGATTGATAATCTAAATATCCTCATAGCTCTTCTCCAAGGCATTACCAATCACTCCTTAACTCGATAGTTGCAAACTCTTCCCCAAACATAACTTATACCTCACCTTCCTTTTACGAACTAAGTCTCACTACTTCATATCACTTCAAAGTCTTATCGTATGCACTTTTAGGCCACCAAATTCCCTTCCTATAATCATAAGGGCCTCATTTTCACCTTAATCTTGCGTTAGTCTATTTACCGTGCAGCGACATGAAATTTCCGAGGTGTAACAACATGATTGATTCTTTATATGACATTATGATTATTGGGGTATTGTGTGTGATGAATGACTAATTAGGAGGTCACAAGTGTAAAAATAGTTGTCCTTATGCCAATGTGTGTGTGTGAGTTCTTAGTTTGGTTCTATTTATGCATGTATAATCTTGAACTTGTCTAGTTGGTCTTGTTTGAAATTCGAAAGTTAGTTTGGTTGTGAGATGATCTTAGATTTTCTTTGTGTAAATAGTCACTTTACCTAAATAATCCTTACCAAAAATTTCAAATATCCCTAGTTTCCCTTTTTGAGCCTTTTGACCTTTTTTTTGGCTAGCCAATTATGAAACCTTACCCTTTGTGCAATTATTCTATCTTCGCACCCGTTCCCTCCTTGATGCTACTAGATAGATGAGGCAAAATGCCTAAGTTGGGGGTGAATTAAATGTGGAGTAGATGTTAAAAACATAAGTTTGGGGTAGTGGAGTTTGCTAGTGGATATTCGATGTGATAGTTGCATATATATATAAAAAAAAAAAATCAGAAAATTATAACACAAAAAGATTTGTGAGTTGGTTAGGAATAAAACCACATCGGGATCGAAAACTTGAAAGAAAATAAAGGGGTTGGAAAGAAAAGAAGTGAATTAAGGTGATCAGATGTTGTAGTGTTCAAGGAGGGTGAGTCACTAATATCCAAAAAGTATCCTACCGGTCCCTAAGCCTACATTACAAGCCAAAACAAGTCGTAATGTGATCATAACCAAACTAGCCTAGGATGAAAACATAGAAAATAAGGGCAAGCCTATGGTATTGCATGTGTAGATATGAATTTCTTTGTGAGTGTGAGTGTTTTCTCTTCTCATTTGTCTTCGTCCCATTCTTGTTGTATATATGTGTGTTGGGACATTCTTTGGTCTATGTGAGGGCATAAGGATGAGAATTGAGGAAAATAAAGTGATCACCTAAAGTAGCGTTTGTGTGCATCATAATATGTTCGATAATGTAATGTCATGCATTGAAGCTTCATTGTTATACATAGCATTCTTGAGTTATGTTATATTTTTTTGAAAATAGAAAATTGGGGTGGTCCTTGGAAGAAAAACGTGCATGCCGGTAGTTGAGAGTCAAAACCAATGTAGACATTATTACTCTATGATATCTAGGTGTTAGGTTGAGTCGTTGTTTCATGTGGCTTGCTTGAGGACAAGCAAATACTTTAAGTTGGGGGTGTTGATGTGGCGTGATTTTACGCCACAATAGATGCTTTTCGACTATAAGTTTTACTTGTTTTTAAGCAAGTCTATGGGATTTTACGTGTTTTTATTGTGTTTGTAATACGAGGTCCAGAGCCTAAGTGTGGAAAACAAGCAAAAAAGAGGAAAAAGAGTTGTTGGAGATTTTGGAAATTTTGTTGGAAATTTAGAGAGGATAGTCATAACCCCGCGGAGCATGAGTTTGACATATACCTCATCGTAGTAATGGGATGTTTTGAAAGGCACAAGTGAGAGTACGTAACAACGAAGAAAAAGGGTGAATTACGATCTCGTAAGTCGTAATCGGGAAAGAATATTTTGAAACACGGGAACATGGTCATTATTAGTGTAATAAGTGATAAATATCATGTATGGAGAATTTCGGAAAATTTCGGGATTGAGCAAATTGAAGAAAATAAGTTCAACGAAAATTTGAGAAACGCGGGACGGATTTTAGTCAAATTTGGAGGCGCATATCTCATAGTATATGTAGAGTTTTAAGGTGTTTCAAAATCCTAAAATGAAGTTGTCGAGTCTAGTTTGTAATGCAACAAACCGTTCATTGATAGGACATCGGAGTAGAGAATTATAGACGTTACAAGGAACGTCGAATAGTAAAAAAAAGATTCCCGCGGTACCGCTACTGATACCGTAGCTACAGTAAAACCGACTTAAAGCATTCCGTTTTAAGGGACAAAAATCTCATTTTTTCAAAGCACAAAAGTTCCCAATAAAGAAAATTCAGCCATCAAAAGGGCCTCTCAAGCCACCTAAAATTGAGGATTTTGAGTGAAATTTCAAGCTATGAAGTACTAATCGAAGCTAGGGCAACGCATAGTCACAAATATAATTTCATTTGGAATTAGAGGAGCATGGGAACAAGAAAAAGTTGAAGAACTAAGTGAAGAAGGTAAGTTTTAATCCTCTTTTCATATGTTACGGATGGTTTATATGTGTTGTGGTGTGTGGAAATTCATGAAATTCATGAAATATGGTATGTCGAAGTGAAGCCGTGTAGGTGTTGATTATGTTGGAGTGATGAACTAATTTTTATTTAATATTTTGGTTGTTGTTGATATGGATTCCATAATGAAAATGATGGTTTAATGATTTAAATGGAAGTTGAGTCGTTTGTAAGTTGTTAGAGAAGATAATGTGATTTTAATGTAGTTTCTTGAATTTATGAAAATGATGTCGTTAACGTGTGGATTATGGGTATAGTTGGTGAATTTGGAAGGAGGAAATGTGTTATTGTTGGTCTTGTTGAATTTGGGAAGTTTCGGGTGGTGTTGCCCATTGGTTGGGCCGTGTGAATGTTGTGTGGATTGTTTGAAATATTCTTGAGTTTTGTTTGAATAGTTTCGGATCGGTATTTGGATGTATGAGCATTGAAGTTGGCTTAATGGTATGTGTTGATTTGAGTGAAAATGGAATATCGTCGAATTGTATGGAAAAGAATTACTAATGTTAGAATGCGTTTTGAATTGGTTATTGATGTTGTTTATATGGTTGTTGGTATTGTTGTTGAAGAATTGGCCGAGTTGAATTCTGGGGGTGTTGAATTTATAGGGGAAGTTTTGCCCAAACGTAAATAAAGTGATGGCTTGGGATTGAATTCTTAAGTGCTTAAGGCTAATGTTTGGTACCTAATGACCTTATTGTAGATTTTGAGAAGCCGATACTTGAGTTTGGATTAGCTTAGGAAGCAAACAAGGTATGTGAAGCTTACCTTTCCTTCTTTTGGCATGTCTTAGATATGGCTAAGTGATGATATGTTATGAGCTTCGGGGGTAATTCTATTCTTAAAGTCCGAGCATGTTTACGATACTTATTTGCTTCTTAATGATGGCATCCTTATATGGTTTATATGTCTTTGTATGATTGGTTTTCAAATGTTGTATAAAAAGTTTTGCTTTCAAAAGAGTTTTGTAACTACGAACGTCCGTAACTTTACGAACCGGATGGCTTTGATATGCTCGTAAATGATGCCATAACGTATAGTGACTATGATTTTCGTAAATTGGGTTGACGCTAATTTTTCCTCGTATGGTTACGATGGCTTTTGAAAGAATTTGATATGACTATTTTTCCGACCCCCGAATATGATTATATACTTATCGTTAAGTCTAAAATGAGGATTTCTATGCATATGATTCGACACGTAACCTTGGTTTCGAAGTTCGGTTTGATATGTTCCGAGTGATATTCGGAAGAAAACCGATTTGACTATTGATTCGCTTTTTGAAATAACGTTTGTTTTGATTATCCTATTGGGTCCGTGTAAATGTTTTGCATTTCATATGGTTTCCCACGATCTTCGAGTGCATTTTGTTGTATGTCTTTCGCCGAGTCCGGGCCGGTTGTGTGATCGTGCGCACTATGTGATCTTCGCCGGGTATTTGTCCGCGGTATGTTGAGTGATATTGACCGCCGGGTATTTGTCCGCGGTATGTTGAACGATATTCATTTGTTCGCGGTATGTTGAGTGATATTGACCGTTGGGTATTTGTCGGCGGTATGTTGAGTTATATTGACGTGGTATTTGCGGCGGTATGTTGACGATATTGACCGGCGGGTATTTGTCCGCGGTATGTTGAGTGATATTGACATTTGGGTATTTGTCGGTATGTTGAGTGATATTGACGGGTATTTGTCGCGGTATGTTGAGCGATATTGACGCCGGGTATTTGTCCCGGTATGTTGAGTGATATTGACGCCGGGTGTTTGTCCGCGGTATGTCGAGTGACATTCCTGGGTACTTGACCGCGGTATGTGTATATGTGATTTTAAATACGGATTATGATTGTCGGTTAATTCAGCTCATATGATTTGTTTTATTTTCTATATATACGAGACGAAACATTTTACAAAAGAAAGCTAAGCATTTTGGCATTCGGATTATCACATTTGTCTTCTGTACCGCTTATGTATGATTTGTATGTCGGATGCAAGCACTTTGGTATTCTGACTATGGCGCTCACTTTCTGTACTCCTGACTTTGGTTATGAAATTTTCGCTTTGCATACTCGGTTTATTCCGTGCGACCCCTTTTCTTCGGGGTGCGTTTCATGCGCGCGGTACCCCGCGAGATGAGTAGATGATGTTAGCGAGAAGATGTTCCGGATTGGCGAGCTCCATTTCCTCGGAAAGTGCTACCAAGTTGCTTTTGTATGGTATCCGAAGTTATGGTAGAACTTTAACGTGTGTGTGTGATATGTCGTTTTGTAAGCGGCTATGTAAGCCGATGTATTATTATGCATTATGTTTATGTTTACAGATTTTGTACGATGCTAGTTTTATTTGAATTGACAAGGGTGAAAGGCATGTTGTTTTTGAAAAAGAAATCTTCCTTATGTGCTTATGTCATGTTTTGCGGGCCCAGTATGATTATGAGTATTACGAAAGTTAGCGGGTTCGCTCGGCCCTAGGTAAGGGTCGGGTGCCCATCACACCCTATCGGATTAAGGGTGTGACACACGCGTTCGCACCCACGCGCGTCAGTGACTCTAACATTCGCGCGAGTGTGTCATGCGATCCCGTTGAAGAAGAAAAGTGGTGCTGACGTCATCCACGCGTTTGAGCTGCCACGTGGCTCATTCGCACTGAAGGTCTTCAGGCCCAGTCCTACCAGAACTTGGATTTTGATTATTTTTTCTATTCCAGTTCATTTAAAAGCCAACTGGGAGCATTGTAAAATTATCTTTGACATAAAACACTAGTTTGGAGGCTAGGGTTCCTACGTAAATATTCTTTCTTTTATTTAATCCTTGTTTACGAAAATTTCTTGGTGACAATTAAGATTGATACTCTTGTTATGTTATTTATTCATCGACATTATTCTTAATCAAGTAAGTTCTTGTTATTTTAATTATTCTTGTTCTTGAACGTTTCTCAAGGGGGTAGCTAACCCTAGGACTCGCCCATTTACTTTGTTTGAAACTCGGAAGAGGAAGAATGGGGTTGGGATAGAATAATTAACATGAATTTGGGGCGTTAACCCTCATCTAATGGAAATTGACCTTGGAATAGGCGATACCACTTGTAGCCATATTCGGGTGTCTTAATGCTCCTAATTGCTTGAGAGATCTTCAATTGGGTAGTCTAGTTAATCTTCGGGAGAAGTTAATTTAGAGTCATTATTCGAGGCTAATTAAAATAAACTTGCTATTATTTATAATTCGTGAAATAGATTGGATCGTTACTTGAGAAATAGATTCCTTAATTCGTTACTTGTGGCCATTGATCAATTTACTTGCTTTCTAGATTAGAATTATATTTTTGTATTTTATATAAACCTTATCAAAGCCTATTAGTTAGTATTAGTAAAAACCCTAGTTAAGGGGTCCGTAGTTGTCGCAATCGCTCATTGGTCTTCACCTCAAAAAACAACCATTGATGCATTCGGCCTAGCTGTTGTTGGTGATAATTCCTAATCTGCTTAAACGCCTACATATTGTTCTCTGTGGGATTCGACCCCAACCTTGTTGGGTTAGTATATTTGACAACATCCGCGTTATGCCATTAAAAGGTGTAATTAGACCGTATCATTCATCAAATCCATAAATACCGTCGGTGCATTTGTCAACCCAAATGATATTACACGGAACTCAAAGTGACCATATCTAGTTCTGAAGGTCTTCAGAATATCTTTTTCTCCAACCCTTACCTGGTGGTACCCTGATCTCCAATCTATCTACGAGAACTATTTGGCACCATGCAACTGATCAAAAAAATCATCAATTCTTAAAAGTGGGTACTTGGTCTTTATTGCCACCTTATTAAGTTGTCTATAATCAATGCACATTCGCAAGGAGCCATCTTTGTTTCTTACAAATAACACAGGTGCTCCCCACGGTGATGTACTAGGCCTGATAAAACCTTTCTCAAGCAAATCTTTCAACTAGATCCTTCAATTCCCTCAACTTAGCAGGCGTCATCCTATAAGGAGAAATAGATATTGGCTTAGTATCTGGTAATACGACAATAGCAAAGTCAATCTCCCGCTCTGGTGGAAGACTTGGAAGCTCGTCCGAGAATACATCTAGAAACTCATTAACTACTGGAACAGATTGAAGAGTCGGTGGCTTTGCTTCTGTATCTTGAACCCGGACTAAATTATAAATACAACCTTTGGCAATCATCTTCCTTGCCTTGAGTTAGGAAATAAACCTACCTCTCAGTGATGTTGTATTATCCTTCGACTCTAGAATTAGCTCTCCCGAGAACTGAAATTGAACCATCTTCTTTCTACAATCAATACTAGCATAACAAGAAGCCAACCAATCCATGCCCATAATAACATCAAAGTCTATCATATCTAACTCAACCAAGTCTGTCATGGGATGACGATCACAAACTATACAATTTATGTATACCCGTCTAGCTATTATTGGATCACTACTTGGTGTAGACACCTCAAAAGGTTTAACCGACTCGAGTTTTACCCTAAACTGACCAACAATAAAAGGAGTAACATACGACAATGTAGAACCTCGATCAATCAATGCATATGCATCATGGGAAGATACTGATAATATACCTATAACAACATCAGGTGAAGACTCAAGACCCTATGGACCAGCTAGTGCTTAAATACGGTTTTGAGGGCCGCTCGAGTAAGACACTCCCCCTCTGCCAATACCACGACCTGCTGATGTCTGAGGCCTTTACCCCGAAGGGTGTACAGATGATGATGAATTAGCTACTGATCCGATAGGCTGAACTATACCTCTACCCCTCTCGATGGACACTCACGCATAATATGACCTGGCTGACCACAAGTATAACAAACATCTGAACCCAAGCGGCACTGTCCAATATGTAATTTACCATACTGAGTACATCGTGGTAAAGGTGGCCTCATCTGGCCTGAATCACCTCTATACTGAAAAGCGAGGCTCTGGAACCATGACCTAAATAAGTAGATCGGTCAAATCTCTGGATTGCTGAGTGGCCTAAATGCCTATGGTACTGCTGCTCTGACAACCTTTAAACTCACTGACAACACCTAAAGATCTGGCCCTCTTACTCTGACCCCTATCATGCTCACGCTCGGCCCTCCACTACTGCTTACGCTCTTCTAGATTCTGAGTGTGTGCCTGAATGCGAAAAATATCCATACCTATCTAAAGTGAGGCCGTCATACAATCATCAATCAAATGTGGTCCCAATCTACTCACAAACCAGCAAACACGATCTCCCATATCAACTACCATAGCTGGAGCATATCTAGCCAATGATTTGAAGGGAAGATTGTACTCTCGAACACTCATATTCCCTGTCTAAGGTTTAGGAACCTATCAGCTCTGGCCTGTCGAATCTTTAGCGGCAAATAATATCGAAGAAAGGCATCTGTGAACTCCTGCCACACGGTTGAGGGTGCATTAACTCCTCTGGACGACACCCAAGTCTCATGTCAATGAACAACAACATCCCAGAAGCCAACTCTATTGACTCAGCGTCTGAAGCATGCATCACCAGCGACGTCCTCAATATCCTATCTATAAAATTCTGTGGGTCCTCATCTGGTTTAGACCCAAAGAATTCTGGGGGGTCTAAATTAATGAAATCTGAAACTCTGGCACTAACAGCCCTGTCACCATAACCCGTGCCCTGATGTTGTGCCTGAGCGGCTACTAACTGAGTCAACAACCGAATAGCCTCTCGCATCTCCTGACCTGAGGCATCAGGTGGAGGAACTGGGGTGCTGGAGCTAAATATGGGGCTGGAGCTCCTCTGCGCTCCTCTGAAGCAGGCAAAGTATGAGAGTTATGAGATGCTACCTCATTGTGTGACTCTCTCTCCTCAACATCGACAAGCGGTACCCGTCACGTTCTCCTACCTACCACTGACTTGCCCTTCTGGGCCGCTGAAGCTTTCCTCATCACAGGCATTATTGAAATCATAGCACACGGTCAGGAAAAAGGGAATCCTCATAATAATGCTCTACCACACGATCTAAGATGAGAAAGAAAGGTCAATATTCCTAAATATCATGCAGCCTCCTGTTTATAAGTGTGGTGCACTACAAACCCATAAACAGGACTCTATTAGACATGGCTTGTAGACAGCCCTAGGATGAACTGCTATGATACCACTTTTGTCATAACCCAATCGGAGGGCCATGACGGGCACCAGGAGCTAACCTACCGAGCAGCACATGACATGCGTGCATCATATAATCATACTTGAGTGGGCCATAATGCTAACTAAAAGACATCATAAACTGTAAGGGACACAAGCCCAAGAGATATACGCATATATATATATATATATATATATATATATATATATATACACATCATCAAACTAAATCCAAGATATACAAGCCAACAAGGCTATCAACATAAAATGAAACTACAAAATATGGACCGAGAAGGTCATAGAACATCTAACTGTACATATTTGTCTGTGAGCCTCTACATGGAGTGCATAACATAATAAGGATGGGACAGGACCCCGCCATGCCCAATGTACACAAAAGAATCATACCAAGCTGAACTGCAACTCCGGAACAAGTGGAGTGCTCTTGTACAATCACTGAGAACGCAGCCTAAAGGTCTGATCCGTCACCTTGTCCACCTGCGGGCATGAATGCAGCGTCCACAAAACAAAAGGACGACAGTGCGAATAATGTACTGACTATGTAAGGCATGAGATCAAAATTAACAAAGATATGGAAATAACATGAGACAAGAGAGAAATAATCAGTACATCTGGATGCCTCTAAAGGCTGATACCATGCATGCTTTTCTTTTTTTTAAAAAAAAAAAACATTTTCATACATATATATATATAATACCGTACCCGGACACAATAGGCTCGGTGTCATCCGTACACAGCCATGATAGGCTCGATGTCATCCGTACCCGGCCATGATATGCTCGGTGTTATCCATACCCAACTGCAGTGGTATGCACAATAGGTGTTGTACCTGGCCGACTATAGCACGGCTCGGTGTCAAAAAATAGCTACTTATATATATAAGCATGCATGAGAGCCTAAAGAAATGTTACAACTCTATCGGAGTGACGTAAGGTCGGTAAGCCTCCAATTTCCATTATGGAACTATCATCAGGAACATATCTCACTTGAAGGAACAATAACCAAAAGATGAGATCAATATCAATAAATAAGATCAATAACCATAAGACAAGATCAATAATCATGAGACAAAGATCAATTATATCATAAGAACATCAAGAACCATAAACTTAGATCAATTATATCATAAGAACAACAAGGACCATAAACTTCTAGTATTTCTAGGAATAGGGACATTATGGATATCATTTGTGTGGGTTTGTATCAATACGATCATGCTATAAGAAAGAAAGGGACAGCCTTAACATACCTCGTCGTCTACTAACCACTCAACGTATATCTTCCCGAGCTTGAAAATCTACATTCAAGATGATTTATACTAAGGTTAAGTCATTGAAATACTTATGAGGTCAAACTAGACTATGAAAGGAGCTAACGAAATTCGGGCAGCATTTCCCCTATATCACCTATTTCCACCGAACTTTAACCAACTCCAAAACATCAATAACAATATCAACAACCATAGCAAAAATATTATATGCAAACCAGGCTCAAATTAATCTCAAAACTTGTTTCATAATCAATTCTTAACCAATACTTCAATACAACACTTTATGCCCTTTTCTATCATGATTATCTTCACTTCAAGACTTACTAAACCAATCAACTCAACATAAGTAATAAGATGAAGATCATACTTTATACTTTAAGGAATTCAACTCACACAACTTGCTTCAAGACCAAATTCACCACAACTCCAAGTAGAAGAAAGAGTAACTACTTTCTATGAACTAGTTGAGGATTCTTGAGCTTGATGTTCTCTTTATATGACTTGGGATGTTTGTGGATGTTTGAGAGAGCTTAAAGAGTCTAGAAGAATCTCTTTTTAGTGAAATAATGAATCCAAGCCGTGGCCCTTTAATTTATAACAAAGGGGAAATATTCCACCGCCTCAATTCCACTGTCACTTTCACGATAATTTCACTGGCCATGAAAGTGGCCGTGAAATCAGTCCAGTGGCTCCTCTCCACTGCCTCCAATTCACGGTGGTCAACCACCGTTTTCATGGACCAAAAAAGTATTCACGGTCCATGAGAGTGGGCGTGAAAATGGTCTCCGTCCAATTTTCTTACAAAACGTATTCTCTCTGATTCATTTAACGTCTAAACTTTGTAATTTTATTCAAACATGTTTAAGAACTTATACATCTCCAAGATACACCCATATACCTTATGCATAATTCTCCAATGATTTCCAATACGAGCCTACGACAACCGACTTAAGACAAAACCTTAACATATACAAAAAGGCGAAGTATAACAAATTTTGGTCATCACAATATGTATAATTTTGCGCATTCATGTTAATGTCATCATGTTGTAATCATATTTCTCCCTTTTGTGGCGTGACACAGACTATTACTTTTCCTTTCATGGAGAATAGAATAACTATATAGGAAAGTCACAAATATTTGATTATGAATGGTAAAAACTTAAAAGCATATATTGCTTGTGTAATTATAAAAGGTAAAATCATTGTAATATTACCTTATTTGGACTAAATTATCTCAATTAACTTGAAATTTCTTAATTTGACTAGAGTAACAATTCTTTTTAGTCATCTATAAAAGCGACACCGCTCTTCAAGTTTTATACATTCTACTTCTAATGGAAGTATTATTATTATTATTATTATTTTGTGTGTGTGTGTATTAGCATCAAACATGGATAGCAAGAGGCTTAAGTATACTAGGGACAGTAGTGAAAATGTGAGAAATTCCATCCTAGATAGAAGAGCAACAAGTTTATTTAAGAAAGTAGAAGAGTTTTCTATTCTATGTGATGTAGATGTCGCTATAATTATTTTTAGACCAGGAGAAGCCGAACCCATTGTTTGGAAATCTCAAATTCTGGCTAAGGAGGTATTAATGAGGTATTTGAGTTTTTCTAAGGAAATAAGGCTTAAGAAGTTAGAAAAACTTGAAACCTATCTTTCAAAAAAAGTGAATGAGCAAGAAGAAAGAATCAGAAAATTAGAGAAAATGAAGGGGGAGAAGGAAATGGAACTTCTCTTCAACCAATTTATGGAGGGAAATAATACTAATGAACTTGATGCTAGACAAATTAAAGGTTTGTTAAACATGTTTCGTGCTAAGATGGATAAACTTAATGAAAGAAAGAAACAACTCAATCAACCTCCAAAACCTCCTAATTTCAAGCCCGCTGACAAAATTGTTACCCCATCAGCAAGTTCAACGAAAGATTTGATCAATGACCCATGGTTTGTTGAGACTATGGCTACTAAGCAAAATCATTTTGTCTTAGGGGTGGAAGAAATACAGAGTCTGCCCCAATAGAAGGCGATGACACCAATGTTGAAGATGATGGACATTTCAAGGACCTTGATTGAAGTGCAATGTTTATGTTGTTCTATCATTGTTATTTCATGTTGCTTATTTCTTTGTGTTCGTCTTAATTTGTTGCATTTTCTATTCGTTTTGTGTTATTTTATTTTGTATTTTAGTTATTTATGAAATTTGTTCTGTTTTGTTGGAAAAATGAACTATTGTTCAGTCGACCAAATTATTTGAGTAATTTTTTTTTAACTATATTGAATCTTTATTTTTAATCATGTATATTCTCTTTCTCTTCACTTTAGAAGCTTGTTTTATTTGTTACAAATGGTAGTTCACGTGCAAGTTAAAATTTAGAAATTGTTAACCAACATATAGCAACCTATTCAAGTCCATCTAAAGAAAAGCCTCAGTCATTATAAACTATCCGAAATAAGGGTCTCAAAATTCACAATTTTAGCCTGTTCTCTTTCTCTTTTTCTCTGCGATATGTCTTCTTCTTCTTCTTCTTCTTCTTCTATGCATGTTCTCTATTCTCCTCACATCTTCTCTTCTTCTCAACCATACTACTAGTCTTCTATGTCAGCCCCATTCATCTCCTCTGCCACCCTATCTCTTCAAAATGATTTAGTGTTTAAACTTGTTGGTAAAGGTTTCCCAAATCTAAATTTGTTACGGTAGATCTTTATTCAAAATGGTAGAATTTTGGTGGAGTTTGATGGATTTGAGGTGTTTAGTGGAGCTTTAATGGTGGTTTCACGAGATGAAATTTCATATGTTTGGATTTGCGGTGATGGATGGTGCTTCAGAGAAAGTAGAAAGTTGTTAGTGGCCTCATGAGTCATGGTGGTTGTTCTAACCTTGGTAGAAATTGCAAGTTTCTTGCTAAACTTGATATTTCCAATTGTGGAATCACATATTCTGTCATTGGTGCATAATCAGTGCATACTCAATGAATAATCAATATATAATTCGTGTATCTCTAATGTATAAGACATACACGCATTTTATGTATTAATTATCTAGAGTATATATTAAATTTTACCTCAAACATAAGTTGTAATAATCAATGTATTCTCTTCTTCTTTGATTTTTTTCCCTTTTTAGATGTTGGAAGAGATGTATAAATTGGATTTTGTAGTCTTTTCTGTCACGATCCAAAAATCACAGGTCATGATGACGCCTATTTTCCCACCAAAAGGTAAGTCAAAGTAACGATTTTGATACCATAAATTAAATAAGCAGAGGAAATAAAGAGAATAAATGATTATCCATAATACCAAGTCATATAATAGAGAATGTAAAAGATACATAATCCAAATTCCCCCAAGATGATTGTCATAAGTACAAGAATCTCTAGAATAATAGAACAATACAAGTCTGAAACCGTAAATACATCGTCAGAATAAAACATAAAAGACAGAATGCTAAATGATAAAGGGAGGAGGGGGTGCTACGGAACAACTAGGCAGCTAACCACAATCTCCGAAATAGGCTCGACATGAACTCACTCCGCCATGTTGTAACGACCCAATCGGTCATTTTGAGAACTGATGCTCTGTTTTGCATGTCTTCTATTCTAGAATTTTCATAATAACTATTTTGACTTACTTGCAAAATTTGAAGTCAAACAGATATCATTTGGTTCACTTTGAGAGAATGTTTCGTTTTGGAAATTTCGATAATCAATTATTTAGATTAATTATTCATTTTGGAAAACATGCTATGATTGGCGACATGAAGATTTCTTTGGCTTTTTAATATTATTTATAACCTGTAGAAATTGATGGAACTAATTTTAGAGTTCATTTGGTTGGTTTTTGACAATGAAGTCGGTTTTATATTTAATATGCCTATTTAGGGTGAAAAGATTGTCACGGGAAGCAATGAGACTTGTATTTGAAATTTGTTGATTCCGTTAGCATTGTATGATCATTTGTGACTTGTAGGAACTTAGAGAATTGAATTTGGACTTCATCGAGTCAAGTTTTGGTGTTTGAATCATTGGCGTAAGTTGAACACCTCAGATGTTTTGATGTACCATTTAATGTGGGAATTGAGTTTTGATTGTGGGAATAGATACATATCAAAGTTTTTGAGTGGTAGCATGTAACGATCTGTTTGGTCGTTATAGTCCTTTTGGCACTTTCGCCATTTCCGAGCATTTATTGACTCATTTTGACCCGAGGTTGACTTTTGGGCAAACGGACCTTTTCCAGAGTTTTATCAACTCTGAGAGGTCCGAATGATTATTTAGAACTTGTATGTATGATTGGTTCGGTTCCCAATGCATTTTGGCGCATTTCGAGACTTTGGATGGGAAATGGGAAGTAAGCATCGGTGGTTGACTCGGTCAACGGAACCTCCGTTAGAAATTTCGAGACCACGAGTGCGTTTGTAGCATATTTTTGTATGAGTTTAGGTGGTCGGTGTATGAGCAGATGGCCTCGGGAATAACCTGGAAATTCGATGGAAGACGTAGAAAACATGGGGACCTCTGGTGTCTGGTGCCCGCAACGGCGGTACCAGAGCCGCCCCAGCGGTACCGCTATGGCGGCGAAGCGACCGCTGGGGCGGTCATGAGTAATTGGTCCTTCACCACTGCAGCGGTGTCCCCGATGCCGCAGCGGCGCCGCTGTAGCTGCAATGCCCTCGCCGTGGCAGTCACGGGCAGTGTTATTTCATTTAATCTGTCTTAAATAAGACTTAGACCCTCATTATTTCATATCTCGGTATTGGAGCCTAGAGAAACTGTTATTGGAGATAATTTGAAGAAACTCTTGGAGGTAAACTTTGTTCAATCCTTTACTGTTCTCTTTTATCATTATCATCTTAGAATCATCCCTTCCCTTTTCAATCCCTTAGAAGTAGAATTTGAAGAAGGATTTTGGGAGACTTCTCCCTAGGGTTATAATTGATAAAATTGATGATGTTAATACTAAAATATGATGAATCTAAGCTTAGTGATCATATATCTTCCACTTTTAATGTTGAATTTCAGATTTGGGACATTAGGGTTCATACCCAATTTGGGGGTTCTACTAGAAATCAGATTTGGGGATAGTTCTTGAGTTAAATCAACAATAAATGATTGAGTTATGATTACCTAGGATTCAATTTGGTATTTTACCCGTGAATTTCCCGTTTCGCCCTTGTGGGCCCGTTTCCCCAATTTCTAGGGTTAAATTGGACCTAATTGATATCATAGCAATATTAGTATCATTATTTATGATTTCTAATTTAGAATTCGATTATTCTTAGACTACTTTGGTTCTAAGCTTCAGAGGAAGGGCAGGGCGATAGAGTGACTTGTTGGTGTTGCAGTTCGACAGTCCAGGTTGGTTATGGTTTACCTTTGGTAAGACTTAGTATAGTGAATCACATATTTGGATTATGATGCCGGAGACAGCATGTGAACCTTCGGGTGTGAAGTTGGGATGGATATTGCCTTAGGTTAGTGTCACGACCCGACTCGTGGCCATGACGGGTACCCAGAGCTGACTACCGAGCACCACTCATTATGCCAATTATCATACCCAACCTGAACACACATAATCTACAAGCCAATACATATATATACACATAAGCCCTCACAGCTGCAAAAAGTGATATACAAAATATCCACTGATGTATTCACGAGACAACTACTACCCACGCATACGTATCTACGAGCCTCTACTAGAGTACTGAGACATAAGGGCGGGACAGGGCCCTGTCGTACCCAAATATGTACACAAAAGACTGTATCAACAAATGGCACCTCCGGAGAAGTGTAGTGCTCCTGTGAATCTGCTGAGTAGCTCCTAAGAATCTGGGCCGCCTCCCTGTCTACTTGTGGACATGAACACAGCGTCCATAGAAAGAAAAAGACGTCAGTAGGAACAACTTACTGAGTATGTAAGGCATACGCAGTAACATGATAAAGAGATGCGAGAATATAAGGCAAAGGGGTAACCTGTAACTGATTGCCTCTTAAGGCGGAGTCATGCATGCTAACTCATATAATAAACAACCTCATATCATGTAAGCAAAAGTATGTAACTGCCTGACCATATAGTTACTGTGTAATAATCGTTAGCCCGCGTCCGGGATAAACATCTCATGCCGCCCACTAGTGGTGTCTACCCATACCATATGGACATGGTGTATATGCCGCCCGCCTTAGCGTATCCTCGCCACCATGTAGGCACGGTGTAATCTCATCATCATATACTTATCATAAAGCATGCATAAGAACTCAAGTAAAAGTTACAACTCTATCGGGGTGACGTGAGGTCGAGAACTCCCGTTCCCATTATAGAGTAATCATGATCGTCATGTCTCACCTTGAAGGAACTAGCATTATAAGGTGAGCCTAACAATAATGAATAACATCGAGGAATCATATAAGGATCATTAACTTCATAAGACTATCATATCATAAGCTTTAGAGTCTCTAGACTTAGATTCATCATCATCATTGTCATATTCATAACACTTCTTTTATCTTTATCTCATGAGAAGCTCTTAATAATCATAGACTTATAGTTTCCGGAATATAAGAGAGTCATGGAAAGATAAAGGAAGTCATGTTGTAGGAATCATGCCTTAGAGAAGAAGGGACTAGCCTTACATACCTCTTTGTCTCCTTAACTCTATCGACTAAATGGTTCCCTTCGAAGCCAACAATTCTACATTCAAGAGAATTCGTACTGAGATTAGATAATCAATAATATACTTAAGCTTAAGCTAAAGCGACTAAAAGCTAATGAAAATTAGGTAGCATTTCCTTTGTTTCTACAACTTTCTCCATATAATAACCAACCTCCAAACATCAATAACAACACTACAATACCATAATCAATAATCTTCATCGAGCTATACACCATTCAATTCTCACAATTCTATTTCAAAGTCATCCATAAACATGACTAGCACAGTACTTCATTTTCAGTCACATACAATGCTTCTTCACACTCTTAATGTCATTAATAACAAGATTATACTCATAACATGTCAAGAACTATGATTCAAATCAAGTTACCATTCAAGAATTCCACTATTCTCATATGTGTACTCCATTTTCTACTTTCTTCCATAATCCAAGTCTTTCAACCATTCAATACTCTTAATAGCATAAAATGAACATAAAACTCACCTTTTATTGTGTAGGAATGTGTTTTGGATGGAAATGCTTCACTGTGAGAAAACCCTAACTTCACTTCCAAAGAAATTTCTAGCTTCCATCAACCCTAGTCAGCATTCTTGCACTTGATTCTGCTAGTTTTTGGTATTTGATCCTTGATTTCCCTTGAATTTATGTTAATGAAGTGTGTGGAATATTCTAGAGGCTTTGAGAGAAGTAGAGGAAATGAGAAAATGAGAAAATAAGACTTGGATCTTATATTTATACTTTGGAAAAATCTTGGCCGTAATGTTCTTTATACGAACACTTATACGGTCCGTATAATTTTATACGGTCCGTATAAGTGACTGTATAAGTCATCCAGTGATGAACCCTCACTGTGACTGTTATATGGGCCATTATACGTACCGTATAAAGTTATACGGACCGTATAATGGGTCGGATAACTCACCTTCCTCCCAAACTTGTTCTCGTCGATTCGTTTGGTCTCCAATCCTTATGGAACCTTCTTAACACTTGTTTAACACTTCATCAACCATCTAAGGAGAATTATAACTCTTCCTTAAGACATTATTAAATCAACCTTAGCTCGATTCTGTCCAAAATCTTTTCAAACACGACTTGTGCTTCGCCCTCCTCAACGAACTTTCTTCTCTTGCCTCAAATGTCTTTGGAATCTTAATTAGAATCGTTAAGTACCCCTTCTCACTTTTAGGGACATTATATGCATCTAACCCTGTGTTAGCCTATTGACCGCACAATGACATGAAATTTTTCGAGGTGTAACACCCTTCCCCCCTTCAAAAACATTCGTCCTCGAATGTTATGTTCTCGGGAATTCTACAGAAATTTCGCCAGAGTTTCCCCTATAATATGGCACTACCATCCTATCACAACAACCCACAATAACATCGCCTCATAGGGCTACAACACAATGGCAAGAAAATATGGCCACATACGACCAAAAGCATTAAAAAAAAAGCATTACATACCTTATAATAATGACGCCTCATCTTGAATCTCTTCCGGGGGTGGAAACAAGTGTGGGTACTTGGACTTCATGTTCTCTTCCGCTTTCCAAGTAATTTCCGCTCGGTTATTGTTTCGCCACAAGACCTTAACTGAGGCTGCCTCTTTATTTCTAAGTTTCCGTACTTGCCCATCTAGTATGGAAATGGGTACCTCTTCATAAGCCAACTTCTCTGTAACTTGAACATCATCCACTGGCACGATTTTAGCTGGATCCCCAACACATTTGCGGAGCATTGACACGTGAAAAACTGGGTGTACTGATTCAAATTCTAGAGGTAGGTCCAATTCATAAGCTACTTGGCCTATCTTGCGGACTACCTTATAAGGTCTAATATATCGAGGACTCAATTTTTCCTTCTTACCAAATCTGATCACGCCCTTCATCGGTGATACCTTCAGGAATACCCAATCATTAACTTGGAATTCTAAGTCTCGCCGATAGTTGTCCGCATAAGATTTCTGGCGACTTTGGGCTGCCATCAATCGATCTCGAATAACCCTGATCTTTTCCACCGCCCGCCGAATCGCCCGGACCTATCGGTTGTATCTCCCCAACTTCAAACCATCCAATTGGCGACCTAAATTTCCTTCCATACAGAGCTTCATACGGGGCCATCTGAATGCTAGAATGATAACTGTTGTTGTAGGCGAATTCAATAAGTGGCAAATGTTCATCCCAACTTCCTCTGATGTCTAATATACAGGCCCGCAACATGTCTTCCAAGGTCTGAATGGTGCGTTCAGCTTGTCCATCTGTCTGAGGGTGAAATGCCATACTAAGCCTCACTTGAGCACACAAACCTTCTTGGAAGGACTTCCAGAATTTAGTTGTAAATTGTGCTCCTCTGTCAGTAATAATAGACGTAGGGACACCATGAAGTCGCACTATCTCCTTAAGATACAACCTTGCATAATCTTCTGCCGAATAGGTGGTTTTGACTAGAAGAAAATGGGCTGATTTCGTGAGTCTGTCAACAATCACCCATATGGAGTCATACTTACACCGAGAATAAGGTAAGCCTACAATGAAATCCATGTTGATCACCTCCCATTTCCAAGTTGGAATTTCCATGGCTTGCAACAGCCCTCCTGGCTTTTGAGGCCCAATTTTCACCTGTTGGTAATTTGGACACTGGGCTACAAATTATGCTATATCCTTCTTCATTCCATCCCACCAATACATTAGCTTGAGATCATGATACATCTTTGTTGCTCGCGAATGAATAAAATAACGAGAGTAATGAGCTTCTTCCAGAATCTGACGGCGTAGTCCTGCTACATCCGGCACACACAGCCTGCCTCGATACCTGAGAACTCCATCTGCAGAAGCTTCAAATGGTGAGTCAGTCACGACCCAACCCGCCATGACTGGCACTCAACTAAATCCTAGTGGGCGAACCAACACACAAGATCTCTATTCATTCAAGTCTGATTTTATATTAAACAAGTCAACGATTATACTCATTCATGCATTAAATAACTGAGTAAGTCATGCAATAAATTACTAAAACAAGTACGGAAGTCTAACTATTACAAATTCCCCAAAATTCGAAAGTCATCGTACATGACTCTAAGCCAAAAACACGTCTAAGAAACTGAAATCTGTCTAATAAATAACCATAATGTCCAGAATAAGAAAAGACATCATAACTAGAAGATCTTCGGGGGGCTTGGCATGGGAAGGAGCTCACCCCAAAATCTGTTAGCAATTATCCTCCACCCTAGATGTGAGGACTAGTAGCGGTCTCTATATCAAAATCAAAGAATGCAGCAAGGTAGTATCAGTACAAACACTATGTACCGGTAAGCATCATAGGCCGACTAAGATTAGTATCATGCATATCATATGAAATCACTAAAATAAACAAGCCAATCAATCATACACGAATATCAATACATCACAACAAGTCAGCCACAGACAAACACAACAGATCACTGAATTTCCAAGAATCACAAACACGTTAACTACAATAGAGATAAAAGTACACTATACCCCCACTTGCTATACAAACATGCTATTTGATGTCATAGCTCAGTAGTCATGACCTGCAGGGGACCCATAGTGTCTATGTACCACTCGTTCCAGAACACTCCTCGGACCCGAGCACAACCTCCGCTCCGGAACGAACCTCGAATGCATGATATAACAATAAACCTCTCATTTTCGGAACTATCCTCGGACCACGAGCCCATAATCTAGGCCACATATGTGCCTTGTCATACCTTCTCAATATTCATATTCACCTCATCTTTTCATGTCATGACACCCTCGAGAAGACTATATTAACTTCTCATCAAAATACAACCACTGCAGATTGAATCACACAGGAATAATGGCATGAATCCTACACGACATTAAATCACAGTACATAGGAGCTCAACCATACAATATCATATAATGAACACTAGACATGCTTTCCCCTAATGAAATCACAAACATGCATTCAACTAACCAAAGTCTAACTCAAGTAAATCGTAACCTACCTCAAAGCAGATAATGAACAATGCAAGTCACTCGCTATACAACCTTTCCTTTCCTCAAAGCCTCGAATGCTCAAAGTCTAGGGAAACAGAAGGCTCAATGAGTCATAATACTCAATCACCAGTTCCAA
Source organism: Lycium ferocissimum (assembly GCF_029784015.1). Classification (NCBI taxonomy): domain Eukaryota; kingdom Viridiplantae; phylum Streptophyta; class Magnoliopsida; order Solanales; family Solanaceae; genus Lycium; species Lycium ferocissimum. The sequence goes on from NC_081350.1 coordinate 58,644,531, forward strand.
CGCAAGAATACCTTTCCCTTACCCCATTCTAAGGGGTGGATGATTTTCTAGGTGATAAACAACCTATTTAGACCCTTAGTAATCATTACTCATCACTTTATAACAACATTCTATCAATATTCCTTTTACAAGCAGTTTTCCATGGCAAGACACCATTTTTATAGAACCCTAGGTCTCCAATCACTTAGTTTATGTCTCTAAATGTTCAATTTATGACAAATAGCAACTAACCAACGCATTTAGATGATAACTAAGCGATAATAACCATAACCCATCAACTTTAGAAGGGTCATTAATATTATAGGTTTCTAATTCAAATTCACCATTAAAGACCCAATGGGGATGATTACAATAATGAAGGGGAAAGGAATGATAGAATGAAAGCAATAGAACTTACCTCACAAGATTGTCTTGACCTAGCTTCAAAATCTCTCTCTCGAGTGTTTGTGGGAAGTGTGTCTGGGTGTTATGAATGAGAAAATAAAACTAAGGCATTTAAAACTCATTATCGCTCCCGTCGACCGCCGTGGCGGTCCTACTTGTCCATCGGTCCCGCGTATAAGCCGGTCCCCAACTTTCCCGCCTGACCGCTATGGCGGTCGGTTCACCGCTATAGCGGTACCGCCAAAGTGGTCCACCTTCCGCCATAGCAACCACCAAAGAAATGGTTGGCCGCTTGCAGCGGTTGAGGCACCGCTATAGCGGTATTGCCGCAGCGGTAATCCCACCGCTGCAGTGGTCCAATTTGGGCAGTGAGGTCGGTTTCTGTCTAGTTTTTTCCCCTATCACCCCACATTTCATCCAAGGCCTCAAAACACAAAACGAAATATGCACACATACAAAAAGACGCCCTACGAATCCACCCGCGGCCTCGGAATTCCCAATGGAGTCCTAAACTCCGATAACGACCGGAAGGGTCGTTACAGACTCCTCTTTCTCAAGGAATGTATCTCTATAGTAACTCAACTGGGTGTCACGACCCAACCCCGTAGGCCGTGACTAGTGCCCGAGCTGGGAACCCGTACATACCCAATAAACTTGTAATAAGTATACAAATACTTACACATATACAAAGATCATACGAAGTCTCAAATTGTCGCATGCAAACATATATATCCGAAGCGCGCGCGCGCTACAAAGCACGGCGTCCCAAAATATATAAACGCAAGCCGACAAGGTCGCTACCCCGCAACGGGATCGCCAAAACATAAATCATACGAACACAACCGAACAAAAGCAGCCAATCACAACCCACATATATGTCTGCTGCACCCAAGCAGTCATAACAATCATATGACGGGGACAGGCCCCGCCGTACCCCCGATCAAACATACCCAAATGCAACGGAAGAATATGTACCAAAATATAGGCTCCTAACAAAGGAGCACTCCAAGATACAGTAGTAGGTGTCCTAGGCCGGCGGATCACCAAAGTGGGCGTCCGTACCCTCGCGGGCATGAAACGCAGCCCCCCCGAAGCAGCGGGGTCAAGGCGGGAATATGTACTGAGTATGCAAAGCATGAAATACAGTAAACAGGATCATAATCGAAACAAGAAGTACAGAAAATAAGTAAAATATGCAGAATACCAAAATATTTACTTTAAAAACACAATCATGCATGGGGCTCAGGGAATATGGTCGCCCACCCGTCATTGGCTCCATAACACATCATACTCGAGAAGATTGCATATCTCCAAAACCCGACAAATCCCATCACACATCATATCGCCATAGCACATCATAACACCAAAACATACACCGAACTCGGGTCTTTCAGCTTATGTAGGCTCGTGAACCGGGAACACATTATACTCCGGAATATAACATAGTGCGCACGACGACAACCGGCTCGGGACTTGGCGAGAGATATAACAACAAGATGCACGAACCGTAGTCGTGAGTAACCATATGCATAAAATCATCATTATAGACTCAATAGATAAGTAAGTAGTGTACGTCGAGGGCTAAGACGATAGTCACATTAAGCTCTTTCGCTTAAAGTCATTAGAACCAAACATAGAAGAGTCTCGGGCCCACGAACAAGTATCAAACCAATCCGAGCCCGCCCGTGAAAGTTGGAGATATTATTCATTATGGAATTCCTACGAACGTTTCAAAGGCAAGCAATCCGAGCTCGTCTATGAAATTTACGGTCGTTCGTAGTTACGGAATCCTTTAAGAACAAAATTCTTTATGAACATTTGAAATCCAATCATAAAAAAAAAACATAAGAACCTTAGTTCGACTACATTAAGAGAGCCAACATCAAGAAGCGAATAAGAATCGTATACAAGCTCGGATCTTAAGAATGAGTTACCCCGAGGCTCGTATCATAGCCTACTTACCACTAAGACATGCCAAAAGAAAGAAAGGTTAGGCTTTACATACCTCGTCCGCTCTTCAAAAGCTAATCCAAACCTAAGTCTCTGGCTTTCCAAGATCTACAACAACATCATTGATACCAAACATTAGCGTAGGCACTTAAGAATTCGATTCTAAACTAGTACTTTATCTACGTAAATTCAAAGATTTCCTTATAAATTCAACAACCCCGAGAATTCAACTCGCTAAATCATCGACAACAATACCAACAACCATATTAACAACAAGCTCCAAAACAAAATTTCCATTACACCATAATCAACACAACACACAAGTTTTAATGACTTAGTCCACCAATTACACGATCAACAACATAACACATTGTCTCAATCCTTAATTCCTCAATTCAACAAGAGCAAACTTCCACTAAACAAATATAACTTCATCTCTAATCATCAAATTCCCTTTACTTTTGTCATTTGATTCATGACAACAACAACAACAACAACAATACTAATTAAAATTTGCTCAAAACTTCTAGCTTAAAATAATCTCCACGGCCCAAACAAAGCTTCAACATCAACCCACACAATTTTCATCTAATTCACATCCACCAATTCATACCAAGATTAACCATTTCCAAAACATGGAAAAAGGGGATGGAATTTTACCTTAGAACCAACCTTTTAAAAAAAATGTACCCTCTTCAAGAATACCAGGCCCGGGAGTTGCCTTTTGGTGTTTCCCCGTCTTCTTCCTTAATTAGCCATGAAACCCTAATTTAAATTTGTAGAAAGGAAGGGAGGGGGGGGGCCAAACCCCCCCAAATCCCCATGGGTGACTCTTTTCCCCTTTATCCAAAAGATGAAAATGATCCTTTTTTGTAATTTTAAATATTGGGAACTTTTTAAAAAATGAGTTTTTTGTCCTTGGAAAGCAAGTCGGGTTTCCTAGCTACGATCGAGGTACCGCGAATGCGTTGCCGACGTTCGTTGTAACGTCTATAATTCTCTACTCCGATTCCATCTGAATGGTTTGTTGAAACAAACTAGACTCGAAACTTTATTTTAGGATTTTTTAAAAACCAAAAATCCCTTTCTATGAGATAGCGCCTCCAAAATTGATAAAACCGTCCCGCGTTTCTCAAATTTTTAATTATTTTCTTAATTTGCTCAATCCCGAAATATTCCAAAATTTCCATACATGATATTTATCACTTATTAAATAATAATGGACATGTTTTTGTGTTTCAAAATACTCTTTCCCAATTCAACTTACGAGATCGTAATTCCCCTTTTTTTCGTTGTTACTACTCTCCTGGTTTTGTCCCTTTTAAAAACATCCCCGGGATGTTTTCCGACCCCCCATTACTACGAGAAAAGCTACTCAGCTCTCAAAATGGGGGGGTATAAATGGGGATTTTCTAGGCGCTCTCGCCCTCATATCTAAGGGGGGAAAGGGGTTGTGAATATCAACCCCCTTTGCAAATAAATAGACGAACCCAAAAGGTAGGGGGGCTCAGGGTTAATTTTTTCTTCCCCCCAGGGACCTCACATAGACTACCCTTGATTTGCGGCAAAAATACCTCTCATTCCCCCTTTCCGGATGATATAAAATACTCCATAATTTTTAATACCCGACCACCCCCTCGTCGGAATTTAACCCCTCCCGAAAATATTTTGGAGACTTTGGATCCGAAAAATATTAACATGTACACCATACAAGTAATGTCTCACTTTTTTACGCAAAAACCCGCACCCCGAGATCAGGGTCGGGTAATTCTTTAGTTTCAAAGCCTTAAAGCAGCAAATCTCGTCCGCATCAAAACAAACCTAACCCAAAAGAGGTCCCACCATCCCTCCCGGGCCTTTGGAGGCAAAAGAGGGGAAGTTAATTTGTCCTTCAAATTTTGGGAAAAATGTTCCAATCCCTCCCCGAAATTTTGTAATTTGGTTAGCTTGTTAATGGTGCGAAATAAAGAAAATCCCCCCCAAAAACTTCTATAATATCCGGGAATCCCAAGTACACCTTGTAGGCCTTGGCCCCAAGTCTTCCCCTCAATTTTTTGGCCTCTAATGCCATCAAAATTAAAAGGCCCAAAAAAATTTGGGGCAACCATAACTCACTTTCAAAAAATTTTGCATACGACTCCCGAGCCCGGAATCCCAAGGGCAAAACGCCGGTCCACGCCCCTTTCTGAGAGTATCTAGAATATCATTGAACACGATCAAAAAAAATCTAAGAACCGAATAATTTTTCATCAAATTATAAACACCGCCAAGCGTTAGTTAACCCCCAAAGACATTACCCAAAATTCATAATGGCCATATCCCGGGTTTGGCCGTTTTTTGGGAAAATCTTCTTTTTAACCCTTACTTATCATATCCCGATCTCATCAATTTTTGAAAAACCCCTTGGCACCCCTAATTGGTCAAACTCTCGTTCTTGGGAAACGATATTTATTCTTTATCGTCCCTTTTTTAAGCGATAATCGATGCACAATCGTAAAGAACCATTTTTTTTTCTTAC
>NC_081350.1:58649482-58657951 GCF_029784015.1 Lycium ferocissimum
GAGAGTCGTGATAACCGATTTTTGTTTTGGTTGTTCATTCTGGGGGGTTTGCCGGGGAATTGAATACTCGTACTTATTATATTAGGGTTAGTTACCACATAGGTGTTTATGGATACGCGATTATGATTATATTGTTTTGTTCTACTTGTTTATCTGCATTATTCTCTGAATTGTGTTAACTATGCTTAGTCGGCCTGACCACCGATCGTTGTTTGTACCGACCGTACTTCCCGCATTCTTTTGAATGCAGAGTATCGTGCCATCTATTTCTCTCTCGACTCGTGGGTCGTCGACCCCTCCCTACTTGAGTTTGTGGCGAGCATGGCGTCCGCTGACCCTCGAAGACTCTTCTATTGTTTTTGTCTTACTTTCCTTTCAAGACATGATTTGAGACACTTTATGTGTTATTATTCAAACCGTAGTTATTCCTGACTTAGATGCTCTTATGACCGTACCTGCATTGTCACGACCCAACCCCATGGGCCATGACTAGTGCCCAAGCTGGACACTCGTATACGAACCTATTAGATATAGTCAGACTGAAACTAAGGACAGTATGGAAACTTGTAAAAGCAAACGAAAGATTCATAACGCCATATATCATAATAACTCGTCTCGAGAGTCACTAACCAAAGCACGACATAATATGCAAGCCGACAAGGCTACCACTATATATGAAAATACCCAAAACGAAACATATCGACATAGCTGACCAAAACCTATAGACAACCCACATATGTCTACAGACCTCTAAGAGTATCATAGTGAAATATGACGGGACAGGGCCCCGCCGTACCCCTGGATATGCATAAGTCTATATCAAAGAATCTGTACCAAAATGACTTAGGCTCCGGAACAATGGAACTCTCCAAACAAACAGCGTAAGTCCTAGGTCGGAGGATCACCAAATCGAGTATCCGTACCGCGCGGGCATGAAACGTGTACCCCCCTCGAAGAAAGGGGGCCGCACGAGATATGTACTGAGTATATAAAGCATGAAATACAATAAAGAAGATCACGACTGAATAAAATATAACGAAAAGCAAGTATGATAATCAAAGATACCAATGCACCTGTGCCTTACAAAATGAGAATCATGCATATCTATATCATATACCATACCCGGCCCATTATGGGACTCGGTGAATAAAGTCATCATATACCATACCCGGCCCATCATGGGACTCGGTGCCATAATCACATCATCATCATCATCATCATCATCATCATATATATATATACCGTACCCGACCCTCTAGTGAGGGACTCAGAACAATGCAAAGTGCTGGAAACTATGCACGAAAACATACCCGGCCGAGACTCGTGAAAGATACATTAACGTACGTACGCACTGACTTAATAATGAGCAACCATATGCAAACTAAATCATCATCTGAGACTCAATAGAATAATGAGAATGAACTAACACTTGAGAATGTCACCATGGATTATATCAAAATAGGACTTCAGGAATCATAGACACGTATCAAGACATAATGAAATAGCTTCTGGAAATCAAGAACATTAGCCATTCTAGTATTTCTAAGAATAGGAGCTTCTTTGGAGTTTATACGTTCGTCGTCCGTTTGTCTCATATAGACCATGCCAAAAAAGAAAGAAGGGATAGCTTTACATACCCTTGACGCTTAATCCACGACTCGATATGTATATGCTGCCCGAAGTACTTCAACCAATATGAAGACGTTATGAACTATGGTTAAGCTACTAAAGGATTAAAACGTATTTCCAAGTTAGTAGCTCATTTCTAGAAAATTGGGCGGCATTTCCCCTATATTGTTCACTTCCCTCACATCCAAACCAAATATAAAAACGACCAGAATAACATCAACAACGACACGCCCAAGTTACCATATCAAGAACTAGCCAAAACAAGGTCAAAGAACACCTCGAAACAGCCCGCACCGCACGCACAACACTCCAAATCGACACATTGCACATTCAACAATAATCAACATAACGACTTACGACATAATCAAGTTATTCCTAATGATCTACAGCCACAACTCATCATTAAAACGACTCATAACAACATGCCCCAAACGGCCCATCACTACAACAACACAATACATCATCATAACTACACTTAGTCCTTCAACTCAACAAGAACAGCCCTTAAATATAATACAACAATAACAACAACAACCTCAAATAGCAACATAATCACGTGAGAATTTCCCCCAAAAATCTCATCAAAACAAATTTCACAACCTCATGAACATCTAATCCAATTCATATCTCAACAATCTCATATAAACAACTACAACTTTAAATATCAAGATTCCTTCACTTTTAACACATAATCAATAACAACAACAACAACCAAACCTAATCCACCATTATTAAATTAAGACAACTCCAATTCAGCCCAATTTACGATACCAACGAAATCATCCAATTTTCTTACTTCCAATTTCGCCTAATACAAATTAATCTCTCCATTACCACATCATTAACTCCAATTACATTACAAGAAGAAGAAATCTTACCTCAAATTAGTTAGGACAGATCCTACAATTACATCACTTTTTCTTCCTCAATCCAATTCCAACGTTGCTGCCTCCTTTGAATGTTTAGAACACCTTTAGGAATTAAATTTTTTTTTCTTCAAAGCCTTGAGCTTAGCCGTGAGCTGCCATGGCTGTTCATGATTTTCTCTCCAAGTGATTTTTGTAAAGATGAATTATCATTAATGAGTCATCAACTAAGTTTATATATACAGCCTACCACATTGACATGTGACTAGCCCACTTGACATGTGTCCGACTCAACCAAGCACCAATCCTAAACAGCCATGTTGTGGTGGGGCCCACTTAGTGGTCTAATTAAGTTAATTAATCATTAATCCCCACTTAATAATCTAATCATGGTTAATTAATCCCTAATTTTCACTAATGTTTCTACACTAATTTTAATTAGCTAGCAAACCGTGCAATATTAAAATCGAGGTTAAAAAGTCCTTGTCCCATACCTCAAAAATACTCTCGTCCTTGAACTTATGTCGATTAGCTTACGAATAATCCAACGTACAAAAATACGGGATATAACACAGATTAGAGTATTTTGGGAATTTGGATGGGCAAATGAGCTCGGATTTGGGTGTCTATGGATTCGTCTCAAAGAGTTGGTAAGATCCTAACCTCTATGTTTGTGTTTCCTCATGAACCCTGAGGGTTATTGCGTTTTAGTCTTGATTTTGGTTGGGGAAAATTAGGGTTTTGTAACTGTCACGACCCAATTTCACTAAGTCGTGCGGGCACCTACCTTCCCACCTCGGTAGGTGAACCCTTAACTCCACATACACAGTTAATAGAAAATATCGAAAGAAGTAAAATAGCAAAAGCCTCACAAATATAATATAAGAAAGCGAAAACAATAAAAATATACCCCAGTATCTGGTCTGGTAACACAAGAGCATCTTACTAGATACTACAAGTCTGAATAACAAGTATACATCAATAGTCTCAAAAATATGTCTTAGAACAGAAATAGAGACATAGTAGATAGAGGAGTCTTCGGGCGGCAAAAGTCCACATGCTCACCCCGTAAGACTCGAATCAGCAAATCCGAAACGCTCAACCACGGAGTGTGTCGATCTCTCGATACTCTGCATTCATAAAATAATGCAGCAAGTGCAGGTCAGTACAAACAACAAGTACTAGTAGGTATCATAGGCCGACTAAGTTGATCTAACACATATCAAGTTAATAAAGTAAGATAAACAGGTAAATCAACAAGGTATAAATCAAACACGAGCCAGAACCCAAGTACACATCATCACCTATGTTTGGCATCTAAACCCAAATGTGCCAAGTCTCAAAATACTTGGTCAGAATCCGTATATCGAAGTACGTCACGAATATCACGATAGAAGCCATAGTACAATCCAATGCAATAATGTATGAAATGTGTATGCAATGCATATGCTGTGTACACATGTGTACTCCGATGATGGAATATCACATCTCGGTAGTACAAGCCATGGGGGACCCGCGAAGTACATGTAGTTCATAGTTCAGGCAAAAACCTCGGCAACTGCTACCTAACGATTTCAGCAACAACCTCGACAATCGCTATGCACATCCTCGATTTCGGGACAACCATCGAACATCGATCCTCACGACACTCTCATCCAACTGAGCCCAGCTCATAACAGTGTTTTCTCAAGTATCATCAATGTGGCAATAGTATATCATGAAGGATGCGAACGCGTGCAATGTTTGAGTTCAATGTCAATAATCAAATCAATATCACAAGTACCACGCATGGGCACACCAATAATATCATAAAAAGGCTACACAATAAGCCATAATAGAACACTATCGTCATATCAAACATCAACAGGTAAGATACTACAATATCATGGTCAAATCAATAGTCCCCAATATCTACTATCTCCACGTGGCATCAGGCCAACAACAATAGAATAAGATAAGTCACAACACAATGGGGTGGCTAACCCCAATCACACAACAGGGCCCAACCTAAGACAATATCTAACCCAACTTCATACCCAAAGGTTTACATTCTTTATCCAACAATATCGTCAAAATATATGCTTCGCAAAACTGTTACACCTCAAAAAAAAATCGCGTCGTTTGCGATGTAAGTAAACTAACGTAAACTCAGAGAGGTCATGGAACCATTATAAGGTTAATGAATACTCTTAACAAGTGTTAAGAAAGTGTCTAAAGGTTCCGAGATCAAGCAAATCGAAGAAAATAAGTTTGTCGAAAATTTGAAAAAAGTTGGCAAAATTTTGGGTCAACTTTAGAGGGGTATATCTCCGGATATATCGGGAGTTTTGAGGTATTTCAAGAACCTAAAATGAATTTCATCGAGTTTAGTTTCCAATGCAACAAATTGTTTGTCAATATGACATCGGAGTAGAGAGTTATGGGCGTTTTAAAATAGACAGTCAGAGGAATACGAACCTGGGCGGAAAATTCGAGAAGCTCACTTAAAAGCCCACTTATGTGGTGACCCAGCCTAATCTGAGTTTGGCACCTATAAAGGGGCCTCTAAACTTCATTTTATTCATTTTCTTCAACTCCACAACCCTCTAGAAATCTCCTAACGTCTCTACACCTCTCTAGAATCGCCATACTTCTCTCTCCATTATAAGAGTGTTCTTGAAGGTTCTCCACCATTCCAAAACATTTTATACCATCACAAAGAGGATCAAACTCCAAAACCCCAAGCTAATTCATGGAGAAGGATTGTTCTTGTCTCTACTTAATGTTGTGATGAATTTGGTCTTGGAAGAAGTTGAGTGGGGTGAAGTTCTTCTAGTGTAAGGTATGTTCTCCATCCTATTTCTCATGATTAAGTTGATTTGAAGGTTTAGCAAGTCTTGAAAAAAGAAGAGAATCATAGTAGAGAAGTTGCAAAGTATTAAAGTGAAGATGATGACTATGGAATGAATTTGAAAGGAGATTTTGGATTAATTTGAGATTAAATTGAATATAATTCTTTGATTATGGTATTGTGGATATTGTTATGGTTGCTTGAGAAATTGGGAAAAACATCATGTGGGATGTTTTATGGAGTACATTGGTGTTGATGATGATGTTGTTGATATTAGTGTTGCTATTGTTGTTGTTTTGTTGGTATTGTGATTTCGGACTAGGGATATAAATAGGGAAGATGTTGTCCGAATTTCGGCAGATTTTAAAAAGAATTAATTTGAAGACTTAAGATAAGTATATGACGATAAATCTAACGATAGTATTAATTCTCTCGAATGTAGATTTACAAGCTCAGGAGGATAAGCGTTAAATATAGGAGATCAAAAAGGTATGTTAAGGCTAGTCCCTTTCTTTCTAAAGGCATGATTCTTTTCTTATGAACCCATACATGTTTTCCATAATATCCTTGTTCCCCGAAGTTAGAAGTTCATGATTCTTAGAGTTTCTTATGATGCGAAGATAAGTATGTTCCATGATGATGATGATTCCATTTTTTGGAGATTTCAAAGCTTATGGATTTGACGCTATTATGAGATTATTGAGCTTATTTCATGATTTCCTTAATTTTATTCATTTTTGTCGATCTCACCTTATGATACTTGTTCCTTCGCGGTGAGATATAGCGATGATGATTGTTCCATACTATCAATCGAAGGTCACCGACCTTACGTCACTCCGAGAGAGTTGTAGCTTTTATTTGAGCTCTCATGCATGCTTTATGTATATGTATATGTATGATTACACACTGCTTTAGTTGGCCGGGCGGTTTCTCTTACGATGGGCATAGTGGGCGGCTTATGGATAATGATAATAACACCGTGTCTATATGGCACAGGTAGTCACCACTAGTGGGCGGCATGAGATGATTACTCCTTACGCGGGTTAATGATTATGTTCTGTACATGTATATGATAAGAGAAATGTTTTATTTAAAGGTTAAGCATGCATGATATACGCCGAGAAGCGGTCGGATGTACGGAGTTATCTCTTTACCTCATTTTATGTTCCGTGTCTCTTATTATGACATTATTCATGCTTTACATACTCATTACATTATTCGTACTGACGTCCTTTCTTGTGGACGCTACGTTCATGCCCGCAGGTAGACATGTAGATGCGTCTGACCCCTAGGAGCTCCATCAGCGGCATCTTGGAAGCGCTCCAGTTGTTTCGGAGCCGCAGTTATTGGTACTACTCTTTTGTATATATACACTTGGGTATGGCAGAGTCCTGCCCTGTCCTTATGGATTCATGTATCTTATTTAGAGGCTCGTAGACAGGCGTATGTATCTAGATGTTCCTTAACTTTATCAGTTCTTATTTATGTATAATATTTTGGTAAGCCTTGTTGGCATATATTTATGGGCATTACGGTTGATAACTGTACTAATTATGATATTCACAAGTTGTCTATGTGGCCCACCTAGTAAAGATTATGAAATGTTAGACTAGATGTGCTCGGTAGGCTAGTACCGGGTACCCGTCCGGCCCCCTAGTTAGGTCGTGACATAAACGAAGTCTCACCATAGGATCAACCGTAACCTACCTGGAAAGCCGAACAACAAAGTCTCTAATAATCAAATCATGGTCTTCCCTTTCCTTTGAGCCTCATGATAATGAAAGTCTAAACATATCCTAATCACGCAATTAGAATCAATAAGAACATCAATCAAACCCTATTTCTATTCATGACCCAAATTCCCAACCTATGGAATAGGGTTTAGAACTAGAAAGGTGAAATTAGGAATCTAAATATCACAACAAGAAATTAAAGCTCTAGGTGATCAATTCCCATCAACATCGAAGCTACAAGAACCAACAATTTCCTCGAGTGTCGGATTCTAGGCAAAACTCCCAAATTTGGGTATAAACCACAAACCTTAAATTCACAAATTAAGCCTTGGAAATGGAAGACTCAAGTTACAATAGCTAATACCCATCAATATCGAGGAGCCAACCCATGCTAAATCCACCAGATAAACAAGGTTTTATCATCATAAGATCATTAGAGAAGAAAACCCAAAAAACCCCTTTTGTTCTTACCATTTAAGAGAAATGTAGGCTTGGATTATTGATTAGGAAAAGCTAATGAATGATTTAGAGACAAGATTGATACCTTAGAGAAGAAATCAGTGGTAACCCTCCAAAATCGCCTCCTTAAGCCTCAAAAACAAAATATGGGAAAATGGCTTAGTGTCTAAAGGTTTAACACATTAAAAGGCCTTTGACTCGAGAATTACCGTTTCGCAACATCGGGACCGCCACGAATGGTCCCGCTATGGCTAACTCGGTGCGGTCACGGCGACTCCCTCAATAAATCACATTGCCGCTATAGCAGCCCTTCTGCCGCAACAACGTCATCGCTGCAGCAGTCCTGGTGCCGCCATTGCGTGCACCAGACACCAGGTCACATACTCAAATTTCATAACTTGCACCCGAAATCCGATTATCGCTATGTAAGACATGCTCACACGGCATATACGCTACCCCCTCATAAAATGTGCTACGAACGTGTTCGTGGTCTTAGAATCTCCATCGGGGGCCCCGTTGACCAATTCAACCCTTGAAACCTCTAAACAAGTAATCCAAACCAAGTCCCAAAATGCACCCGAGTGCATTGGGAACCGAACCGAATATGCACACCAGTTCTAACAAACCATCCAAACCTCTCAAAATCAATGAATTCTCGAAAAAGGTCCATTTACCCAAAAGTCAACTTTGAGTCAAACATTTTTCACTTATAGGCTAAATTTCCCAAAACTTACCCAAATCAACTTCGATGACCTCAAGAAGCGTGCTAATAGTCCCCGCTTGTCAAATATGAGATAATAAAGCTTAAAACATGATCAAAAGGGTCGGAAAATCCGCAACGGCCAAACGGGTCGTTACATCCGACGCTAATTAAACAATCGCTCATCCTCGAGCGACAAGGAAGAAGAACGAGGAAAAATACGAGCCCGCACAACTAGGGATATTTGAACAC
>NC_081350.1:58658051-58770854 GCF_029784015.1 Lycium ferocissimum
TAAATTTTTCCGTCGGGAGTACTTGTGTACATCTCATTTGCATAGCATGGCATGGCATCACATTCAAACTATTATTGCATTGCATTGCATTATGACTTAGTGAGATGTCGTGATGGTATTTTATGTGCGGTGGATTGTGTTGTTCATTATCAAATTGTTGATTGTTCCGGGAATTGATATACTCGGACTTATTATATCGGGGTTAGATGCCCACAGGTGTTGATGGATACGCAAATATGATTATATTGTTTTATGCTTGATTGTTCTACTTGTTTATCTGCATTATTCTCTGAATTGTGTTAACTATCTTAGTCGGCACTATGATGCCTACCGATCGGCTGTTGTTACTTCTGCATTCTTTTATGAATACGGAAGTATCGAACGGATCACTTCTCGACTCGTGTTGGTCGACCACACCTCGGCTTCTACTTGAGTTTTCGGTGGTATGGCGTCCGCTGACCTCGAAGATTTCTTTGTTTATGTCTTACTTTCCTTTCAAAGGACATGATTTGAGACATTTTATGTATTATTATTCAAACTGATTATTCGGATTTAGATCTTGTATGACGGACCAGATATTGGGGTGGATTCATTTACTTCCGCATTTTATATATTATGCCATATTACCAGACTACGTCATTTTTCTTCCCTACTATTTATCATATTTATTGATTGTGATCGTTGAGTTAAGGGTTCGCCATCGAGGGAGAATGGTAGGTGCCCACATGACCTAGGCTAAAATGGGTCGTGACATAGAAACTTGGATAAACGAGTCAGGAGTCGTATGAGGTTTTTAGAGCCAAAATAGAGAGGTGGTATGTTGCAGGTGTCTAGTGTCAAACCGGTACTTCGCGGCGCACCGTAAGGTAATGCACTCACCGCTTTTACTCCAACTTGATTAAACATTCCTTCACCATTTCACCATTTTTGGGCAAAGTGTGCTCTTTTGACATGGATTTTGGAGTGGAATTTCTTCGTGGTCTTCTAGGTAATGATTCTCTACCATCTTATGAGTATTATATTCGAATTTGAAGTGATTTTATCCGTTAAATCTTGGGTTTGTAGCCTAATTTTTGGGATTTTGACATAAACCCAAATTAGAGTATTTTGGGAATTTGGATGGGCAAATGAGCTCGGATTTGGGTGTCTATGGATTCGTCTCAAAGAGTTGGTAAGATCCTAACCTACATGTTTTTGTTTCCTCATGAACCGAAGTTATTGCATTTAGTCTTGATTTTGGTTGGGAAAAATTGGGGTTGTGTAAGTCGTCGACCCTGATTTCACTAAGTCGTACGGGCACCTACCTTCGCCTCGGTAGGTGAACCACCCAACTCCACAATACACGATTCAATAGAAAATATCGGAAAGTAAAATAGTGAAAGCCCTGCAAATATAATATAAGCGGAAACAATAAAAATATACCCCGATTATACGGATGCAGTATACAAAGAGCATCTTGCACTAGAATACTACAAGTGCTGAATAACAAGTATACAGCAATAGTCTCAAAGAAATATGTCTTAGAACGAAATAGAGACATAGTAGATAGAGAGTCTTCGGCAAAGATCCACATGCTTTCGCCACAAAAACTCGAATCGTGATCTCGAAATGATCGACACGAAAGTAGAAGTCGATCTCTCACGATACTACTGCATTCATAAAGTGCGGAGTGCGTAATCGATACAAACAACAAGTACTAGTAGGTATCATGGGCCGACTAAGTTGAGCTAACATATATCAAGTCGATAAAGTAAGATAAACGTGTAAATCAACAAGGTACAAATCAAACACGAGCCGAACCCAAGTACACGTCATCATCTATAAGCTTAGCATCTAAACCCAAATGTGCCAAGCCCTCAAAATAATATTCGTAATCCGTATATCACAAGTACATCACAAGAATATCACAATAGAAGCCATAGTACAATGCAATGCAATAATGTGAAATGTGTATACTAAGCAAATGTGTGTACACATGTACTCCACGTGTGGAACATCACATCTCGGTAGCACAATCCATGGGGGACCAGCGAAGTACATGTACCTCACGGTTCAGGCAAAAACCTCGGTAACTGCTACCTCACGATTTCGACAACAACCTCGGCAATCGCTACGCACATCCTCGATTCCGGGACAACCATCGAACATCGATCCTCACGACACTCTCATCCAACCGAGCGGCAACATACGTTGTTTTCAAGTATCATCAATGTGGAAACAGTATATCATGAAGGATGCGAACGCGTGCAATGTTTGAGTTCAATGTCAATAATCAAATCAATATCACATGTACCATGCATGGGCACACCAATAATATCATAAAAAGTCTACACAATAAGCCATAATAGAGCACTATCGTCATATCAAACGTCAACAGGTAAGCTACTACATTATCATAGTCAAGATATATCAATAGTCCCCAATATCTACTATCTCCATATGGCATCAGGCCAACAACAATAGAACAAGATAAGTCACAACACAATGGGGTGGCTAACCCCAATCACACAACGGAGACCCAACCTAAGACAATATCAACCCAACTTCATACCCGAAGGTTTACATTCTTTATCCAGCAATATCGTCAAAATATACGCTTTCGCAAAGCTACATTTACACACCTCGAAAAAAAAAAATCGCGTCGTTTTTACGATGTAAGTAAACTAACGTAATCTCGAGAGGTCATGGAACCCTTATGGGTTAATGAATACCTTAACAAGTGTTAAGCAAGTGTCTAAAGGTTCCAAGATCAAACAAATCGAAGAAAATAAGTTTGTCAAAAATTTGAAAAAAAGTTGGCAGAATTTTGGGTCAACTTTAGAGGGTATATCTCCGGCATATAAGGAGTTTTGAGGTATTTCAAGAACCTAAAATGAATTTCGTCGAGTCTAGTTTCCAAAATAACAAACCGTTCGTCAATATGACATCGGAGTAGGGAGTTATGGGCGTTTTAAAATGGACAGCAGAGGAATACGAACCTAGGCGTAAAATCCGAGAAGCTTCACTTAAAAGCCCATTGTGGTGACTTGCCCAATCCGACTTGGGCACCTATAAAGGGCCTCTACACTTCACTTTATTCATTTTTCTTCAACTCCACAACCCTCTAGAAATCTCCTAACATCTCTACACCTCTCTGAGTCTCCCATACTTCTCTCTCCATTATAAGAGTGTTCTTCAAGGTTCTCCACCATTCCAAAACATTTTATACCAACACAAAAAGACGGTCAAACTCCAACATCCCAAGCTAATTCATGGAGGAAAGTTGTTCTTGTCTCTACTTAATGTTGTGATAAATTTGGTCTTGGAAGAAGTTGAGCGGGGTGAAGTTCTTCTAGTGTAAGGTATGTTCTCCATCCTATTTCTCATGATTAAGTTGATTTGAAGGTTTAGCAAGTCCTATAAAAAAGAAGAGAATCATAGTAAGAGAAGTTGTAAAGTATTAAGTGAAGATGATGACTATGGAATGAATTTGAAAGGAGATTTTGGTTTAATTTGAGATTAAATTGAATATAATTCTTTGATTATGGTATTGTGGATATTGTTATGGTTGGTTGAGTACTGGGAAAACATCGTGTGGGATGTTTTATGGAGTATATTGGTGTTGATAATGATGTTGTTGATATTAGTGTTGCTATTGTTGTTGTTTTGTTGGTATTGTGATTTCGGACTAGGGATATAAATAGGGAAGTTGTTGCTAGATTTCTGACATTTTAAAAATAATTAATTTGAAGACTTAATATAAGTATATGACGATAAGTCTAACGATAGTATTAATTCTCTTGAATGTAGTATTTACAAGCTCGGGAGGATAAACGTTAAATATAGGAGACCAAAAAGGTATGTTAAGGCTAGTCCCTTTCTTTCTAAAGGCATGATTCTTTTATGAACACAAGCATGTTTTCCATGATATCCATATTCCCAAAAGTTAGAAGTTCATGATTCTTAGAGTTTCTTATGGTGTTGAAGATAAGTATGTTCCATGATGATAATGATGATAGGCTGTTTGAGTGTTCGGTTCAATTCCTGAGGGTCTTGAGGGAATTTTGGTCATTTGGTTGGAAAGTTGATTTTTGCCGTTCGGGGTTGACTTGGTCAATGAGACCTCTTTTGGAATTTCTGAGTGTACGAGTGAGTTCGTAGCACATTTTTACATGTGTTTGCATATTTGATTTGTATCGGGAGGTTCCGGGAGTGCCTCGGGATTTTGGATTGTGAGAGTCAAAAACCAAATTTTTGTTGGTTCTGGTGTGTGCACAGGCGTGAGGTTGCTAATGCCTCTGCGGATGTGCTCCAGCAAGAGGAGGCTCGCAGGAGCGAGAAAATATGGTGAGCTGCCTCGCTCTGCTGTTGTGAAGATTTTCCACATGCGGCCGACGAGGTCGCGGATAAGCGAGGAATCCGGTCCCAAGTGGGTTGCGCCTCGGCGAGGAGTTGTTCACCGGTGCGAGATTTGGTGCGCGGGTGCGTGAATTGCTGAACAGAATGTGCCTTTAGTGTCTTCCATCCTTAGACTATTCATTCTAAACCCTTAAGTCTTGAGAGCGAATTTGGAGAAGATTGAAGAGATTTCAATGAGAAAACCATTGGGTAAGTCTTCTAATTTGGTATTTGATTATTTCCATGATCTAGGTTCATAACCTATGCTTAGAATGTTTGGATTAAAGTGGAAATGGAAGGGTTTTGGAACCTAACCTAAGAATTGGGGGTTTTGATAATTGAGCATAAATTAGTGATTATTTATGGATGATTTTTGGTATATGAGTTATATTGAGCATGAGGATCATGATTCTAGGTCCAATTTACTGTTTTGCCTTTTTGGGTTCAGAACCCTAATTTGAGGGCTTAATTTGAGGATTTGAAATTATGTAGCAATATGGGTATGGATAGACTTGTATTCTAACATATAATTCCTATTTGACTAGACTTTGATCATTTGGAGATTATTCGACTTGGCAAGAGGGTTTTGTGATTTGATTATCGACATTCCAAGAAAATTGAGACCTTGCACTTTTTCTTGAAGGTGTGGTTGGCTAAAATAAATCTAATAAAAGGGTTATAGGGTAATTATGGGGGTTGCGATACTCGTGAGGTGATGAGCACCAGTATCGGATACCGGTCATTATGTTATGGATATTTGCGCAATTTCAATTGTATAGTTGGTCGGAATGCTATGCTTTGGGCAGTAGCTGGTAGAATAGTATGATCATTTGGATCTGTGATTGGGGTCCGATGCCCGTACTTTATGCCTCGTATTATCATTGCCTGTCTTATTTGTTTGTGTGCTTATCACTCATATATCCTCGTTGAAATGAAAATAAAGTAAAAGGTGAAGCCTTTATGATATAGAGAACATAAAGATGGATTTCACGCTTATGTAATTGTTCTTGACTTGTGGTATGCCATATTCATACTCTATACGTATTTCATGCATACTATTTGAGGATATGACTGTGAGACTGAGGGGATCTAGTTATGGATGAGTGATGATGCTTTAGCGCATTCTATTGACAAATGGGCTGGTCGGCTAAAAGACAGATTATTGAGATATGATATGATGAGACCGTGATCTGAGGATTTACCGAAGCAGTGATATATGGGCTTCATAAGCCCTCCATGGTTCATGATTCGTTGACATTCGAACGTGTGTATATCGGAAGTGGAAACAGTCCATGCATTGCATTTGCATCTCATTCATCAATACTTTATATTGTTGTTGTGATTATTGGTATATGATTTGTCTTATTTTGAAATCTATTTGTTATGTGGGTTTAGCTGTTAATGTGATTATCTGGTATTATGGACTAATGGCAGACTATTGTGGTTGTGGTATCGTGTACCATCCCTCGTCTCTATTCCGAGAAGTGTCAGTCAATGATGTTGCTGAGTACCCATTGTTTATTGTACTCACGCTACACTTGCTGCACCTTTTTGTGTGCAGATTTGGTCCCTACTACCGATTGGAGCTTGTGACTATTAGGGCTGCCCACTAGAGCCTTTGCTGAGAAACCGGGGTGAGCACTATGGTTCTGGACAGATCCGGACTCTCCTCTCTCATTTACATTTTGTCTTTCTTCATTCTAGACAGTTCTATTTATGTATCTTTAGACTATTTGTACTCCTTAGTAGTCCTTGTGTTTGGTGACATCAGATTTTGGGAAGATTTGTAATAACTTCTAAGTATTTCTATTTAAGATTGTTAAGACTTGAAATTTACTTGTATGATTTAATTCCGCGTTTAGTATTTCCTTATAATTTGGGTTGTTAATGGTTTGTTTTGGCTTACTAGTACGGTGGGACTAGTGCCATCACGACTTGGTAAATTGGGTTGTGACAATGAAAGTGGTAAATCATGGTTTTGAGGATCAAGATAATGACTTTTTCATTGAATTTTCTGTATTTAGACTAATTAAGCTATGGTTAAGCCGATTTTTTAATAAAATTTTAGTTTTGTCCTTGGGGGCTCGAGGTTACCTCTTTGGGTTCATTTTTTAGTTCTAAATGAAAGTATTTCAATATGGGTATCATTGGATTCGTTTAAACCCATAGAGTACTATTTTGACTATATTAGACCTGATCTTTCAACGAAAGTATAGTTTTGACCTTCGGGATTTGCTTACAATCAATTTTTGAGGATTAAGGTTCGTAAGACTTGAACTTGAAGTAGTGTGACTACTTGAATACATTATATTACATCATTCAAATAGGGTCTAAAATTGATAAGTATGAATGAGAAAGGAAGTCTATGGACAATTTGACTTAGTGTATGGCAATTCAATCGAAACTTTGCGATAGAAGATTAATGAAGGGGTAACTTGTGCAGTCCCAAGATATGGATAATTTCATGGCATCCTTTAATAGATGAGCTATAATTGATTGATAAGAAGAAATATTTACAAATGGAAGTTGAAGTTATAATTTCAAGGTAAGGTTATGTCCGTGGTAGTAGAATATGTCGAAGTTTTGATGGTTAGATAGTATGTTTGAATATTTCAAGTACGAATGACTTGGGAGTATTTTTGCGCGGTAAGGCACATGCATTGCAAGATTTGATACTTTTGAAATTGCAAAAGGGTTAATAAGGTATTGCTCTCAAAGTTTTATGGTTGTGAAAGGTGAAGTACGGGGCATATGCCTTACGTTGGAGTTGTAAGTGACGAACGAATTTAGTGAAAGTGCAAAGAGGAGAGTTCGATGAAGCTTTTCGTATTTGGGTGACTAGTGTGAGTGAATGAACATGAAGATTTAAAGTCATAAAGTTTAGTTCATCAGTACTCGGTTGACGACTTGGGCAAATTTTAGCTTTGAGGTTGGGGACGATAGGATGGGGTTAAGGATTCAGGAAAAACATATTAGAATGGGTCACCAAAGACTTATGGGAGGCTTTCTATTCATTTTATTAAGATTTGGAAACAATTCAAGTGATTATCGACGACATTTCAAAAATGGGGCATTTTAATTAAGTCAGATCTATTCACTTAAAGTCGGGTGGCTTATGGATATATTACCACAATTATTTATGATTACTCTAGTAACCCACTCTAAAGATTTAATGGATTTCGGTTCGGGATAGAGGAATGGCAGGTTTTCGGGAATGTTGTGGGAATTTACAATGAGTTTTGTTAATATTTTGTTTTGTTTATGGAAGCTATATGGGTAATTTTAGTGGTCTACGAGGATAATTGGTGATGTTTTGAGGTAGTAGAAATGGATATGGGAAGTCTTGGGGTGATAGTTGATTTTTATAGATTTGGCACAGCAAGATAATTAATAGGATGATACACATAGTACATTGAGTGTTGACTCAGTATTTTTAGCTTGTCGAAACAAAATTAAGGGATTTGAAATTTACGCAATCGGCCTTGGATAAGGTTAGTTTTTTAAGAAAATGCTAAGAATTGTCTCGGTGCAAGCACAAATTCTTTTCCGGTTAGAGAGAGTCATGATTTAGACTCTCGGTGTGCAACAACATGTTTTCTATGAATTCCCAAAGATGACTTTGGAAGGTGTGGAAGAAAGATAAGTTGAATCAGTATGCTTTATAGGTACAAGCTTGACAATGGGTTGTGGCTTCAGCTAAACGATTGTGGTGACTATGATGATAATTATTAAAATAACCAATTGCATTCACAGTTATAGTTATAACAAAAATCAGATATTACAAATGGAGTTAGATCAAATGTGTGAGAATCAGACTATTGAGCTAAGTTAAAGCAAGATTTGGCGGATTAAGTGAACAATCAAATTTCTATGGACTTTATGGTAGGATTACCAAGGACATTGAAAAATTTGGTGATTATTAGGTAATTGTTGTTACACCCCATACTTTCGGAAAAGCACTTATCAAGTTTGAACATAAGTATATTGAACTACGGCTAAGTAAAACAACTTTAGACTATAAAAGTCGAAGCATTATTAAGTATATTTGATGAGTAAATGATGTATATAAGGAATTTCGGAAGGTCCTATAAGGAAATGAGTGGAGGAAGTAAATTAGTATGACTTTGGAATAAGATGAGCGCTACTTTGAATGACAAGAATGAGCCAACTTGGGGATAGAATATCTTCTAGCATATGAAGAGTTTTGAAGTAAAGCAAAAGCCTAAAATGAAGTTCATGAAGTCTAGTTTCCAACGCAACAAACCTCTTGTCTATATGACATTGGAGTAGAGAGTTATGGACGTTACAAGTTAGGCCGGCGGAGTAGAGGCGCGTAGCTACAGTGCACGAACGCGCAGCTACAGAGCGCGAACGTTTTAGGTAGGTGCAAACCGACTCTAGAACAATATAAAAGGGGGTTTAACCCCTTATTTTTCACAAACTCTCTAGAAGAATCCCTCAACTTCCGTCCATAAAATTTTAACTCAAATCAAGTGAAATCTTAGGATTTCGGTTCGGACAGCGTATAGTTGCGATTATAATATCGTATTACGGGGAATCTTGGCTTGAAATCAAGATAAATATTGAAGATATTGCGGCTCTAGTGGGAATAAGGTAAGAATCCCTCCTTATTGATATTGATTTAGGTTTATTTACGGAGATAGAACTATTAAATGGTCGTATAATGAATTAGTTGGTTGAGAAATCAAATAAACATCGTGTGGGATGTTTTATGGAGTATTTTGGTATTGATGATGATGTTTTTGATGTTAGTGTTGTTGTTATTGTTGTTGGTTATTGGTATTGTGATTTCGGGCTAGGGATATAAACAGGGGAGATGCTGGCCGAATTTTGGCAGATTCTAAAGAGGTTTAATCTGAAGGCTTAAGATAAGCATACGATGATAAGCCTAACAATAGTATGAATTTTCTTGAATGTCGATAAACAAGCTTGGGAGGACAAGCGTTAGGTAGTTAAGGAGCCCAAAATGTATGTTAAGGCTAGTCCCTTTCTTTCTAAAGGCATGATTCCCTTCGTATGCACCCATACATGTTTTCCATAACATCGTTATTCTCAAAAGTTAGAAGTTCATGATTCTCAAAGTTCTTATGATACTAAAGATAGATGTTTCCTAAGATGATAATGATGATGATGATGACCCCACTTCTAGAAATTCCAAGGCTTATAATTTTGATGCTATCACGAGATTGTTGAGCTTATTTCATGATTTTCTTGATTTTATTCATTGTTGTTGGTCTCACCTTATGATAATTGTTCCTTCAAGGTTAGATATAGCGATGATGATTGTTCCATAACATAAATCGGAGGCTACCGACCTTACGTCACTCCAATAAAGTGGTAACTATTATTTGGGCTCTTATGGGATATGGGAAAAAGGGTGACGTTGTTATATACGCATACCACCTGATCAGTTGGTATATTATGATATCGTCCCGGATGCGGGATGCCCGGACGCGGGATATATGGTTAAATGGATCGGACCGTTCGTTCTGCGACAACATATATAAGAGAAAATACACCAATACCCCCCACAACGTGTATTCGGATTAATTATGATGCACCCAACCTTTGTGGGCGACCTATTACCCCCCTGGCCTTATTTTTTCTATATTTTTGTACCCTTATTCGGCTGACGTAGCACAAAAAAAATTTGATGCCCAGTTGCACAGTGGAGAGTGTTGCACACTCTCTGCAACATCGGCGCCACGTCACTACCACATTGGTACTTTCTAAATTTCAAGAAATCAATCCATTAACACAACCCATTCAATTTCAAGAAATCAATCATAAATATCCATTATCTTCTTCATTCAATCCATTATCTTCTTTTTCATTTCAAGAAATCAATCAACCCATTTTCTTCCTCCATTAACACACATACATTCAATTTCATCTTCAATCATAAATATCTTTTCAAAAAATCAAGCAACCTATTTTCTTCCTCCATTAACACACACACACATTCAACCCATTTGAATCTATTGTGAACAACGGTCTCCATTGGTGGGTGTTTGAGGTTTCAAACCTTGCTGCTGGAAACGTATTTAATCATCGAAATAAAGTCTAAAAATATGAAGAACACAGCTTTCCGCCATTGTTGAAGCTCAAAGCTTCAAGTTCAAATTTTCGGGTTGCCGCAAACAAGCTCCAGTTTAGTGGGTAATATCTCAAAAGAACCGCCTCGACGAGAGGAGTTTGCAAACCGAAATTTTGGGTTGTTTGGTTGAGATTGAAGTGTAGTTGGGGTGGATTTACAGAGCAACTATATGAAGAGCGTGATGAACATGGCTGCTGCCCAGAATTTGCAAAACACGAAGAATGTGTATGTGTTAATGGAGGAAGAAAATAGGTTGAATGTGTGTGTATTAATGGAGGAAAAAAATGGGTTGAATGTGTGTGTGTTAATGGAGGAAGAAAATGAGTTGAATGTGTGTGTGTATTAATGGAGGAAGAAAATGGGTTGAATATGTGTGTGTTAATGGAGGAAGAAAATGGGTTGAATGTGTGTGTCTTAATGAAGGAAGAATATGAGTTGATTGATTTCTTGAAATGAAGAAGAAGAAGGGTTTAGTGATGAAGAAGATAAAATTAATGGAGGGTTTAATGGTTAATTAGAGGTTATTAGTGTAAATATAATTAATAAAAGAAAAATCAAATGAAAAAAAGAAAGGAAAAGTGGCACCAATGTAGCAGTGATGTGGCACTGACATGGCGCCGATATGGCGGAGAGTGTACAACACTCTCCACTGTGCAACTGGGCATCAAATTTTTTTATGCCACGTCAGCCGAAAAAGGGTACAAAATTACAAAAAAAATAAGGCGAGGGGGTAATAGGTCGCCCGCAAAAGTTGGGTGCGTCATAATTAATCCGAGTATACGTTGGGGGGTATTTGTATATTTTCTCACATATATAATGATGATAGGATATATGGATCGGGTTGCACGTTCCTCAGCAATATAATATATTCATGGATCGGGTTGCACGTTCCGCAGCGCTATTATGTTATATGTGTATTAAAAATGTTTTTTTTTTTTTTTGTAAAAGGCTAAGCATGCATGATATCCGTCTTACGAGGCAATCAGATGTGCAGGTTATCTCTTTGTCTCATGTTATGTTCCATATCTCTTGTTATGTTATTATTCACGCCTTACATACTCAGTACACTATTCGTACTGACGTCCCTTCCTGTGGATCTTTGCGTTCATGCCGTAGGTTCGGGTAGCCGGAACCGCTGTCGATCCCGATGAGCCTCCACTGGGCCCGGTCGGTGCTCTCCCACTTGGTTCGGAGCTGCAGTCCTTTTGGTATGCTATTTTGACATGTGTATATATAAGGGTACGACGGGGCCTTGTCTTGTCTTTTCTGTAGTTCGTGTTCCATAGAGGTCTGTAGACAGTTGTATGTAGTTGGAAAGTTATGTAGCCTTGTGGGCTCTTAATTTTGTTGTGCAGCATATGTAGCGGCCTAGTCGGCTTGCACTGTTATTTGTAGTACGTATGTGTGTGTGTGTATATATATATATATATATATATATATATATATATATATATATATATGTATGCTAGTTGCGAGTTCTTGTTGCATACAGGAGATAGTATAGTTCAGTTATAGTTTATATATGGGCCACCATATTGCTCAGTGACAGATACAAGTATGAGTTTAGGGGTGCTTGGTCAGTAATGGTCGGGCACTCGTCACGACTCATCGGCTTGGGTCGTGACGAAGTGGTATACGAGCGATTCGTCACTAGGGTTATCTACGACCGTGTCCAGTAGAGTCTTGTTTATGGGTGTGAAGCGCGCCACACTTATAAATACGAGGTTGCGGGGCATTAAGAAATCATTGACCTTTCTTCCTATCTTAGATCGTGTAATAGAGCCAGAGTCTAGGAAAGATTGTTCCTGGCCCTCTTTTCCTGTAGATAAGTGCAGATTGATATAGATGAAGAGGTCGGCTTTTGATAGTGGGGGTGCAAGGAAGGCCCCCAGGGTGTACTCCGGACCACGGGAACCAGGGCAGATTAGAAGGAGTCTTAGTTACCCTATTGAGTCAGATCCTTCTGAGGATATTGAGACGACTCTCCTAGAGCCTGTGACTTCTATGGAGGAGGATCCGTCAGAGGATAGCTATGAGACGGACCCGTCTGAGGGTTCGTATGAGACACCAGTGGAGCAGGAGGCTCCTGAGGCTGCACCGGAGTTGGCCCCTCCAGTTTCTCCTATGATGGAGCATTGCGTCGAAAGCGACCACGAGTGTAAGTGTTACGGAGTATTCCAGCCCCTCATCTTGGCCGCCGGTCAATCGATCGCCGAGTATTCGTATCCTTCGGACTATGATAGGGGAGATGAGGATGGTCAGACGAGTAGATGGTGGGAGGCTAATGAAAGGGATATTTCACTTTACAGTCCCCAAGACCAGGATCAAGACAAGCCAATCACAGGTATGCGGATCATACTGAAATTTTTTATGTTATATGCGATTACTATGGGATATCATCTAATGGTCGACAATCATGGATTTTAAAGAAATCAATAATTGAAGTATTCATGGGTAATTGCGACTAAGACATTTCTATTACCATTAAGAACCCCGGGACTAGGAATAAAAAGCAGTCGCGTGTGTTGACTTGTGGTTGTGAAAAAAAAATATAAATATTGGAAGTTCCAAAGGTTACGATAATATTCATCCCACCAAGAAAGTAAGGGACGTTTTCAACCTGGGGAAATACATTACATGATTTTATTTGGACTTTCCGTTAGAACTTCAAATTGGTTCTTTAAAAAGATATGTGATAAAAGACCATGCAGTAATAAAAAGGACGGGTATGATCCTTTACCTTGATTTTTCAGACAGATGTGGTGAAGGTCACTTGATGATAGAAAAATAAGAACGATGTCGACTTATGAATAAAAGGAAAGAAGAGCAGGTGTTCAAGTGGAGATTATTCATTAAGTCTATATTTTTAGAAATTCATAATCAAGGACTTAGAAAATATGCTAAGAAGTCTTACAGACTCAGACATACGAGAAATATGAGAAACTAGAATAGCCCGAGGGAAATTAGGAGAATATGAGCCTTATGATTGGGATTTTAAAGGATCGTGAGGTATGAGTCTGGCTAGCTAGGCAAAAAGAGGGGAGATGTATTAAAGCCACAGATTCAGGTCAATTTTAAATAGCATAGGGATATTTTGTAAGCAAGGCATTGATAAGCGAAGTAAACGATAACTCATGTGTGGCCATATTAAACAGTATGCATGCCCTTATGATCGATCTTACGAGATGCTAAAGGTATTAATTGAGCTGGGTAATGAAGTTAAGGTAGCAAGTGCTACAGGCAGGTTGTTACTTTTTCTCCGAATGTTAAAGTTGGATAATCATGATGTAATGATATTAGGGAGAAGAAGAATATGTGCATATAAGAGTAAGAAGATTATGATGTCATGAGAAGAAGGGAAGCGTAAGCAAAGGAAGTATGTTGCCAGTAAGGGTTAAGTAAAAATTTCTAGTAAAGAGTCAAGGCGATGGTAAAGGTGAAGAGCCATTCGAATAAATATCTAAAGTAAATAAGCAGGGCGGATAGAGTGTGGCAATATGTGATAAGGAGCGAATGTGAAGATCTCAGAAATAGATCTTGATAAACAGGGTTGAATGATAATAACGATGGGCATGAATATAACCTGAGAAGAATAACTAGGTTTTATGAAAGGTGTCAAGGGATTTCTGACTTTTAAGGTACGTCCGAAAGGATAAATATAAAGCCATATTGACACGTTCACTTAGAGAACGGAAAAGCCCCTCCCTAAAGACGATTTTGGATTAATGGAAGGGATTCGTACTTCTAATAGAATATTCTACAATCCTAGGGCCGATGCTGTAAAATGGCAAGTGGGAAAGAGCACTTTATCAACAAGGGAAGTGAAGAAAGACCCTAAGGGAAAAAGTAAGAAAAGTGGACTAATGAATTGGCAAAAGGAAGTTGGGTAACCATCAAGGACAAGAGGAAGGTTAATAGGCTAGTAAGTCTAGCCAAGAGGCAAAAACAACGATAACATGGGATAAGAGTTTTGATAAGGCGTACAGAAATTCGATCATAAAGGAAATAGGATGAATGTACGAGGGATATGTATAAATATGAACAAGTTGTAGTATCATAAAGCAAGATAAGGACTCGACGTAAGGAGAAAGAAAAGGGTATATTTTGTGAAGATTTCATAATAACAACATGAACAGGTTGAATATTAGAAAGACTATGATGTATGACTGTGATGCAAACAAGTAGTTAAGAGAACTACGGGACAATATGAGTTAAGTTAATGAAAGGATGAGTCGTGGGAATGAATGGTATAGTATAAATGTATATCGAAATTGAGAACTAAGAGCAAGAAGAGTCTCAAGGATATTAGTAAAAGATAGCTATGAAGGAAGATTAGGGCTGGATGAGCTTTGTATTGTCGGATACTCCATAAGGAGTCTAACGAATTCTGATGTCATCATTGATTCATTAGCCTAGGGGACTATTAGTTATGAAAGGAAGAGGTGATCAATAAACATTTGACTTAGTACAAGAATTCAGTTAGCAGAAAGGACATAAGTTAAACCATACGATGAAAGGAACTCCGACATTATATGGAATAGAGGAACTGATGGACCACTAAAGTGAGCTAGACGACTACCAAAGAAGGTTAATATTCGAATGTTACTGGTATATGAGAACATCTTTAAAAGGGGAGAAGAACAACTTCAGTTCTGAGATGAATTACAATACTCTCAAATTCAAAAGAGGGAAACGTATCGGCTACGAAGGAGCCAAAGTTTGAGGTGTACCGATATATCAAGAATTTATTAAAAGAAAGTAGGAATGGATTGAATACAAGTATATATGGGACAAATATAGGAAAGGAAACATGACAAAAGGATGAGGGGATTAGCAAATCAAAGAGAATAAGTCTCGTCAATGCGACATGTTATGTTTTTGGACTGTGGTTCGAATCGCTCGCACCGGAGAATTTTGGTTACATTTAAGTATGTAGTAACGTGCTCCAAAAGGTAATGAAAGGAGTAAGAAGGGTCTGCAAGTTGACCAGGAAATAAGTATAAAGGACAACCTGGATTACTAAAAAGGAAATCTTAGTACTAGAAGAGAAAAACATTTTAATGAGAGGAATAATTATAGGAGGTTTAATGATCTCCAAAGAAAAGGAAGATAGTGTGCTTATGGATAGCAAGACTACAGTGCTACCTGGAAATTAGAAAGTACCTCACAAGTCGCCGGTCATATCAAATGTGAGGGCACATTTTATGGAACCACATAAACAATCATCGTGATGAAATGGCCAACAAAATAGTGTAAGGACAACGATAAGGAGTTAAAGAAGAATATAGGCTAATTTAAGTCTCAAATGATCATCGGTACAAGAGAATCAAGGACTTAAGGAAATTGAAAGGAAGTTATGATTAAGTAAGATCTTACCCTAGTTCCATGTTTATGAGTTTATATTGTAATTATGTTAAGACTTGAGAAGAGGAAACTAGAAGAAAAGTTCAAATATGAATTTGATAATATTTTGAGTTGTAAATTAGCTTGAACTGTGGTGATTAGTATATTATGAGTATAATCTTGCTACGAGGGATAATAATGATGATGAGGGAGTATTATATACACGTATATGAGGGATTGAGCTGAGGTTGTTGTTATGGATTGATTATGAAAAGAAGTCTGGGTGGACAATCTGAAGTAAAATGATCACTGAGAGTAATAAGTCATTAGCAATGAAATGCTATTGCAATCATCTGGGCACTATCGTAGGTGGAACTATGACGATATTGTAAGGGATTAAGGAGTATGACTAAGGGATTGAAAGGAGATAATATGGTACGTATAAAAGGACGAAGAGTACAAGAAGGGATAATCTAAAATAGCACCAGAGAAGCAAGCAAGGAAAGGTGTCATATCTAAACAAGAGAGTTTGTCTACTAGTAGAGAAATAAAGAGCCAGTAAAAAGGATACGACAATTGAGGATGCTTACAAATCGGTAGGAAACCGTAGCAATCGTGAGTCAAGACAACCTTAATAGGAATAGGATGATAACTGGATATTAGTTGACCACTGGTTACATACATAAGAACATGAGGCTATGAAACTTATGGATGAGTTTGACAAAGAGTTAGGGGAACATGAAAGAAGGCCGATGAGCTCATATTATAGGGGTATGAATATCAGGATCTAAGGGAGGACAACCATTTCAAGAAATCAATGATAACATCATAAGCTCGCAAGCTACAACATTCAAGGACGAATGTTTTAAGGGGACAAGGATGTTACACCCCATACTTTCGAAAAAGCACTTATCAAGTTTGAACATAAGTATGTTGAACTATGGCTAAGTAAAACAACTTTGGACTATAAGGGGCGAAGCATTATTAAGTATACTTTATGAGTGAAGGATGTATATAAGGAATTCCGGAAGGTCGTATAAGGAAATGAGTGGAAGAAGTGAGTTAGTATGACTTTGGAAGAAGATGAGCATTACTTTGAACGACAAGAATGAGCCAACTTGGGGAAAGAATATCTTCTAGCATATGAAGAGTTTTGAAGTAAAGCAAAAGCCTAAAATGAAGTTCATGAAGTCTAGTTTCCAACGCAACAAACTGCTCACCTTATGACATTGGAGTAGAGAGTTATGGACGTTACAAGTTAGGCCCGCGGAGTAGAGGCACGCGGCTTGTGCACGAACGGCTACGGCGCGAACGTTTTAGGTAGGTGCAAACCGACTCTAGAACAATATAAAAGGGGGTTTAACCCCTTATTTTTTATCCAAACACCCCTAAATATATCCCAAACTCTCTAGAAGATTCCCTCAACTTCCGTCCATAAAATTTTAGCTCAAATCAAGTGAAATCTTAGGATTTCGGTTCGGACAGCATATAGTTGCGATTATAATATCGTATTGCGGGGAATCTTGGCTTGAAATCAAGGTGAATATTGAAGATATTGCGGCTCTAGTGGGAATAAGGTAAGAATCCCTCCTTATTGATATTGATTTAGGTTTATTTACAAAGATAGAACTATTAAATGGTCGTATAATGAATTAGTTGGTTGAGAAATTGAATAAAACATCGTGTGGGATATTTTATGGAGTATTTGTTATTGATGATGATGTTGTTGATGTTAGTGTTGTTGTTATTATTTTTGGTTGTTGGTGTTGTGATTTCGAGCTAGGGATATAAACAGGGGAGTTGGTGCCCGAATTTCGGCAGATTCTAAAGAGGTTTAATTTTAAGGCTTAAGATAAGCATACGACGATAAGCCTTACAATAGTATGAATTTTCTTGAATGTAGATAAACGAGCTTGGGAGGACAAGCGTTAGATAGTTAAGGAGCCCAAAAGGTATGTTAAGGCTAGTCCCATTCTTTCTAAAGGCATGATTCTCTTCTTATGCACCCATACATATTTTCCGTAACATCCTTATTCTCAAAATTTAGAAGTTCATGATTCTCAAATTTCTTATGATACTAAAGATAGATGTTTGCTAAGATGATAATGATGATGATGATGACCCCATTTCTAGAAATTTCAAGGCTTATGATTTTGATGTTATCACGAGATTGTTGAGCTTATTTCTCGATTTTCTTGATTTTATACATTGTTGTTGGTCTCACATTATGATAATTGTTCCTTCAAGGTTAGATATAGCAATGATGATTATTCCATAACATAAATCGTAGGTTACCGACCTTACGTCACTCCGATAAAGTGATAACTTTTATTTGGGCTCTCATTCATGCTTTATATATATATATATATTATATATTATATTATATATATGTATATATATATATATATATATATATATATATATATATATGGGATATGGGAAAAAGGGTGAAGGCGTTATATACGCATAACCACCTGATCAGTTGGTATATTATGATGTCATCCCGGACACGGGATAAATGGTTAAATGGATCAGGCCATTCGTTTCGCGACAACATATATAATGATAATAGGATATATGGATCGGGCTGCACGTTCCACAGCAATATAATATATTTATGGATCGGGTTGCACGTTCCGGAGCGCTATTATGTTATATGTGTATTAAAAATGTTTTTTTTTATTTTATAAAAGGCTAAGCATGCATGATATCCGCCTTACGAGGAAATCAGATGTGCAGGTTATCTCTTTATCTCATGTTATGTTCCATATCTCTTGTTATGTTGTTATTTATGCCTTACATACTTAGTACACTATTCGTACTGACGTCTCTTCCTGTGGACGTTGCGTTCATGCCCGGCCGTGTCCAATCCCGATGAGGCCTCCCACTCGAGCCTTGCGCTCCACTTGGTTGTCGTTGGATCCTTTTTGGTATGCTATTTTGACATGTGTATATGTAAGGGTACGACGGGGCCTTGTTTTGTCTTTTCTACGATTCGTGTTCCATAGAGGTTATGTAGCCTTATGGGCTCTTAATATTGTTGTACAACATATGTAGCGGCCTAGTCGGCTTGCACTGTTATCTGCAGTACGTATGTATGTATATATATATATATATATATGCTAGTTGCGAGTTTTTGTTGCATACAAGAGATAGTATAGTTCAGTTATAGTTTATATATGGGCCACCATATTGCTTAGTGACAGATACAAGTATGAGTTTAGGGGTGCTTAGTCAGTAATGGTCGGGCACTCATCACGACTCATCGGCTTGGGTCATGACAATTGTGGACCGTTTGACTAAGTCGTCTTTTTCTGTACAGGATCAAACTAGTTACAACTCGGATAGAGTTTACATGTGATTTCACCCTTATACTGATGGCTCGTCCAAGTGGACTATTCATGTCCATGAGGATTTGTTATGGGCTTTTTATGGTAGTCATTGGATCAGCTTTTGCCATTGGCTGAGTTTGCTTACACTTATAGTTACCATTCGAGCACTGAGATGACACTATTTGAGACATTATATGGCAGAAGAGGTCGTTCTCCGATTGTTGGTTCGATGAGTGCGAAACTAGGCCTTGGAATGCATACTTGTTGAGGGATTCTTTTGAAAAGATCAAGTTGATTTAGGAGAGGCTTCTCACAACTTAGAGTAGGCAAAAGAGTTATGCAGATCAGAAGGTTCTTGATTTAGAGTTCATGGTTGATGATCGGGTTTTTATTGAATAATTCACCCATGAAGGGTGTGATGAGGTTCAGAAAGAAGGGCAAGTTGAGCCCGAGGTATATTGGACCCTTTGAGATTGTTCAACATATTGGCGAGGTGGCCTATAAGTTAGCCTTGCCAAATGGTTTGACAGGTTTTTACCCCATATTTCATGTCTCAATGCTCAAGAAGTACCATTTGGATAGTTCTCATGTGATTCAATAGGTTTCAGTGTCGCTTGATCTGAATTTGACTTTCGAGGAAGTGTCGGTAGCCATTTTTTATAGGCAGATTCGGAAGTTGAGATCCAACGAGATAGTTCAGTGAAGGTTCAATAAAGGCATCATCCGGTCGAGGAGGCTACTTAAGAGACCGAGAAGGACAAGCGGAGTGGATATCCCCAGCTTTTTGATAGTCCAGATACCTTCTTTCTCTTTACATTTGAGGACGAACGTGTGTTTAAGTGGTGAATGATATAACAACCCGATCGGTCGTCTTGAGAACAGATGCTTTGTTTAGCGTGTTGTCTATTCCAGAAGTTTCATAATAATTATTTTGACATGCTTGCATAACTTGAAGTCAAACGGATATTCACTTTGGGATAAGATTTTCTTTTAGAAATCCCAGTATTTAATTATTCGTTTTGGGAAAATGTGCTCTGATTGGCTATTGAAGATTTTTTTTTATTTGTAACATTATTTATGACCTGTAGAAATTGACAAAACCAATTTTAGCATTTGTTTGATTGATTTTTGACAATTAAATTGATTTTAGTATTTAGTATGCCTATTTATTGTGAAAAGATTGCAACAGGAAGAAAA
The DNA here is from genome assembly GCF_029784015.1 of Lycium ferocissimum. NCBI lineage: Eukaryota > Viridiplantae > Streptophyta > Magnoliopsida > Solanales > Solanaceae > Lycium > Lycium ferocissimum. The sequence goes on from NC_081350.1 coordinate 58,678,419, forward strand.
TGAGACTTGTATTGGAAATTTGTTGATTCCGTTAGCTTCGTATGATCATTTGTCACTTGTAGGAACTTTTGAATATGGACTTTGTTGGGTCAAGTTTTGGTGTTTGAATCGTCGGCGTAAGTCGAATGCCTCCGATATTTTGATGTACCATTATATCCATTTAATGTTGGAATTGAGTTTTGATTGTTTGGATAGATGCGTATCGAAATTTAAGACACATAGCAACTTGAATCGCCGAATTCCGAGGTCGTATGAGGTTTTTATAGCCAAAATAATGAAGTGGTATGTTGCTGGTAGGGGTGGGCGTTCGGTTCTTCGGTTCGATTTTATCAAACTTCGTTTCGGCTATTTTGATTTTTATTTTATGAAGGTGGACACCGAACACAGAACCAAAATAGTTCGGTTCGGTTCTTTCGGTTTAGGTTTTTTTAAGTTCGGTTCGGTTCGGTTTCGGTTTTTTCGATCTGGTTTTTTTGATATGATATTAGAAGCGATTCCATTTACACTAATTCATATTCTCAAAAGCAATAAAATATAAAACTGATAAATTGAAATCAAAATCAAACAAACAGGATATACAAGAACAGAAAACCATAACCATGATATAAGATTACTAGGTGTTATGTACATACCATAAGAATAATTAAGAAAACATATAAAGGACATACATTAATCCTAAAGGCACATCCTATTCACCTTCCTTTGTTAAGAATATTTGATTTTCTCAACTAAAGTGGAAAATTAAGGATACAAAAGCAAAAGAGAGCTTGTTACAATTGGTTTTTTTTTTTTTTGGGCTTAAACTTAATGATCATGGACTATTTTAATTTTTTTGGGTAATGTATTAAATTTCGGTGAGCGTTCGGTTCTTCGGTTTGGTTTTATCAAACTTTGGTTCGGCTATTTCGATTTCGATTTTTTGAAGGTGGACACCGAATATCTAACCAAACTAGTTCGGTTTGGTTTGGTTTTTTGAAGTTCGGTTTGGTTCGGTCCAGTTTTTCGGTTTACGATTTTTATGCCCAACCCTAGTTCTTTGGTGTCTAGTGGTGATCTGGTACTTCGCGTGAGACTGTAAGCTGTGTGGACTCACCATTTTTGTCCAAAGTGAGCTCTTTTGACTTGGATTTTGGAGTGGAATTTCTTCATGGGCTTCAAGGCAATGATTATTTACCATCTTATGATTGTAATATTCGAATTTGAAGTGCTTTTATCCGTTAAATCTTGAGTTTGTAGCCTAAATTTTGGGATTTTAACATGAACCCAACTTAGAGTATTTTGGGGATTTGGATGGGCACTCGGATTTAGGTGTCTATGGATTTATTTCAAAGAGGGGGTAAGTTTCTGACCACGATTTTTATGTTTCCTCATGAACCCTGAGGGTTATTTGCGTTTTAGTTTTGATTTTGGCTGGGGAAAATTGGGATTTTGAAACCAAAAGTTGAAAGTGATAAATCATGGATTTTAGGATCAAGATGATGGCTTTTTGATTGAGTTTTCTGTATTAAAACTAAATAAGCTATGGTTAAACCAATTTTTCAATAAATTCCATTTTTTGCCCTTGGGGACTCGGGGTTACCTTTTTGGGTTTTTTTTTGTTCCAAATTAAAGTATAGAAATATGGGTAGCATTGGACTCATTTAAACTCGTAGAATACTATTTTGACTATATTGGACCTGATCTTGCAACAAAATTACAGTTTTGACCTTCGAGACTCGGGATTTGCTTTTTGGTTGACTTTTGGATCCGAATTATTGAGATAGCAATGTGGGTATCTATGGACTCGTGTGTTAATGTAGAATTATATTAGATAGACTTTCATCATTCGGAATCACTTCGGAAAGGAAGGCTCTGGTTTGAGAGTTCGTGGCTCCTACTCGGCTTTCGAGGTAGGTTACAATTTACTCTTTAGACTACACTTGGAGGACATATATAGTTTATAATACTGAAGGGGTATTGGGCGTGATAAAGAGTCCCACCTCGGTTCTTTGCGATGGGAACTTGGGTGGGTCTTTGGTGTATATTGTTTGGGTAGGTAGAATAAGAGAAATGTATTATGACAGAAAAAACATGTGGGCTTTCGGGCATTGGTTATAGTGAGAAACCCATTTAGGTTGGTATCGTTGTTGTTTATCTGGGCTGTGATAGCCATATTTGGCTTATACTTGCTATGACTGGTTTACTTTACTCCATCACTCCACATGTCGTTAAACTATGAGAAAGGAATTACTCCGGATATATGAGTTGACGCTTGTATTTGCTTGGTGTTGCATATCCATTCTTCAGTTTCATAATACTGTTGACATAAGATATTACTTATGTTGCACTCATTTCATATATGTATACTTGATGAATAAGTGGTGAAAATGAGATACGAGATGGTCTACAAGGCCGGGATAAAAGTAAAGAGTGATGTTCTCACAGTCCAGGAAAAAGGGACCTTATACACTTGTGATTACATGTTTATGAACTTGTTTGCTACTATGTCCAAATTTGAAATGATTTTTTTCTTATGTGTCATAGAATACACTTGTATATGGTTGGTTGGGGTTGCACGCCTACAACGAATGATATTATGGTTGTACTCTTGCAACAGATCAGTATGATATGTTCTCACAGTCCTGCGGTATAGTCGGGCGGTATATGAGGTTCTCACAGTTCAACGGTAAAGTCGGGCGGTACAATGAGTGGTCACAGTCCAAAGGGAAATGATTTTGGGCGGTATAGTGACAAGATATGGACCTCGCGGCTCCCCCATGGTCCATGGTCATGACTATATGGCATGGCCTATAGCATGTGTGTACCGGGATAAATATTGGCCAGTGAATTGCATTCATTCATTTATTCTTATGCTAATCTACTAGTAATTGATGCCTACTTGCGGTTGTTACTTGAAGCATGATTCCCTTTTATTGTATGTTGGTGACATACCTGTTTTAGTTGATTTGTGCTTATGTGTTCAGTTTTTATATATTATATGCATGTTTTCCTTCGTTATCAGCCTATGATACCTACAAAGTGCTAGTGGTTGTACTCATACTACACTTGTTGCACTCTTTGTGGTGCAGATTGGATTTCAAGTACGAGTAGGACCAGTAAGGTTGTTTGAGCTTAAGACTATAAATTCATGACAGCATATCAATTGATTTCTTCCTTGTATTGTATTCGTAGTGGCTCTAGTACACATGACACCAGTCTTGGGTGGTATTTGTATTTTCCGCACTAGTTTCTTAATGAAAGACTTAGTATTTGGGCATTTGACTTATCTTTTTACTTTCCGCTCATTTAACTTAATTGGATTGGTAAATGGCTAGGTTGTCATACCTATTGGTTAGGAATAGGTGCCATCACAATTTTAAATTTTGGGTCGTGACATATGCGCAATCCACTTGTACTAGGGACTGAATCTGCACCACAAAAAGTGCACAAGTGTAGTCTGAGCACGGGAAACACGTGTACTTAGTATGTCTCATAAATCGACAACAAAAAAAAAAAGTAGCGACGAATTAAGGAGAAAATATTCCTTTACCGTTATTCTTACCCATACTTGGCCTCATAACTGAATCCATCACCAAATAGAGTATAAAAGAACCATCTAAGTCAACTTTCAAAGAACCATCTAAGTCACTTACTTAGATCAACAAATAGTCAAGTAGTCAAGGAAACAAGTATGAAATCCAACACATAACCATATAAGGAAAGTAAATAAATACAATGCAATGCATTATGCTCTGTATACACACAGAGCTTTCGGGAATTTATGGAAGATGTGATCTATACGGGATCGCTAAGTCCATATACCGCCCGAAATCATAAGACCTTCCAGGTCACATCGGGTCCAGACCTCCCAAGACCTAACCATGGTCCAACCGTAAGAAGTCAGTTGCCTTGCACTTTAATGCAACCTGTTGCATTCGTGCAACCCGATCCCTTCATAACCATATGCACAATTGAATATATAAGAGAATGAATAACTCAACAACTAGACTTAATAGCCAACAATTCACATAATTTCATCAAATCATCAGACTTAGTAGCCAGAATTTCCTTTTACAAACAATGACAGGTTTATCAAGAGTGTACAAGGTTATTCAGAGTTTCAACACAATTCAATAAAGTATAAGCACGTAACACATAACAACTAATGCCCATATGCTTTGGCATTCTCGAGTCACGACTCGTATGTACAAGTACCTCACAATTCAACACAATACACTAGTACTCGTATCAATTCCCATGACATCACGAGTACGAGACCTCCTGTTACGCCCTTACCCCTTAATTAATCCATTTTAGCCTTTAGTTAACAATAACGTCCCTCAAATGAAGTCAAGTCGTAACATACCTCGAGTGCCGAGCAACGTGCCACGAACATCAAGAGAGCGTGTTTACTTTCCCCAAAGCTTGGGATCGATTCTATCAATTATACAATCTACATGAGCATACAAGTCGGTAGACACCCATATTGCAATACTTATACCCGGAACCCAAAAACGAACCCAAAATAGTATAACGCAAGCCCCAAGGGAAAACCAGAATCTTATTTTAGAAATAGTTACCCATAACCTAAATAGTCTAAATCAAGAAAATCATGCAAAAGTAAATGGATTGATCTCCACTTTCAAGAAAATTCAATTTCAAATTAAGGCTAAAACCCCCCAATTTTGCATCCTGAACCATGGATTAAATCTCAAATTAAAGAAAGAATTTATGAAGAATATTTAAATTAGGATTAAAATCTTACCCCCACACTTAAACAAGCAAAATTCCCTAAAATCACTCCAAACCGAGCTCTAGAACTTGAAATATTATAAAATGAAGTTTAAGTTCGAAATGAGAAATAAATACACTGCTACAGCGATTCTTCTTTGCGATTGTGGCTGGAGCCTCGCAAATACAGCCTCTGACCCGGTCCAACCACCTATCGCAAACGCGACAGACCCATCGTGATCGTGATGAGTAGCCTTAACCTGGTCCACCCATATAGGAAAAAGGTGCAAAGATATCCCTCAACTTTGTGATTTAGAGCAGATATACCCTTTGTTAAAGTAGTGGTGCATATATACCCCTGCCATTATACAAATTGTGCAAATATATTCTTTTTGTTGATGCAATTTTTATAATTAAAATGAAAGCCACTGTAGGGGTATATTTGCACCATTTCTCAAAGTTCAGGGGCATAATTGCACCTTCTCACATATGAATTTTTCCCCTTCTTTAATTCAACGATTAATTTGAATTTATTGCTTTGATGATCAAATTTCTTTTTGCGCTCATCTTCTTATTAAATCTATTATAGATGCCCCAATTAAAAAAAAAAAAAAAAAAAAAGGCTATTTGGTCACTTAGGATTATCTGGAATAATAAGGAATCTTGAGATTTTGATTGATCTTTATAAATTATGGTCTAAGATATGTTAGACATTTTTTTGGTTGTAAGACATTTCATTAAGGGTAAAATGAGAGTATGAATTTAGATTATTTCTAGTTATATAAACGTATTACTTTTTATCAAGGTAACTAAAAAGAACAACAACAACAACATACCAAGTATAATCCCACCAGGTAGGGTTTGGGAAGGGTAGAGTGTACACAGACCTTATCCTTACCTTTTGATAGGTAGAGAGGTTGTTTCCTATAGACCCCCGGCTCAAGGAGAGATGAAAAAGCATCAGTAATAATAAACAGTAATAATAAGCAGTAATAGCAGCAACATAATAGGATAACGTAGTAAAAAGAAACAATCAGATAGTGATACAGATAAGAACAAGCAATCCAAAGACGTATAAAAAGGCATGAAAAAATACTATCTAAATACAAGAACCTACAAGAGTAAAACTATGGCTACTAGTATGCAAGGATAAGTAAGACAACACTCAACTACTTACTAACCCTATACCCTAATCCTTGTCCTCTATAACCTCCTATCTAAAGTCATTTCCTTAGTAAGTTGTACCTGCGCCATGTCCTATCGAATCATCTCTCCCTAGTATTTCTTTGGCCTACCTCTGCCTCTCCTGAAACCGTCCATAGCCAACCTTTCACACCTCCGCACTGGGGCATCCGTGCATCTCCTCTGCACATTTCCAGACCATTTCAGCCTCACTTCCCGCATATTATCCTCCACTGAAGCCACTTCACCTTGTCCCGTAGATCTTCATTTCTAATCCTATCACTCCTAGTATGTCCACACATCCATCGCAATATCATATAAATTGGGAGTATAAATTAATTACTTAGGGGTCTACTTTCTTCAAAATGACCAGGTTATCTTGTCATTACTTCAATAACTTTGAATCCCAAAATTGAGAAATAGATTCTCGCATTTGAAAAGAAGCATATATTTCGCATTTGCCTAATACTCCTGGATTCGATTTTCTCCATTACCCATCCTCTTCATTTCCTCAAATTTGTTCATGCCGCCGCGTTGGTTTAAATAACAAATTAAATGATTTTCTCAAAATCTCAAGATTCCTTATTTATTCCTAATAATCATAAGTGACCAAAATGTAATTTATTCTTTGCATTTGAATAAAAATAATTCAGGGCATTTACGGTAGATTTAATAAGAGGATGAGCACAAAAGAAATTTGATCATTAAAGTAAGAAATCCAAAGTAGTTGTTGAATTAAAGAAGGCAAAAAAAAAAATCACATGTGAGAAGGTGCAAATTTACCCTGAACTTTGCGATAAGGCGCAAACATACCCTTATACTGACTTTTATTTTAATTAAAAAAATTCTGTCAACAAAAAGGATATATTTGCACCATTTGTGTAATGTCAGAGCAGCATATATGCACTACTTTTTTAATGAGAGGTATAGCTGCTCTAAATCGAAAAGTGGATGGGACCCTTTCCCTATATTATATATCAATAAACCAAACAAAATACTCCCTCTGTCCCAATTTTGTGATACACTTTCTTTTTTTTAGTCTATTAAATTTTTTTTTATATTTAAAAATAATTTAACTCAAAACTTTTCATATTACCGTTAATGAAATGATTTAGAGCCACACAAATATCTATGACTTGCTTTAGATCATAAGTTTCAAAAGTCTTCATTTCTTTCTTAAATTTTGTCTTTTAGTCAAAATATATCACATAAATTGGACGAAGGAAGTACTAGTATTAAATAACTCATGAATTATTAGTTAATATATTACCTTCACCAACTACAATTAAAATATAATTTTGTCCGCAAACCAAAATCACCCCTCAATTTTCAATGTATAGATATCCTCATTTCATATTCATCCCCGCCGTTTGCTATTAGTTATTATGGATGTCAATTGTGGGATGCAATATGTTTTATTTTTAAGATTACAAATATCATATTTAAAAAAAAAAAAAAAACTTATGTGTGACCTAACAGTTAAAAAATCTCTCTTACAATGATGATATATATATTTTATACAACTTAAAATCTTAAATTCAACAAGTTACAAGTTTGATAAAAGTACTATTTTAGGGGCCGAGAAATTTCGCAGGACTAAACCGGTGAAAATGACCTTTTGATCACGGAAAGCATAGACAAGTCAAAAGTGCACCTTAAGTCACAAGCTCCATGACATTTTAGGTAGCAAGGTTCTTCTATCTATAATAATAACAACTCCATTGCAATACCAAGCTCCATTAATTAAACATACACTAGGACTTAGATAAATCAGAAGGTATGTAATGGCCATTGATAGGAAGAGTCTAGAAGGAATCCCATAACCATTTGATGCCAACTGCTTTTGGGCTTCCTTTTTGCGGTAAAAGAAAATTGAAATGTGAGGAATAGGAACTGGATTCATCCATTATTGTCCTCTACTTTCCAATATATATAACCAACCATTTATTGTAATGTTGCACAGAAAATGACTAAAATGGTCCTTTATTTTTTCGAGTAGTTCCAAATCAGTGGCGGAGCTAGCCCTTCGCGTGTGGGTTCGTAGAGCCTGAAATGCTTTTGTCCGAACCATATATTTGTATTAAAATTTTTGTTAAATATGTACAAATTATTAATTAAGAACCCAGTAACTTTAAAGAATAAGAACCTCGAACCCACAAGTTTCGAATCCTGGCTCCACCTCTGCTCCAAATAGTTCCTTAAGTATCAACTGAGCAAGTTTTGGTCCTTTAAATTTGCCAAAAGTGAGCACCATCTCCGTCAAATATTTACCAAAGTCTGATTGTTAAATCTAATTGAAAGTATGAAAATAGATAATATTTTAGGAGAACTCACATTTGGAAGTACAATTTTTGCAATTTGTGTTATTTTTGGCTATTTCTAGTGTCCGGTGCAACTTTTTGAGGTCCAATTTTTTGTTGTTTTTTTTTTTAATCTATTTTTCGTGTTTGGTGAAATTTTTTATGTCGCGGTTGTGGAGATATTGACAAAAAAAATTGATATTTTTGGTTAATGTTTTTCCATAGTTTTGGTTATATTTTACAAACGGAGTTGATAAATATATGACAGAGATCAGAAGTACTCACTTTTGGCAAATTTAAAAGACCAAAACTGCTTAGGTGAAATTTAAGGGACTACTTTAAACCTACTATCAAAGATAAAGGATCATTTTTGTCAATTTTTTCCATGTTGCACCTTTCTTCTTGCCCTTCTACACAAGGTGCCTCGTGGAAACATCGACTCATTGTCATTTAAAATTTTACAATCTTTGCTCTGCTCAATCTTCCACCTAATATATAAACCTTCTCTCAAATTTCCATAAACACCTTGCTCTCAAAATTTTGGCGCTACCTCATATAATAAACTGTATAACTTATATACACTGACAGCATAAATATGGCGGACGAGGAAGAGCCTTTCGTAAATAAAAAAGTATTAGTCCGAAGCGCTTCACACATGTACGATGAATTGAGGAGTTTCAGGACGTGGTTCAAGTGGATGTGTGTGGATCAATCGGACCGTTGGTCTGCTTGTTTGTCTTGGTTTGTGTTCAGTTTGTTAGCAGTTGTTGTGCCATGGCTCTCTCATTACCTTTTGGCTTGTGGAAATTGTGATGGTAAACATAGTAGGGCTTACGACAGAGTTGTTCAGTTGTCGCTAAGCAGTGTTGCTGCTTTGTCGTTTATTTGTCTTTCGAGATTTAATAAGAAATACGGGCTTCGGAGGTTCCTGTTTCTTGACAAGCTTTGTGATGAGAGCGAGACTGTCAGAACATGCTACACGGAACAGCTCAATGTACGTCATTCTCCCTTCTCTCAACTCTCTCTTTCTCGCACACGCTTTCATATTCTTTTATTTTTGCCGATGTTTTGTCCCTTAGACTCTGTTCCTTTGAAATTGTAAATTCCATATGGTCAATTTCTTTAGATGGAGCTACGATATGCTTCAATTGAGCACTTGAACACATATTATTAGTGTATTTATTAGATACTTCCAATTCAAATTATCGAAAAGTTTTGGCACGTGTTCTCACTTAAACAAGCTTGAGGTTTTACAGCTTATTAAGGCTAATGAGTATAATTAAAGGATGTGACATATTTAAGTGGTTAACTTATCCACGTAGTGCCGTTTCAGAACACGCGCAAAAGTGTTTTCAAACTTTGAGTCCGAAGTGTCTAATTGGAATACTTTATCATGTGTTTAGATGATCAATCAAACCAGGTTGTAGTTCGAGTGTCTAGATGAAATTTACTAAAAAGTGCAAGGATTAATCAATGTATTCTGCCTTCTTATTTGCAGCAATTACTATGCCATTGAACATCATGATGCAATTATATTCTCTTCTTATAACATGCAGAGATCAATGAAGATACTGTTCATTTTTGTGATGCCATGTTTTCTCGCTGAAAGCACATACAAGATTTGGTGGTACACCTCAGGTGGAACCCAAATCCCCTTCTTGGGCAACGTCGTTGTCAGCAATACTGTAGCCTGCATTCTGGAGCTAACCTCCTGGCTCTACAGGACGGTCGTGTTCTTCTTAGTTTGTGTCCTTTTCCGCTTGATCTGTTACCTTCAGATTCTCCGACTACAAGATTTCGCTCAGGTACTCTTCCATGTAGATTCTGATGTCGAATCCGTGTTGAGAGAGCACCTCAGGATTAGGAGGCACTTGCGAATTATTAGCCATAGGTACCGTGTGTTCATCTTGTGGGCATTGATATTTATCACGGCGAGTCTATTTGCTTCGCTTCTCATGACTACGCGCCCAAATGCAGATCTTCATATCTATAAGAGTGGTGAACTTGCGGTATGCATTCTCATTATCTCATCAGATAGCATTTTTATTTGTTATTGCTTCCTTGTTTCTTTAGAAATGGCTTGAGAAAGTCTTTTTTTTTTTTTTTTTTTTTTTTTTTTTGGAGATGTGATGCAGCACAATACAATGAAATGTGGATATTTCATGTCCACAATTTCAATTTATCTTTAGATAAAACACATTTCTTTTCTCTTTAATACTCCTCTAATCTCCCGTAAAAAAAATTGTCACTCCTTTTTTCCTCCGTCCCAAAAGATTATCATTTTTAGTGCGTCCAAAAAGATTGTCCCTTTCTATATTTAAATAATTTAACTTTATGAGATGATTTACATGCCCACACAAATATCTAAGGGCTTGTTTTGACCCACCACATTTCAAAAGTCCTCCTTTATTCTTAAACTTTGTGTCAAGTCAAAGGAGGACAATCTCTTTGGGACGGAGGGAGTAATAATTAAGATGTGTTGGTCAACACATGGGGATGAAAAACAATTATCTTGAACATAATCATGCTCGCCAATTTAGTGATGTTGTGTTAGTGACTACTGTACTTTACAGTTTATGCTTTTTTAGCGACAGAGTATAATATGCCAAATATATACTTTCTTCGACTCAATTTATACGACACTGTTTGACTAGGCACAATTTTTTTAAACCTAAAACAAACTTTACACATTTATGTGACTATAAATCATATCATTAAGAGTAAATAGAGAATTTTGAAGTTAAGTTATAACTAATTATAGAAACGTGACATTCTTTTTCATACAGACTAAAAGAGAGAGTGTGACACATAAATTGAGACAGAGGACCTAAGTATTACTTTTTTTTTTTCTCTAGATGAATAACATTTTCTGTAAGAGTTCCAGTCCTCTTGCCTAGCTCTTCGAACTTTGCTGCCCTTGATCATCAATTTGTTTCTGGTACACTCATTAGCAGAGGCAGATTTATGGCGGGTTTTGTGGTTCAGTTGAACTCATTAAATTTGTCTCGAGCTATGTACATCTCTGAGTAAAGAAGATTAATAATGTATGCATATAATAAGATCACACCTATTTTGAACTCCTTGATTCTAAATTATAGATTCGCCTCTGCCCATTATTGAAACTAAACAATTTGGTCTTAATATATGCAGCTATGCTCCGTCAGCCTTCTTGCTGGGCTGATGATACTGTTGCGAAGTGCAACCAGAATTACTCACAAGGCACAAGCCATAACGTGCCTCGCTGCAAAATGGCATGCGTGCGCGACAATAGACTCTTATCATTGGGCTGAAAGTATTCCTCCAGCAGCTCATCATGAAGTAGATTGCAGCAATGATTGTCCTCCGAGTTCTAACGGATCATCTGATGCAGAGGATGTTGGAGATGAAGAGGATGAATTGGATAATACAAAATTTGTCCCCTCCTATGCCTATAGTACAATTTCCTTCCAAAAAAGACAGGCTCTAGGTATGCTGATCATTTCACTTAGCTTCCTCAAAAAAATCGGCATTATCACTAAAATTGCTCCTCAATTTGTTTGGCTTATTTTCTTTGTTAGTTTGTTCCAAAGAGAATGTCTCTTTCCTAATTTGACAACTCTTTAAAACATCTCACTTGATATGTTTAAGACAACACGATTAAAGGACATTTTGGTACGTTATACTTATCTTTAATTTAAGGCCACAAGATTCAAAAATCTTTTTTTATTTTCGACCTGTCAAACTAAGACAAACAAATTAAAACAGAGAGAGTATTATATTAAGGATTTAACTTATATGCACTCACAAGATAAAGAATAAGACGTATTATAAAGCAGTTAGTCATGATTGTTGGTCACTTTGATATGATAATGTAATTTTTAAACTATCAGTGCACATAAGTTAAACTCGTAATTAAGAGTTTAAGTTATAAACATCGTCAGTATAAATAATTTTTAACCATCAGGTCATCCAAATGATATTCAGAGATAAGCCTCTTTAAAATGTAGAATTTGAAAACTTGAAAATAAGATATGCTACCTAAAAATTGTTTACACCGATGGGTGTATATTACTTAAGCTTGTATTTTAATGCTTAATGGTTCGGATGAACTGATGGTAGCTTTATCTCAGCCCAAGGAGAAGTGATACACTCGCTGACACATGAATTTTAAAATACATTTTGTACCTTTTAATTCATTAATTTTTTGGATAATTTTACCAGTAAAATTTGTTTTTTTAAAAAAAAAAATGAAATTCCATTATTTAGGCTAAATTCTTTTATTAATAGCTTATTTTGATTAACGGTGTCGCAGTGACATATTTTGAGAACAATAGAGCTGGAGTTACAATATTTGGGTTCATGCTAGACAGAACTTCTCTTCACACCATTTTTGGGATAGAGCTCACACTCATGCTCTGGTTGCTTGGAAAAACCGTTGGCGTTTCTTGAATTATTATTTGCTGCATAATTGAAAGTTATGGAGTATTTATGTCGTTGCCATTTGCAATTGTATAGTATAAGATCCTCTAAATGTGGATCCACGAGCTAGTTGTACTTGTAAGGTTCCTTGGACACTGTAACACAGATGAAAATTTTCTTTTTGCGTATGATTAATTAATTTCCATGTTTCAAGGAAAGATTGATGCCTGGAATGCAAATGAAGGCAGTCCATCGATTCAGTGACACAAAAACTAAATTTATGAATTTAGGAGTTGTTTGGTTGCTAGCTAGGAACTGAATTATTCATGTACTATAATCAGCATAACTAGTACCAAGTTTGGTAGCCTTTTAGTTGTTGTGTATAAAATTTGGTACATCAAGTACGATGGTTGGTTACCAAGTTACGATCGCGCATAACTAATGGATTTATAAGTTATGAGGGAATTTATGTATTATGAAGGGTAAAAGATAGAATAACAAATACATAAATTACTTAACCCTCCATAACAAATTCGTGCATTACTAATAACTGCATAACTCTAACAGCAACAAACAACCCTTACTGTTAGTTTTCTTTTTGCTTTTGTTTATTCTCTCTTACCTTACAACATTCGGGCAAAGCTTTTAAAATTTGGATCTGATGGCTCGAAATTTAGAAATTGGGATCTTCATAGTCGTAGCATCTAGCAATTTAGCATGAACGTTATCAAAACCTTCACCTGTAGCAAAACCATGTTTCAGAGAGTAGGGAAAACCTACAGTTATAACTCATCTGACTTTTGTAAAAGACCACTAATGAATTAATTGTACAATTGCAGAAACAATTTAGAACTTTATTAAACAAATTATGCACTTTTTTTGGTAACTACCATTTTACTAATTACCAAATTATTAAAATGTTGATTAATAATTTGGTGATTAAAAAAATGTTAGTTACCAAAAAAAAATTGCATCATTTGTGTAATAAAGACATGATTACTCCAACACTTTTTTTTTGCTGAAGGGTGATCATGTCTTTTTTTCTTTTTTGCCAAAGCGTTACTAAAAAGCTTACTAGCATGGATATTTACATCAAACTATATCAATTTACTATAATATATTAAGTGAATCGATAAAGTGAAAATATATATTAACTAACTAGGTTAAGTGATACTTTCTTCATCCCAAAAAGATTGTCTTAGTTTGGAATATGAGGGTTGAACTACCGTGTTCGGTGTGGATTAGGACATAGAATCTTTATTTATTTTTTAAATAAAATTTACATATTTAGAAACTACATAAAAAGTATTATATGTCACAATAATTAACAATTCAAAATATTTAGGACCCATTTAGCCATAAGAATTATTCACTTTTTTCCGGAATTCTTTTTCACTTTTTTCAAAAATCAGTGTTTTGGCCGGGAAAATTCCAAATACAACTTGAAGTCGTATTTGAAATTTGGAAAATAAGTAAAACCTTGTTTTTCACTTTTTTCACCTTTTTCACAACCAAAACCTTGTTGAAAAAGTACATTTCAACAACAAAATATTATTTACAAAAACTATGGTCAAACACAACTCCAACTTCAAAATTCCAAAAAAAAGTGAACTTTTTTTTTTCTATGGCCAAACGCCTACTTAGAAAGTATTTGAATCCAAATAGTAACTAAGACAATCTTTTTAGGACGAATGGAGTATAAATTTATATACGAACACACATAGCATACATCTATTGATTTGATATAAATAACCGTAGTGGATAAGGTTTTACCTTGTGTGTAGTTGAATTTTTGCGGTGTGAATGAAAAATGAAGAAACTCATTGATGTGAAGGATGTTGTTCGAAGATGGAGAAGATTTTGTTGGGTTTATATAGATAAACACATTTACACTTAAAATTGATTAACTTTTTGGACCAGCAAATTATTTTTCTTTTTATTTTACGTTAATGCACCACAAAACGGCTCGCACCTTTTCATCAGACCCAGTCGTTAGCTATATTTACTGAAGTCTTACCTTAGATTTAAACATCAAATTTCCGAATCGCTCCCCTCCGCATTCTTCTCAAAAAGAAATTAAAAGAGTCTTCACGTGGTTTGCTTCAGTCTTGGTATTCAAAGTTTGTTGAAATTCGAAGTACTGTTATTACAATAAAGGTAAACTATATTCTATTCTCGAAGGAAATAATTTAATATCTTAATACTTTGAAGGAATTAAACTTTTTAAGACGACAACAACATACCCAGTGTAACATGTGTAAGCTCTAAGATTCATGCTATGACGTTGGATGAGCAACATATGTGAGTCAAATACCAAACAGTCAAATGAGCCTCATAATGCTATCCGTTAATATGCTTATTGTCACACCCCTTTTTTTCGTAAATAAATTTTAAATTATTAAATTAAATTATTTTAAAAGAATTTTTCCAATTGAAGTGACGTTTTGAAAAGGGATTATTTCGTTTATTCAGAGTCGCCACTTGGAATTGAGTTTTGGTGTTCCAAGTCACCTTATTGAATCCCTAATCAAAAGGACATTGACTCTTAAATTATTGGTCTGCAAAATCAAAAGTCCGGGTAAGGAATTCTATTGACTGGGGAGAAGGTATTAGGCATTCCCCAAGTCCCGTGGTTCTAGCACGGTCGCTTTCATTGACTAATATTTGGCTTAAATTAATCTTGGATAAAATTGCTCTTGACTTAATTCTTAACTAATTTTGCCCAATTAATTTGCTTAAAACTGTGACTTATATTTTCGACCTCAGAACGTAATCGCACATACAACTTTTAAAGTTAACTAAATATAAACCAAGGATCGTAACCGAAGATATGATTAATAATTTAAACATGCTTATATTTTACTAACCCTCAATATATCCTACAGTTTACTTATTTTAATTAAACTTTCTCTTAACAATTCATTTAACCAAAAAATGAGAAATCAACACAGCAAGTGTCACTAAATTTCAAATACAAATAATTAAGAATGTCAAACGATTCACAAAGCGAGCCAATCATTATTCAAGATCCAAAGCAAATAACATGGGTTAAAAAAGTAGGCCTCATCTAATGGAAACATGACTCTAGATATATGATACAAGACCCAATCCTTAATTAGATCATCAAATTTAAAACCACCATAATATTTACACTCCACATTCTAACGTAAAATAAAATAAAATTAATCTAAGCTATATTCATGATACTACCTATTGTTCCTTTCTTTTAAATCCAACCCCACAAACACTTTTTTATATATATTTTTTGGTCTTGCTAGATCCCAATATAATGATTCTATTTGCTTAATTAAAAAACAACTATTTAATCTAAGTAACTGTTTCCTTAAACAACTACAATTTAAGAAATATATTAAACCAATAAAATTATATTATTCTAACGCATGGAAAGATATTTCACAAACAGAGATTTTTAAGCCCAAACATGAAACCAAACTGTGAGTCAAAATACTATATATTTGGCCTAACTTAGTTGAATTGATGTTAGTTTCATTATAAACTTAATCCTCAATATTTTAATTAAGCATGAATTTCAACCAGTAATTTAACAAGCACCTGTAATGAAATCAAATAAAACAAAATAACAAGTAGACATTTGATAAAATAATACTAATTGCAAAGGAAAAGATTGGACTTCCAACACGCAAGAAATAATCACGTGTTTTGTCAATTTTGCTCTAAATTTAACAACAAAAAAAATCCAACATACATCATATTATAACGTTGAAGAATAATAACCAGTTAGACACGGGCGAAATGTGAGAAAAACTTCATAACATTGGAATAAAGTCTCATATAATTGTGATATTGAAACCATAAAAAGAAGACTGAGTGTTACCTTTTGCAAGGATTAATTCACAACAAGAAAGCGGCTACAATCTAATGATTTCCAAGTTAACAATAGCTAAACTTCCGGGTCCACGAACTTGAAACCGCAAACGAAAACCTCGAACTCGAACCAAACCTTTTCGAAATTCCTAAATGGCTCTAGGTATTTTTCTCTCCGTGTTTTTTTGTTCTCAGTTTTCTTTTTTCTGTCTTTGTTTAATGTTTCTCTCTCGTGTACGTATCTGTCTGGTGTGTTTATACATAATGAATATGTGTGTGGCTGTGTGCAGTGTCGTGTGTGTGTGTGTTCGTGTGTGTGTTTTCTTGAAAAAGGAAACGTGAGGGAGTAAAATAGGGTAATGGGGTGAATTGGTTGCTGGTTAGTTGGAGGGATGTGAGTGCTGGTGAGTTTTTTTTTTTTTTTTTTTTTTTTTTTTTTTTTTAATTTACTCTTTTTTTTCTTTTTCTTTTTGGTCTTTTTTTTTTTTTGATAAATATAAAATAGAAGAATATTAACTAACTATGTTTAGACTAATAAAAACTAGTAGACGTTTCAAAGGAAAAAAGAAGGGAGAGATAGTAGAAACATATAAAATAATGATCTTATTACAAACATTTTATACGGTATGTATAACTGCTATTGCTTCATTACAAACCATTTCGTCAAACAGTATACAAACTTTTAGGTCAATTGACTAAATGGAAATAACAAAACAAATTAAATTAGAGACAATATCATTGATTATAATTCTATTTTTGCTATAATGAAATTACCTATTATATATGAAAGATTTAAAGGGAATACAAAACAAAAAAAGTAGAGTTCAAAAGGAGATTTGTAAACCTTTTTTTTTTTTTTTTTTAAACTATGAAGGGTACATTCCACAACGTTTGCTTCGTTCTGCATTGATCTCCTGGCCAAGCTCTCAACTTGCACATAAATGGATTAGAATATAACGGAATTCAGATTAGTGTAGGCGCTTATTTTTAGGACAAAGTTGGAAGATGAAAATGATTTTTTTACTTTTTATTTTAGAATTTTGCATGTAAATTTCAATAAATTTTTTCATCTGAAATTAAATTGGACTTACTATCTATATTTTTATGCTCAACATTTTTTTTTTGTTTTGCGTTTCCTGTTCTTTAAATAAAGTCACTATCAAAATTGACATAAACACATTTTTTTTTAAAAATTTAGCATGTGGAATTCAGATTTATCATCAAGCATCTCAAATTTTGATTTTTAATTTCTATTTTTTTGTTTCGTTTTCTTTTAGAAAAAATTAATACTAAATTAAGTTTGGGAATCAAGAGAAGAGACTTCAAATTGATCCTTTGTTGGTGATCCAAAGCCAAATTAGTAAGGAGGAAATGCATTAGAAATATTTAACAATTTCAAAGCAATAAACTCACTTTTTTTAAACTCTAAAAATCAACGTTCTTGTGTCCTAGGAAGGAAAGGAAAAGAAAAGACTGTTGAGTAGATAGCTAAATTCCTTTCTATTTGGTCTAAACTATTAGTATCATCTATGACTGTAAATAAATTATTTCTTTTATCTACTTCATCTATTTAAATCTCAATCACCATTTAGTACTGAATTTTCAACCTAAATGAAAAGAAACTTGACTATTCAACTTACATTAAACTTGAAGAACATAAGCATCGGAAATTATCACTGAGGCCTAACCAAAACACTAACTACAACTCAAAAAGATTTATTTGCTATTCGGAAACCACCTGAAACTATTGTAGCCTAATGGTAGGAATTAGGAGAAAGGCATCAACTCTCATTATAATTACAATAAGCTAAAAAAATACTTTAGGTTTTATCTTGAAACTAATTATACCTATCTTCAATTTAGATTCCAAAACTTTAATTATTCTACTATTAATTATTTTACCCCAATAGACGCTTCCTAAATCTCCTTCTCCCTGCCTTTTTTCGTAATAAAATCATTTGTCACTGCATATGACTCCTGGTATGTGGATATTTAGTAAGAGTTGCCTCCAACTACTTATTTTCTTGGCCTATAAAATTCCAATCGATTAAAACATAGTGTGATTCGTACAAAAATGTTTTTCAAGCACTAATAGGAAAAAAATTGGGAATGTAGTTATTTTTTATTTTTATTTTTTAAAAAAAAAAAAAACCAAACTAAAATTATTTCATCAAAAAGTAAAATATAAGAAACGTGCACACTTAATCTTATTTAATTATGACATGAGATTGTTGATAGAAATCAAAGTGGGAGGAACCATGACAAGCGGTAAATAAATCAAAACTTTAAACCTGCCAAAAGTTGTTCCTTCATGATACTATAAAAAAAATAAAAAAATTATATATATATACACACACACACAAAACAAACTTTCTTGGAAAAAAGATGAAACATTAAACATACCATAGGAGCCTTCCTTACGGACAAAAGTTGCCAAGTCCTGCCAGTAAGGAACTGGATCTCCATATCTAGTATATACCTGCACAAAGAAATCAGATGAATAATCTTTAAATTAAATAAAATAAATAACTTCACATCTATAAGAAAACTATTTGTTGAACACCAACTTTCAGTATTGATGATGAGACTATAAATTCTAGACATATAAGAGAATTACCTGCCAAAACTTCATGTAGTTTCCCCTCTATATTTCCTTCTCTGAATTCTTTGAATAGCTCATCATTAATCTCAGCAGAGTTACGTTGTTGTGCCACAAATTTAAACCTTCCACACGTGTGACTTCTAAATCTGCCATAGAAGTGAAATTTAGTGCATATTACATATTTCTACTGTTTAAAAAATTCACAAGGAGGAAAGGATACGTTATACACAACCTGATCCAACATCCAAGATCAAGATAAAGACAAGAAGCAAATAGAAAATGAGGCAATAATTAGGGTGTAGAAGAAAGAAAACTCACGAAAATGCCATCGGCAATAGTTTCAAAATCAGTATATGATTTTGGTTCACACGAATCTATGAACATCTTCCCAGCCACACCCACCAAAACTCACAAATTAAATTTTAAAAAGGAGAAGTCCCAGTCCTGACTCTGCATGCACTCGCCAAGTATCTTCATTCTTTTTCTTTTTTTAATAGGAGAAAGTGCAATGAGCAGTTGTGATTAGAAAATTAGAATGTACTTCTCAAAAGTGAGAAGTGGGGGACGTGTATGTGAAAATGGGGAAAGTGAATGTGCATTTGCATTTTTTCAGAAAAATTCGAATTCGCATTTTTCCTAATAACAATTAGGGCTCAATATATATCTTTTAACCTAAATTCAAATAAGTTAGTTAGTTAGAATTTACATTTTGATTAAATAGTTAATTTAAAAAATCTGATAACTTCCAAAAAAAAAAAAGTCCTAAAACGTGCCTTAAATTTAAATTATGGCTGCACGGTTTTAGGAGTCCATTGTGCATAAATAGAGCAGTTGTTTTAACCGTATTTTTCCTAAAAAAATATAAGATATTTAATTATTTTTACTTCAAATTAAAAAATAGTACTAACTAATTATTAACTAATTAACTATTGTTTGTCCTAAAACTGCCACTTGTCGTAATTTTACGATGCCACTTGTCACAATCTTAGGCCACACTATCCTCTTTTAATAATATATATATAGATTTTTCCTAAAAAATATAAGATATTTAATTATTTTTACTTCAAATTAAAAAATAGTACTAACTAATTATTAACTAATTAACTATTGTTTGTCCTAAAACTGCCACTTGTCATAGTTCTACGATGCCACTTGTCACAATCTTAGGCCAAACTATCCTCTTTTTAATAATATATATATAGATATAGAAAAGCTAAATAACTAGTCCAAAAACAATGTGTAACTAAGAAAAATATTAAAATTTATTTATTAAAATGCAAATTAGAAGAAAACATAATTTTTATAAATTTTCTTTTCTTTTGAAAATAAAGGACGAGGCTTGCCCTAAAATGTGACTCTATTTTTATAGTTTTCAAATTTTTAAAAGTTAAACTTATTAACAATGAAGTAAAAATTAAATATCTAATCGAGACCTAAAAAGGATATTTAAATGCTAAAAATGGTGTAAAAAATTTAAGTTCGAACAAAAATTAGGTGTTCACACTTATTCATACATAACATTGGGAAGTGAATTACTTGTTGAATATGGGAGGTTACTGATATCTTATATATTAATGCTACTAACTATGGGTGATTTTTTGTATTTCTGATGTATTTTTCTAAACTAATATTGGGGTTGCTAGTCTGCTAGTATCGGTTCAATGTCCTAATTTATGGCGGTTGATTGCCTCAGGGATGCAAGCAGTAAGGAACTAGCACATTAGATTAAAATAAGGAGATTAGGAATGAGAGTATTCTAGATTTTATTTCATCAAATTAAAAACGAAACTAAAGTCATATTTAGCTACTTTTGAATTAGACATATATTAATGTTGTTTTTTTTTTTTTTTTTTTTTTTTTTTGGTCTGTGTTTGGATTAAGTTAAACGAAAGTCAGTTTTACGTGTTAGGAGAATCTGTCGGGAATTTCTTTTGTATATTCTGTTTGCTGAACAATAAAAAACAGCTAAAACCCAAAAATAAAAATTTGCTAAAAAACCAAAATATGTAAGTACACACATTGTTTTCTAAATCTACACTATTGATCATTGATACACTATTTATCTGTTTCTCCGTGCTTAAAATGGCTCTTTGCACAACCATTTTCTGAAGAAACTTTGGCTCTTTGCACAACCATTTTCTGAAGAAACTTTCTCTTTTTAAATCATTCTTACTAGGTTTTTGGCACGTGCATGCCGAGTCATATAGCACATAATCTTGTAAAAAAATATTTTTATATTGGTATGCTTTTTTATTTTCATGGTTAAAAATGACTCTCTAAAGGCACCAGTATTTTTTGTCGGGGAGAGAGTAAGTAGAACCAAAGGATTTTCTATATCTTTCCTCTCTCTATATATAGAGATAGATAGATGCATATAGGAGTATGTATTATTCTTTTTAAAGGTGGCGTAAGGGGGGGTTTGTGCATGAAGTGTTTTATGACTTTGTGAGACCCTTGGATTTGCAGGTCTTATAACACAAAACTCGATAATACAAATGAGAAGGTAAGATACAATCTAGCAGTTTGCCCTGTATAGTAGGGACCCTGAACTTGTTTCTAGTGGAAGCATGGAGCTTCTGCAAAGTATCCATGAATATTTGAGTCGAGGCCACAACATTTTCATATATCACCAAGGGAGGTGGATATGGATACTGATAATTTGAGGCTATTCTTAGAGGCACCAGACTGTTTTGGTTAAAGTTTTAAGTAAATTAAGTACAAGTTTCTGTGAATTATCTATATGGATCGCCGTATAGTGACTTGTTTGTCGAGGTCAAGATGATAGGCTATCATCAGAACCTACAAAGATGTACAATCAAAGTTTAATTAATTGTATGTGATTTTCTTCTACTTATTTATATATTATGAGGTACAAATATATAGTAATACTTTCTTATAGACGATATTCTTGATACATATTCTTTTCATATTTGAGAGTTTCTCTTCTTTTCACCTATGCGTGTAGCTATAAAAACTATTCTTCTAAGAGGTAAGATTAATCCGTACTTGATATCTTTGGTTCTTATTCTTAAACTACATAAGCTAATTAATCTTATAGTAATTATTGTCTGTTTTTTAAAAAAAAAAAATTGACCACCTGAAATGATGGCTTTATTTATTAATAGAATATAAGCTGTACAGAAGACCAAAAGAAAATGCAAAAAGAAGATAAAGAGAAAAACAAAAGCCCAGATCTAGACACTTCACTTCCCAAACTAAGAGCCCGTTTGGATTAGCTTTATAAGCTTGCTTATGTTCGTTTTCAACAGATCTAGACACTTCACTTCCCAAGCTAAGCCTTTATGTTTCAAAAATAAGTTTCGCTTACACCAAATTATTATTTTTTTAACTTATAAGCCTTTTTTTTAAGCCCATCCAAACAGGCTCTAAGTAAACAAATCCCGATAAACAAATCTTCTCTGACCAAGCTCCGATGAAGCTCCATCAGATGGTCCATAGCAGGGCATCGAGATTTCTTAGCTCAGGTAAGATCTTATTTCTCTCCGATAGTAGATCTGTCTTCATTCTTTATAAGTCTTGCCATTAGAAGCTGATCAGTTTCCATATCGTCTCCATGGTTTTATCTCCAATCTAGCTGCCTTTATGTGTTGTTGTTGATTTCCACAGGACGGTCTAGCTTAACACTAATTAATCTAGCTTCTAACTCCTCTATATCATTAGATCTCGTAGGCTTTTGGAAGTATCACTCAAGTTGATGATTGATGCCAATTATATGCCCCTCAAAGCTCTCACCAGAGGCTTGGCTAACTAATCAATAGGAGTATGCCCCCAAACTCAAGATGAATAAATATCACAAAAAACTTACTGATTTCTAACTTTATAGAAGCTTTAGGATGATATACACATAGGTCCTCAACTCACATTAATCCCCAGTAGACCATAACTAGGATAGCAAGTAATCTGTTTCTCTGGTATTGATAGATCTTCAATAGAATGAGCTAAGCTAATACCACACATTGCTGAAATGTCAATACCAAAGTCACATTTAAATAATTGCACTTCCTAATATCTCAGTTCCTTGCATCTCTAATTCTCAGATTGGGAGTTTGATGTTTGTCCAAGTTGAGTATTTTTCTTCCTGCACTAGGCAGTTCAGAAAATACATGAAATTTTAAGGTACCTGCCAAATCAAAAGCCATATTAGTCATAAAATCAGCAAATGTGTTGCCTTCTCTATACACATACTGAATCACCACATTAAATCCCTCCATCATTCTCCTTATTCCCTCAACCTGTGATACAATACACCAAGGCAACACCCACACCCCTTCAATCACATTTTTAAGTAGTAGAGAGTCAGTTTCCAAAATTAAAGGATGTAACTCCTTATCAATGCAGAACTTCAACCCCTCCATAATAGCCCTTGCTTCTGCTACAACATTAGTAGTTTCCCCAATTTTCTCACTCTGAGCATAGATGAGATTACCTTCCCAAGCTCTAATACAAAAACCATAAGAAATAGCACCAGGATTACCTCTTGATGCTCCATCAGTGTTACACTTAAACCACCTATCAGGAGGTAATTTCCAACACACCACCTTAGTCAAAATCCTAGGATTATAATTTTCTAGAAAAGCAGCTAGTTCAGGCCACAGGAAAGGAACATTAGTCATCCAAGGATATCTCATCTTTGTAAGATAGAATAACTGATTATTCACTTCATGCACAACTCTTTTAAAACTGACTCTGCCTCCATGTTTAATAGTATTTCTCCTCTTCCATAATTCCCAAGTGACGATAGCAGGAATTGCTTGAACACTTGGTTTTAGATTTTCACCACACTTAGCCTTCCAACACTGTTTGATGACTTGTTGTATTTGAACCATGTTCATTTGTAAGCCTGCTGCCTGTAGGAAGACTTTCCAGACTCCTAGTGCAAAACTGCTACTCAAAAACAAATGCTGCATTGTTTCTATGTGAGGAGGGTCACAACAATAGCATCTAGAAACAATAGGGATCCTAATCCTTCTTAGATTATCATCAGTAGGAATTATATGCTTCCATAACCTCCAAATGAAAAAAGAAATCTTAAAAGGAACTCCCTTGAGCCACAGATCCTCATAATCTTCATGTACTTCTCCTCTATGTCTCAGTATATCCCAAGCACTGTTAACAGTAAACTTGCATGTACTATTTGGCATCCACCATGGTTTGTCCCATGTCCCTTGTAAATTTTCTATATGTATCTCTTCTCTAATATGCTCAACTATCTTAGATGGAAATGTTTGTTGCAATACCTAGTCCTTCCATTTCCCATCCTCTACTAATTCAGCAACCTCTATCAGATTCTCATTGATACACCAATCGGAAGGAACCACATGATATAAGGCCCCCAACTTTATCCAGTTTTCATGCCACACAGTTGCGGTTCCTGCTTTAACTTGCCACCATATTTCATGTTCAACTTCATCTCTAACTTCCAATATTTTTTTCCAAACTTGAGACCCTCCTTTCCACTGTACCAAAATAGGCATCTTTTTCTTACAATATTTATTCCACATATAATTAGCCCATAGGGTACTTGTAGTTTTAAACCTCCACCACAATTTTGCAAATAATGCATTTGAAACATCAAAAAGAGATTTAAAACCCAGTCCCCCTTCTTCGATTGGAAGGCACACTTCCTTCCAAGCAATCCAGTGTCTACTTCTTCCTCAGCTTTGTTACTCCAAAAATATCTAGCAAAAATCTTATGGAGTTCATTTAATACACATTTAGGGGTACCAGTACTGATAATAAGTGTACTGGCATGGTTTGTAATACACTTCTTATCAGGACTGCTTTACCACCAAAAGAAATAATTTTGCCTTTCCATGAGTGCAGTCTACCTTTAACTTTCTTAATCAAACCTGAGTAGTACTCCTTTCTTTTCCTAGCATGGAAAATAGGACATCCAAGATAAGTTAAAGGAAATTGGCCCCCTGAGAAACCTGTAATTTCTCCCACTCACTGAATGATCTCATTGCCTACCTTAGCGTACATGTAATAGGAACTCTTCTCTTTGTTTATGAGCTGGCTAGAAGTTACCTCATAATTCCTCAACACTGTCATGATTTTCTGAAGTGATTCTGGGTGAGCTGATGCAAAGATAATTGTATCATCAGCATATGCCAAATGGTTGAGAGGACTGGACCATTTTGGCATACCATACCCAATATACCCTTGATCCTCAAATAAAGAGTTAAGAGCTCTAAATAAAACCTCAGCTGCAATTAAGAATAAAGTTGGAGATAAAGGATCCCCCTGCTTAACCCCTCTAGAGGACTTAAAGAATCTAGATGCTTGCCTATTCAATAATATGGAGTACCAATTATTAGAAATCAATCCCCAGATGAGATTAATAAAATGTTCTGCAAACCCCATTCTCCTGAGAACATGTAACAAATATTTCCAAGACACTTTATCATAAGCCTTAGCCATATCCAACTTTATAACCACATTAGCAGGTTTCCCCCTAATTCTGATATCTAAGACAATCTCTTGAGTAAGAAGAATGTTTTCAAAAATACTTCTACCTTTTATAAACCCAGATTGAATAGGAGAAATCAAACTATGAACCACTTTTTCCATTCTTCCATGAACTACTCTTGAGATTACCTTATTTATGAAATTTGATAGGCTGATAGGCCTCATATCTGAGAATGTTTGAACAGGATGTTTTTTAGGAATAAGCACCAAATTAGTATGAGTGACTGATTTAGGGAGTTCCGTACCACCAAAAAATGATAGTATCACCTCATGAACATCATCACCAATAATCTCCCAGCGTTGCTGATAAAACAATCCTGTAAAACCATCAGGCCCACTAGCACTATCCCCACTAAGTGCAAAAACAGCTTGTTTGACTTCCTCCTTAGAAGGATATGAACACAACTCCAAGTTTTGATCATGGGAAATCATAGAAGGGACATACTTTAGCATATCAAAATCAGTTGGACATCTTCCTGAGAAAATTGATTTTGAAAAAACCTTACAGCTTCATCTTATATCTACTCCGTGTTATCCAACCAGTTTCCACTGCCATCATTAATCCCTTTGATCATTAAATTCCTTCTTTTTCCATTAACATAGTTATGGAAAAAAGTAGTGTTTCTGTCTCCTTCAGTGTATCCAGCCTTTTGTTTCCAATATTGTTCCTCTATATTCAGATACTGTTTCATTTTAGCTTGAGCCCTCTGAAGAATAATTCTATTCACAATACTAGGATCCTCTTCAAAAAGAGCTTCTTTCACCTTCACTACTTCCTCTCTTGTTGCTAGCTGTTGAAAGATATCTCCAAAAGTGTCTAGGCTCCAAGCTGATTACACCCCTTTAAGCTTTTTTAGCTTTAACTTAAACCTCAAGTATAAAGAGCCATAAACTTCAGAGCTCCAGTTCTGAGTAACCAACTCCTTAAATGACTCATGTTTATCCCAAAAGTTAAGAAACCTAAAAGGCTTGCTGGTAACAACATTTCCATTCCCACAAGATACCATCAAAGGTGTGTGATCTGACCCAATTTTGGATAGATGTTCTACCTCCGCATTTGAAAACAGATTCTGGAATTGTTGATTCACCACCACTCTATCAAGTCTTTTAAATATACAATCTTCAGCTGCCCTTCCATTCCACCAAGTAAATAGACTCCCTTTAAAACCTATATCAAGCAAATCACAAGAATTAATGCAAAATGCAAAGTCTTCACATTCATTCAGGGTAACTGGCAAACCCCCCAACTTTTCCTCTTCAGAAAGAATGACATTAAAATCTCCACCTACCAACTAGGGCTGCTCCATAGAACTTGCTAAATGATATAAATTATCCCATAACTCTAATCTTTCACCAGCATCACACTTGGCATAAAAAAAGTTGTAATAATGTCTGTTCCAAGGTGTTGTGAGTTTAATTTCAGAGTTATTTGCTACTCAGTATTCATTATAACTTTCCACTGAACTGCTGCATCTGTAAAAACCCATATCTTGCCATTGGAGTTTGCAATTGCCTCTTCCATCCCCAATCTTCTTCTGTATTTTTGAATATGTCTGCAGTTCTGAAATGGTTCCATCAAAGCCACAATACAGCATTTATATTGTCTTTGCAACATAACTAATCTTTGAAAATCCTTTTGAGTATTTACTGATCTAATGTTCCATATTAAGGCCTTCATCATCATCATTTATGTTTTGAGCCTGCCCTCTTCCTTGTTGATGTCCTCCTGGATTGCATTACTTCTTGATTCTTATCATTTTTACCACTTTTAGCAAGCTTTTTTGGAGATAAGTCTGTTGCTCTTGTCATCTTTTGAACAACATGAATGTTATGTTCATTCTCCTTATCCTCACCATGAGCTGAAAATTCCTCTGTTGCCTTTTGAATCTCCCCTTTTGAAACTTTATGGGATACTATATCATGTAGCTTAGCATTTGGGGATGTATTCTCCTTTTCCACTGACTGCATCTTGTTTTTTGCATCTACAGGTGGCTTGTCTGCACTGCCAGAAACCTCAACTTGTTGAGGTAAATTTGGACTTTTGACAGCACTCAACTGATCTACCGCCTTTGCACTAGCAGAATCCGCACCTTGTTGAGATAAACTTGGACTTTTGATTGAACTCCCCTGATCTGCTGCCTTTGCACTGCCAGAATTAATTAGGGTTCTTAGCACTTAATTTTTGAAATTTGAGGATTTTATTCTCGAATTCACATATCTTTAAATTTCGCTTTAATCTTCATAATTTCGCTTCCGCATTATTTTCTTATTTTTCGTTCAAGTAACCCGATTCTTATCATATAGGGAGTAGGTTCGAATAAATGCGATTCATTGAAATACATTTCTTTTCTTGGTGCACCCAAACAAAACATTAGCAATATCGACCCTCAATATCATAAACACGTCATTCGGGTCCACCAAAAATGAATTTTTTTCAATTAATTCTAGAAAAATCCATGCAAAGAGATTGATCAGAGAGTGTAGTTTTTGTACAGCTCGGACTCCATCATTTGAAATAATCTATTAAAAGATTTATAACTTAATGTAATCTTTCAGCTCATTGAAGCATTTAATTTAGGTCATTTTAAACAAAACTTACAGCCTATAAAAGGACACGCAACTCCTTGATAATCATTCTCGGCACGTGGTTTGCACGTGTATGTCGAATCATATGGTGTCAAATTTTGTAAAATAATAACATTAAAAGATAATTTTGAATAAATAATTATACTTGTGTGAATAAAGTACAAGTTTTTGTGATGTCAAAGTGGATTGTCCAATGATGATTTGTTTGTCAAGGCAAGATGATTGAATTCGTCTAAACTTACGAATGTGAATAATCAATGTTTAATTAGAATTATATATTTTTACTTATTTTAAATTTATGTGGTGCAAACATGTAATAAAGTGTAACTCACTTAATACTTCCATATAGACGACATGGTGTGTGTTCATTTCATCCATTTAATTGCTCTGTCACAACTAGAACTCTTGTTATCAACATTAGTCTCCCTGTTGAAAGTGCAATATAAAGTAAGCTTAAAGTTATCATCCAAATTTTGAAGGCAACCCCACAATCTACTCAATCAATTGCTCGTGGTTAAAATAAATAATCACAAATTCACCTTCAACTTGGCTCTTTTGATTTTGCAGGTTGTCAAATGCGTAGGACCAACAAGTGTTGGATCACCTGGATTGTAATCAACAAATACTGGAACAACTGTCGTCATACTGTTTAATATTGAGTTTTTCTTCACTCATTATTTAACAGATAAATAAAGGAGTAGAAAAGGGTGATTTACATGAATATTTAATTATTATTGGAAGGTGAAAGTAATAAATATTAATTGGACATCTTAAAGATTGATATAAATGATTTACATGAATATTTAATTAATATTGGAAGGTGAAAGTAATAAATATTAATTGGACATCTTAAAGATTGATATAAACGGTACATCTGTAATAAGTCGTGGAACATGAAATCTGTTCTAAAAAATTGGATAGGTGCCAATAAATGACATTAACCTTAGAAACATGTTCCCACGTACGTTTCAATGCCATAATGATTATTTTTTTCGAATTCTCAATGCAGTCTGCATATGATATTTTTTTCACATTTTTACTGTTCACTTCATTATTCATTGAATGTAAATTAATGTTTTAGTAAAAAAAAAAATATATATAAATAGAAAGTCACCTGTTCACTGCTATGAAATTTAAGAAATTTATTCACTAATCTTTGTAATGAAAACTGATAAGTTGGTATTTTATCAATTTATCTCTTCTTTAATCTTAGATTTTGCTATGTTTGAATGAGAAAATAGTGCACCTAATGTTGTTTACTTCCATTTTATAGGTTTTATATGATTGAGAAGTGATCGGGAAAAAACCAAGTGAAAAAAGTCAAAAGAGGCCAAATTGAAGAAAATGAGAAAAATGGCTAAAATTGCAATATGGCCAGATTTGTAATTTCGAAAATCAGTGGCTATTTTGTTCTAATTTTGATTGGAAAAGTAGGGGAACTATAAAAGGAAAGCTTGGGGACAAAATGTTTCATCTTTGACCATTTTTACAAGACTTGGAAGCTAGGGTTCATCCACTACACCATTAGAGGAGAAGATTGAAGCACTTTAATGATAAATTTCTTAACATTTTCTTCAATTTCTTGCTTTGTATTGAATATTTAAGTGTGTAGTATTTCATTCCTTTACTTGAATCTTGTTTATGGAAAAAGTTTTAGATTGAAACTCTTGTTGTGCTTATGTATTGAATGATTTTTATTTCTAATGAAGTGAGTCTTTATTTTTTTTAATTAATCTTGTTCTTTAATGTTTCTTAAGGGATTACTAACCCTAGGACTCACCCATTTACTTCAATTTGAGCTCGGAAGAGGAGAATTGAGGTTGAGAAAGATTAATTAACAAGGATTAGGGGCTTTAAACTCTCATCTAATAACTTGACCTAGGTATAGTAAAGTTAACTTGAGATTAAATTGATTGTGTTTAATGTCACACTCTAAGGCTTGGAAAAGTTTAGAGTGAAATTCATTGATTTGGTTGGAAGACTTTCAATGAGATTTTAGAAACCATTGTTTATTA
The DNA here is from genome assembly GCF_029784015.1 of Lycium ferocissimum. Taxonomy (NCBI): domain Eukaryota; kingdom Viridiplantae; phylum Streptophyta; class Magnoliopsida; order Solanales; family Solanaceae; genus Lycium; species Lycium ferocissimum. The sequence continues at coordinate 58,708,547 of NC_081350.1, forward strand.
ACATAATGTCACAACCCAAGTAGCCGTGAGTGACACCCACACAAAATCCCCTAGTGAGCGAACCATCCCCTTAATCTTTTTTCTTAATCACTTAAATAATTACAAATCAATAATTAGAATTAATTCACGAATAAGTCTAAATCATTGCCATAAACAAAATAACTGTGGAAGTCCTAACTATTACAACCCCAAAGATCCGAAAGTCATCGTCCAAGGACTCTAAAACCTAAAGTTGTCTAACGAATGAAAGAACTGTCTAAAATAATCATAAATGTCTGGAATGAAAGTAGACATCCAAATAAGGAAAGACCTTCAAGCGGCATGGCATGGATAGGAGCTCACCCTTAGATCTGATTGGGAACTGGCCTCACACTAGATATGAGGTCTGGAAGATGTCTTTGGAACACAGTCTGCACTCAAATAAAAAGTGCAGCAAGGCAGTATCAGTACAACCACTATGTACCAGTAGATATCATAGACCGACTAATATTAGTATCATGTATACTTCATAAAATCAATAATATAGGCAGATAGGCACAACAACACATAACCAAATAATGTCATCAACAAAAATCAGCCAACACAGGGATAAGATAAATCCAGCTATCAATCAATCACCGAGTTGATATAAGTTCAGTCATCAGCCAAAAACAGAAGTAATATGAGTCCGATCACAATGCAATTAAATAATGAAATTATCGCAACCGTGTACACACATGCTAAATAGTATTGTTTTCCCAAATAGTCATGACCTGCAGGGGACCCATTGTAACGACCCACCTGGTCGTTATAGTGCTTCTGACCTAATTACCCTTATTGACCCTTCCCCATGTCACGTTAGTATGATATATGACAAAATAAAGTCATTGGTTTGGGTTCCGCAAGGTTCGCGTGTAAATTGAGTCATTCATGGAGAAACTAGTTAAGTTGACGAGTTAGAGTTGAACACGGTCAACGCCGAGTTAGGATGACCCCATGTCAATAGTTTGGAAGTTCCAACATGTTAATATGATGATTTTGAACTTGTCCACAAGTTTTGGTGAGGTTCCGAAGAGTTTCGGATGGGTTTGGGTTTTGTCACGCTCGTATTTGATGTTTTTGCCGGAGGTTTGTGGATAGAAATGGCTCCATATTGATCATCCGACCTTTGTTTTGGGTCATATTTGAACCATTAGATCTGTATTGAAATTACAAAGCTATAGGAAAAAGAATCGTCGCGTTTTCCCTCCGGATGAGGGAGTTATGACCATTTTAGTGCGAGCTGTCCCATCAGGACCGCTATAGCGACCAAGAGGCCGCTATAGCGGTCTGGAGACCGCCGCAGCAGCCGACGGGGCATACAACTCCTATTTTAATATCCCAACTCCGAACCATTAACCCCAAGACCCCAAAATCAGTTTTTAAGAAAGAAAGAGGCAAAATTCATTCCATTCTTTGGTGAAAGCAACTTGGAGGGTAAGTCTCCATCTTTATTTGTTCCTTTTCCTTTCTCCTTCAAGCTCCATGATTATTCTATTAGGTCCATCAATGGTGGGTGAAAATCCTAGAACCCTAGAATTAGTAAACCCTTAAATAATTGGTGGGTTGTTGATTAATCATCTAGGAGTGTAGACTATCACTTTCTAGGAAAGGAATTTGATTTCTTATGGTTAAAATTGCATGTTGATATAAATAGAAGCTTTGTCCTAAAATCTGTTTTAAGGGTGAAACTGATTAGAAACCCATGAATTGAGGGTTAATGATTGCAGAGATAGAAGTTATGATAAATTCACCATTAAAGGATGGTTTCACCAATTAAAAAAAGGTAGAAGTAAGTGGGTCTTCTCCCCCAAATTGTTGTTCTTGTTTAAATACATGGTTTGTTGCTTACTTAGCATCATATGGTTAGACTTTGACCGTTATGAGGCGCTTCGAAAATAGAAGGCTTGTGTGGAGTAGTTCGTGACTCTTGTTCTGCATTCCAGGTAGGTTAAGGCTTACTTGAGTTAGACTTTTATTAGCGAAACGTATGTAATGTGTAGAGTTGTTGGGAGAAAGCATGATTAGGTCTTCAGACATGGTGTTGTGGTTGGATATTAGCTAGGTTGGTATGACTTCTGATTTCGTGGGCTCGTCATAATTACTTTATGTACTGAAATATGAGGTGTAGTCGTATCCATACTGTGGCGATTCGAGATGGATTCCTGTTACTTTGTTTGATGGAGGCTTGTTGTCCTGTTCTTGTGATTGGACTTATTACCTAAATTATTGTGTGGTGCTACGGGTTGTGCTAACTTCTATCTTATTGTGACATATATTATCAGCGAAAGGAAGGATAATGAGGTTAGGCTTGAGTTGTGATATAAACTTATGACAGTACGTAGATGAAAACTTGATGTATGATTTACTGTTGATGATAATATATAGAAAAGTGGAGCTTCTTGGTTATACAAGACTTAGTGGTGCGGCGTACTTGCTACGTGTGTAAGTAAAAATGGACATAGACTATTATATTGGTTGAGACAATTTGTATGATTCATTTCATGGCTGAGTTGATCTAAGTCTTGATATGACTTGTGGCCTTGTGACTTGCACCTTCACTGTTGCTTTATTGGGTTGCCTTGATTTACCATGCTTACACTCATTTATGCATTTACACACTCATACATGATGGAAATGGTTCAGAATGATTTATGAACGGCTTGTGGCATGATGCCTTGTGTTTGACATTGATATTGCTAATTGTTCCAAGTCCATACATACTAATGAACTGAAATACATTGAGACATACATTGTGATGTGAAATTGTGAAGAATTTATTGTAATCTTCTATTGAACTTGTGAAACTAATCGATGACAATTGTGGTGCGAAGCTAATATGATCTTCTTGATGAAAATAATATACTACTTGATAATCGCTCATTAAGAGGGATGTAACAGTGTTTCTTGTATAATCGAGTGGCTCCGGGTCCGAGGCTCTTTTTGGAACAGAGGGTGTATAAGCTTGAGTCCGAGGTAAATTTAGGGCGGAGGGCAATGTGTGACTCAGGTCCGAGGAGTGTTCCGTAACGAGTGGTATATGATGTAGATCCGCATGCGAGGTTCTTTCCGGAGCGGAGGATTTATGGCTCGGGTCCGAGGAGTGTTCCAGAACGAGTGGTACATGGACACCATGGGTCCCTATAGGCCATGAATACTGAGCAATGACATCATTTAGCATGTGTGTATTGTTCGAGTGATGGACCAGTTCATGGCATTGCATTGCATTGCACATCATCATATTTTGCATTGCACATCATTACATTTTATTCTGCATTATTATATGCCCGTTTGCTTCTGATTTTGGTATGGATGTTGAATGCCTATTATGATATAAATATGACCATTGACTGAGTTAAATTGTGTATTAGTGATTCTACTTAAGGAAGGAACTTGGACTTGTGATTATTAGGTGAGTTTATTGAAACTTGACAGACTTATGGGTTAGAAGCTTCATCTTAGGCTGTGACTCCATTATGGGATATTTTGTGACTTTGATTTGAGTGTTAAGTGCCTATCTGTTTATCTTGTTGATTTTATACTTATATGCGTGAACTAATCTTAGTCGCCCTATGATGCTTACGGGTAAATAGTGTTTGTACTGATACTACCTTGTTGCACCCTTTTTGAGTGCAGATTGTGTTCCAGAGATTTCACCCGGACTATATCTCTAGCTTGAAGCTAGTCTCGCTCGATCGTGTCCGAGGGTGAGCTTCTATCCATGCCATGCCACCCGAAGATCTCTCTCTTTCAGATGTCTACTTTTACTCCAGACATTATTTGTTATATTTGAGATATACTTCATTTTTTAGACATTATCGGCTAGAGTTCTTGTACGATGACTTTTAGATCTTGGGGGGTGTAATAGTTAAGACTTCCGCACTTATATTATCAATTAATTATGAATTGTTTATTTATTTATTCATTCACATGATCATTGATTGTTTAAGTATAAATGATTAAAGAAGTTAAAATTGGCTAATAAGTGATGGATTAATGAGTAAGGGTTCGCCTACTGGTGGTAATAAGGTAGGTGCCCGCACGATCGGCAATTAGGATCGTGACAGTTGGTATCAGAGCCTAGGTTCATGAATCTCGTTGTACAAGGACGTGTCTAGTAGAGTCTTGCTGATTGGTACGAAGAGCTCCGTATCTATCTGCGAGAGGCTATGAGACACTTAGGAAACTTCCACTTCTTTCATTCTTTTGTGCCACTTCATTCAAATTGGTATGTAGACGATTTCAATTGGTATCTGCACGATTTCAATTGGTATCTGCACTTCCTTGTCTTATTCTTCCACGAATAGTGGAAACTCGTCCCCTAAACTCTTATGCGAGCGATTTGCGATTATTGTTTGGTTGTATTGAGTCCATTGGGGGGTCACGTAGGAAATTAGACCTCCGTTGGGGATTCCGAGGCCACATGTGAGTCTGTATGGTGTTTTTACATAAATATGCATGTTTTGTTTTCATGTTTGAGGCCTCGGATGAAATGTTGGGTGATAGAGTGAAAAACTAGGCAAAAGTCGAGCTCACTTCCCTAAAGGCACCGCTGCAGCGGTGGGAGTACCGCTGCGGCAATACCCCGGTAGTGGTGGGCTGACTGCTCCCAGCAGTGAGCGAAGTTATGCTGGGACCGCTACAGCGGTGGCTTGGCCCCTATAGCGGGACCGCTGCAGCGGCGTAGCGATCGCCGCAGCAGTCGATGGTTACAGTTAACTTGAAATTATTTCTTTACGGTGGGTGAGTTCCCTTGTCTTATCTTATGATTATCTATCATCTTAGGCTTGAATTAATCGTTCAAATGTATGGGGACTAGTTGGAAAAGATGAGTTTCTACCTTAGCATTGAGAATTGAATAATAGGCTTTAAATATTAGTTTAATTGGTGAGTCTTGCCAATAGTAAGATGGGATTTCATGAAGTAGTAAATCATAAGCGTGAATCTCTAATCTAGACTAAGATTGATTAAGGATAAAAAGGGGGATCGTTCGAAACAAGAGCTAATAATTTGAGAGTTATGTTAAGGTTGTACAATGTGAAGTCGACTCGAGGGTTATGTATGAATTGGTAAGTTCTAGTACATTATAGGCTATAGGGGACATTGGTTGTATAACAGAAACAAAGACTCTAGTTGTTATTGTGTTAGTTACAGCTGGTGACAGTAATTACCTATATGGTTATTGAGCATACTTATATGTTTGTTGGTTGGTGTTCTCGAGTTTTACGACATCTTGCTAAGGTATTTTTGAGATCTCTGAGTTAGGTTCTGTCGTGTTAAAGTAATGGAGATCTTAGTTAAATCAGTTGTCGAAGTCAGAAAAGGATTAAGTATGAACTTGTGAAGCAGATGTCTAAGTCCCGGTTTGTTGAGATAGATATGAGGAATAATTAAAAAATTGATGGTAGTTGAGATTTGTCTAAGAGTTGATATATTGTTGTGACTTCTTGATAAATAGTAAATTTGTCATAATGTGAGAAATATAGGGATGTTAAACAGTTCCGATAGGATGAGATGTTATGAAGAGTGTGATAACTAATTAGTCTCAAGGAAAAAGGGTAAATGAGTTGGTGGAATAGATAAGGCTGTTAGGTTTCACGTGGTCCTTTTGTAGTATTAAGTAAGTGATAGAAACAAAAGAGGTTTGGGTAAGTCCGTGATAAACTGTTACTTGACTTGAATGGTTGAAAGGTAAAAGGTTAATATAGTAGTATTAAACAAAGCGTGTCGAGATATGAAATCTAGTGTACTGATCTAAGAAAGATTTGCTAATTGCATTGGTATTCATAAGGGCCTAGAGAAGTTGTAATCGTTAGGAGTATAAATTGGGATTAGGATGATCAGACTCCGATACATTAGATGATGCCTATGTGTTGTAGTAATTAATGTAGTAGGTTCGAGTACAGAAATATGGGAATTGGGTCTCTTAGCTAAACTATAAGAACCTTTGACTGATAAGATGATCGGATAGCTTAAGTGAGCACTTTTAGAATACAAGGGACTATAATTAGTCGCCCCAGATGGGTGATAGGACTGTGATTGGCTCGGGCTTGTGGTGTGTGTTTACGTGTTTTTAGGAAATCATGGTGTTAAGAATGGCTCTAAGGGTGAAAGATAGGTTAGCAGAATTAGAGTGTTTTACTGGTTTAGAATGGGCTATAATTGTGTCTATAATTAAAGGTTTGTGTTGTTTTGAGACATATTCTTGGGTCAGCGTCAGCCTTTTTACTCCCCTTCTTCGTTCGAGGACGAACGATTGGTAAATTGGTATCTGATGTAACGACCCACCTGGTCGTTATAGTACTTTTTACTTAATTACCCTTGTTTACCCTTCCCCAAGTCGCGTTAGTATGATATATGACTTAATAAAGTCATTGGTTTGGGTTCCGCAAGGTTCAAGTGTAAATTGAGTCATTCATGGAGAAACTAGTTAAGTTGAAGAGTTAGAGTTGACCACGGTCAACGCCGAGTTAGGATGACCCCATGTCAATGGTTTGGAAGTTCCAACATGTTAATATGATGAATTTGAACTTGTCCACAAGTTTTGGTAAGGTTCCGAAGAGTTTCAGATGGGTTTAGGTTTCATCGCGCTCGTATTCGATGTTTTCGCCGGAGGTTTGTGGATAGAAACGGCTCCAGATTGATTATCCGACCATTTTTTTGGGGTGAGGTTTGAACCATTAGATCCGTATTGAAATTACGAAGCTATAGGAAAAATAATCGTCGCATTTCGCCTCCGGATAAGGGAGTTATGACCATTTTAGTGCGAGCTATCCCATCAGGACCGCTATAGCGACCAAGAGGCAGCTATAGCAGTCTGGAGACCGCCGCAGCAGCTGACGGAGCATAAAACTCCTATTTTAATATCCCAACTTCGAACCATTAACCCCAAGACCCCAAAATCAGTTTTCAAGAAAGAAACAGGCAAAATTCATTCCATTCTTTGGTGAAAGCATCTTGGAGGGTAAGTCACCATCTTAATTTGTTCCTTTTCCTTTCTCCTTCAAGCTCCATGATTATTCTAATAGGTCCATCAAGGGTGGGTGAAAATCCTAGAACCCTAGAATTAGTAAACCCTTAAATAATTGGTGGGTTGTTGATTTTATTGTTGATTAATCATCTAGAAGTATAGATTATCACTTTCTAGGAAAGGAATTTGATTTCTTATGGTTAAAATTGCATGTTGAGACTTAGGGTTCTAATATAAATAGAAGCTTTGTCCTAAAATCTGTTTTAAGGGTAAAATTGATTAGAAACCCACGAATTGAGGGTTAATGATTGCAGAGATAGAAGTTATGATAAATTCACCATTAAAGGATGGTTTCACCAATTAAAAAAGGTAGAAGTAAGTGGGTCTTCTCCCCCAAATTGTTGTTCTTGTTTAAATACATGGTTTGTTGCTTACTTAGCATCATATTGTTAGACTTTGACCGTATGAGGCGCTTCGAAAATAGAAGGCTCTTGTGGAGTAGTTCGTGACTCCTGTTCTGCATTCCAGGTAGGTTAAGGGTTACTTGAGTTAGACTTTGATTAGCGAAACATATGTAATGTGTTGAGTTGATGGGAGAAAGCATGATTAGGTCTTTGGACATGGTGTTGTGGTTGGATATTAGCTAGGTTGGTATGACTTCTGATTTTGTGAGCTCGTCGCCATTACTTTATGTCTTTGAAACATGAGGTGTAGTCGTATCCATACTGTGGCGATTCGGGATGGATTCCTGTTAGTTTTTTTGATGGAGGCTTGTTGGCTTGTTCTTGTGATTGGACTTATTACCTAAATTATTTTGTTGTACTATGGGTTGTGCTAACTTCTATCTTATTATGACATATATTATCAGCGAAAGGAAGGATAATGAGGTTAGGCTTGAGTTGTGATATAAAATTATAATAGTACGTAGATGAAAACTTGATGTATGATTTACTGTTGATGAAAATATATAGAAAAGTGGAGCTTCTTGGTTATACAAGACTTAGTTGTGCAACATACTTGCTACGTGTGTAAGTAAAAAGGGACATAGACTATTATGTTGGTTGAGACAATTTGTATGATTCATTTCATGGCTGAGTTGATCTAAGTCTTGATATGACTTGTGGCCTTGTGACTTGCACCTTCACTGTTGCTTTATTGGGTTGCCTTGATTTACCATGCTTACACTCATTTATGCATTTACACACTCATACATGATGGAAATGGTTCGGAACGATTTATGAACAGCTTGTGGCATGATGCCTTGTGTTTGACATTGATATTGCTAATTGTTCCAAGTCCATACATACTAATGAACTGAAATACATTGAGACATACATTGTGATGTGAAATTGTGAAGAATTTAATATAATCTTCCGTTGAACTTGCGAAACTAATCGATGACAATTGTGGTGCGACGCTAATATGATCTTCTTGATGAAAATAATATACTACTTGATAATCGCTCATTAAGAGGGATGTAACAGTGTTTCTTTTATAATCGAGTGGCTCCGGGTCCGAGGCTCTTTTTGGAACAGAGGGTGTATAATCTTGAGTCCGAGGTAAATTTCGGGCGGAGGGCAATGTGTGACTCAGGTCCGAGGAGTGTTCCGGAACGAGTGGTATATGATGTAGATCCGCATCCGAGATTCTTTCCGGAGCAAAGGATTTATGGCTCGGGTCAGAGAAGTGTTCCAGAACGAGTGGTACATGGACACCATGGGTCCCCTGCAGGCCATGACTACTGAGCAATGACATCATTTAGCATGTGTGTATTGTTCGAGTGATGGACCAGTTCATGCATTGCATTGCATTGCACATCTTCATATTTTACATTGCACATCATTACATTTTATTCTGCATTATTATATGCCCGTTTGCTTCTGATTTTGGTATGGATGTTGAATGCCTATTGTGATATAAATATGACCATTGACTGAGTTAAATTGTGGATTAGTGATTCTACTTAGGGAAGGAACTTGGACTTGTGATTATTAGGTGAGATTATTGAAACTTGACAGACTTATGGGTTAGAAGCTTCATCTTAGGCTGTGACTCCGTTATGGGATATTCTGTGACTTGGATTTGAGTGTTAAGTGCCTATCTGTTTATCTTGTTGATTTTATACTTATATGCGTGAACTAATCTTAGTCGCCCTATGATGCTTACCGGTAAATAGTATTTGTACTTATACTACCTTGCTGCACCCTTTTTGAGTGCAGATTGTGTTCCAGAGATTTCACCCGGACTATATCTCTAGCTTGAAGCTAGTCTGCTCGATCAAGTCCGAGGGTGAGCTTCTATCCATGCCATGCCACCTGAAGATCTCTCTCTTTCAGATGTCTACTTTTACTCCAGACATTATTTGTTATATTTGAGATATACTTCATTTTTTAGACATTATCGGCTAGAGTTCTTGTACGATGACTTTTAGATCTTGCGGGGTGTAATAGTTAAGACTTCCGCACTTATATTATCAATTAATTATGAATTGTTTATCTATTTATTCATTCACATGATCATTGATTGTTTAAGTATAAATGATTAAAGAAGTTAAAATTGGCTAATAAGTGATGGATTAATGGATAAGGGTTCGCCTACTGGTGGTAATAAGGTAGGTGCCCGCACGATCGGCAATTAGGGTCGTGACACCCATGGTTCCCATGTACCACTCGCTCCAAAACTGACCTCGGATCACGAGCCCATAACTAGGCTACATCCTCACCCCCAGTCAATTGTGTCTTTATATATTTATATCTCAGTATCTGTTCACAATATGAATCTCAACGTATTTTCATTCCATCAGTCAATGTGGAACATGATTAGTCAATAGTATCACTATCAATGAATACAAGGCACCATGCCACAAGTCATACAACACTCAGATAAACTCACCCAACATAGCATGAATGCATAATCATCTCAATCGACAAGAAGAGTATATATTGACTCCTTCCTTTTCAAAACACAATAATTCCATCTCAAGTTTCGATATAGGAAGAAATGGTACAAGCCCAAATAATCAGAATTTATACTAACCAATCATACTTTCTCCTATCAACTTCACTACATATACAATTAACTAACCAAAGTCTAACTCAAGTAAACCGTAACCTATATCTAAGCCAAACTGGAACAATGCAATTATTCTGCAACAGACTTCCCCTTTCGCAAAGCTTCGGAATGTTCAAAGTCTAGAAATTATAATGTTAAGTGAGTAAGGAATCATCTACTCAACAACAAAAATTTGGGGAAGACAACCCCACTACTTCTACCCTTTTTCAATAGGTGAACTATCATTCGGTATGAATTCATCCCAAAATCAATCCCAACAATCATGCTATATCAATTCACGGGTTCTATAATCAATTCGACCCCTTTCGATCAGCTTTTAGGCTAAAGCTTCCATTTTTATTGGAACCCTAAGTTTCAATCAACCATTCCCATTATTAATAATCAAATTCTCATCCTAGAAAGTTATAATCTATACTCCTATATGATTGAACAACAATAAAATCAATACCCATTCATTGTTCAAGGGTCTTCATAAATTTTAGGGTTCTAGCCTTTCAATTCACTATTAATGAACCTTATATGATGTAGGGACTTAAGAGGATTATGGAATGAATGAAGCTAAAGGTTGAGACTTACCTTGACGAAGAATGGTGCCCTAGCCTTAGAAAAATTGCCTCAGTGCTCTTGGGAACTGTTTTTGGAGTTATATGGGGAATGGGTTCTATATATGGAATATACAACACAATTTTTGTCTCCTGTCACCGCTGAAGCGGTCGACTTTCGCTACGGCCGTCCCGGTATAGCTGCTATGGTCTCGTTATGACGGACCTCATTAATTCTGGAACCCCCATAGCGGCGAACTAGCTACAGCAGTACTACCACTGCTGCAACGGTCCATATTGACCAGTGAGCTCTGGTTTTTCACCCAAAATCCCAACACCAATCTTAGGCACTACAGACGCAAACCAAACATGCACATATACACAAAAACAAGTTAAAGACTCACTCGTAGTATCCCAACGGAGGTCTAATTTACTAAGTCACCCCCTAACAGAAATAAAGACAAGTTTCAGACAATGCATAACAACAACCAACACAAGTTTCAGTTTTTAGACTTCTAACTTTTGAGTTCCCATTAAGCTCATTTCTATTCTCGAAAAGGTACTAGCAAGGGTAAATTGGTCAAAGCCCCCATAACGACCTGGCGGGTCGTTAAACATAAACTCACTCTTAGTTGTATAATCGTAAAATACATTGGATCATTACCTGAGAATAATTCCTTTGTATCCATGCTTATGGCCATTGATCATTTTGCTAGCTTTCTAGTTAGTTTTATCTTTATTAGTTCTTAAATCAAAAAATCAAATATTGAAAAAGTGTTTGGCTTAGCTTAGTTAGTGATAAATCCTTTACTTTTTTAATCGCCTTTATATTGTTCTCTGTGGGATTCGATCCCGACTCATAGTTGGGTAAATTATATTGCGACGACCGTGTACACTTTCTCTATGAATAATGTAACGACCCGTTTAGTCGTTACCGTAAAATTTTGAAATATTCGCAACCTTGACATCCTAGACCTTTTGAGTTCTCTAAGTATTTCCGACGGACATCTAGCCTAGCGGGACCTATTGTACGGGTAGAAATTAAAATATCAAAATCTAGGTCGGGAACCCAGTCAGGCCGCCCCAGTCTTTGGGATGACCGCGAAAGCGGTCACGTCCTAGCGACCAACACCAGACTGAAGCGTAGGTGGGGTGGTGGCATCAGGCCGTTGAAGCGGCATGGTGGACGCTGAAGCGGTTGGTCGGCCGCTATAGTGGTGACGCGCAGTAAATTCCCCTATTTAGGAGTTCATTTCAGGATTTGACCCTATTTTCTCAAAACCCTAAAACTTAGCGGCCCCTCAACCCCTTTTGGGAGTTCAAATTCAGATCTTCTTGGTAATAGTAATTTTTCGAACCTCTCCTAATCTCTTCTTTCACATAGCTAATTGTTCCTAAGTTCTTCTCCTAGAAGCAAATGAAAATGGGTGTCACCAATTTCTAGACTTAGAAAATCAAATGGTTAGCATGTTCTTCTATGGATTATATTGGTTCAATCTCTTATGTTCTTCACCCTAGAATGGTTACCAACTTATATTCTCATCTTCTTCCTAAATTGTAATTGGGTTCCTTCCATAAAGCTTGAAAATGGTTTTCTAAGGAATAGAGTTAAAAAGGGTGACCTTACTTAGCTAGTAGCTTAAGTGGTTGACTTTATTCATGAATGGAGGTTAATAAATCTCTTAGCTTTGTGATGATGGGAAGAGAGTTCATTTAGTGATAAAGGCCTAGAAAATCTAGAAGAAGTCTAAATTCCCAAACTTTCTTTATTAATCCGAACCCTTATAATTTCTCTAATGGTGATTCCTATTTTTGGGTCTCATGATCGTTTCAAGTTCCTTTATGTGGATTATGACGTGATGAACGAATTGAAGATCTACGGATGTTCATGGCACCCGCTCGGCCTCGAGGGAGGTTACGGCTTTCTTTCGGTAGACTCTGGTTAGATTTACATATTCATGTATTAGAAGAAATGGAGAATGCATGTATAGGAATTGGAGATTTGGGATGGCTTCTTAGGATGGTACTGTTATGTCATATATGTGTTCGGGCTGGCCTATAGATTCCCTAGGGTTCTTATATTGGTTCCCCTTAAGTATCAGTGGATTTTAGGTGGCTTGGAGGTAGTTGTTGGTACTTGATTTTTCTATGTTCCTTGATGAGAAATTTCTGTAAGATGTTCCTAATTGGTTCTATGCTATAAATAGTGGATCTTTATTGATATTGAAACGGATAAAATGTACCAAAGATCGTGAATTGATTCTAAATTGTGTATTAGTGAGGTCTTGTAAGTAGAAGGTAGAATTACCATATGTTAATGTTGATAGGCAGTAAAAGAAGCGAGGTGATATTGTATGCGACTAGTCCATGTAGATTATCAGAGACTATTGGTATATCTTTTTCATGATTTTGTGGTACCTCACTTGTTGATGTTTGATACGAGGATAGTATTCTATATGACTTGTGTAGTCTTTCATAATATTGTTGGTATACCTATGCTTGGTACATGTGATATTGATCTTATTATTGATGTTGACTAATACATTGCACGCATTCTCATCCTTCATGATATACTGTTGATACACTGATGATACTTGAGGAAATACTGTGATGAGCTGGGCTCAGTTTGGATAATGAGTGATGTGAGAGGCCGACATCCGATGGTTGTCCTAGAATTGTGGATTGAGTGGTAGCGGTTTCTGAGATTTGTGTCGGAGCCGTGAGGTACATAGACTCCGCAGGTCTCTCATGGGTTGTGCTATCGAGACGTCGATACTTCCGTCCGGAGTACGTGTACACAGCATTGCATTGCATTTGCATTCTTAAATCATTGCTTTGTATTTGCATTCTTAAATCATTGCTTTTTATTGCATTATGGCTTATATTGTGATGATCTGGTGATTTACTTGTGTTTTTGGTTCTGGATTGGTTATATCGAGATTTGACACGATTGGGATTAGTTGCTAAACCATAGGCCATGATCTTGAATTATCCTTGTTGACTGTTTGTTGTTCCAGTTGTAAATGTTGGTTTCCTAAAAATTAGGTGATTAATGATTATCATAAGGACGAGTTGACTTCTATACTAAGATTGAATAGCGTAATGATAATTGACTAGCGAAACTTGTGTGGAATTGCCTAGTGTCCATTAGAGAAGAGTTGAGGAAATTAAGAGACTCGATGTTATAACGAGCAGTAGATAATGCGCGTAGTTGATCTAGTTTGCTTATTATGCTTATTTGTGAACTCTTTTACTGATACGTGCCTCTAACCATTGTCGACCTATGATGCCTTACTCAGTACGTGTTGATTGTACTGATACTACTCTTGCTACATCCCTTTTGGGGTGTAGAGTGTTTCAGGTGATGGATTGTTGAAATGTTAGGAAGATGCACCGATCTCGAAGGCCTCCGTCCCTTTCATTCTGGGATGGGGGATTAGGTCTTAGAGTTGTTATTGTGCTCCGGATTCACTTTAGTCACTCTTGCACTAGTCTAGACCAGATCGTGGGAATCAGAATGACTCATTGTATTTATTTATCTGTTGTAATCACTTCCACTATTCGGGTTGATATATTGATTTGATTTCCGCCGTTAATTATTCATATATTCAAGCAAATGAATTTGTTTTTTACTTGGAAAATGTGTTATTTTGATTGAGGGTTCGCCTACCGAGGTGAGAATGGTAGGTGCCACAGCGATTCTAAATTGGGTCATGAAAAATAAAGGGAAGACTAGTTGGTAAAATGAAAAGTTGAAGAGATGGGTGGAAAAGTTTAAAGGAAGTGTATTATGATTGTTGAAAATTGTAGTGCTTAGGGTGATTTTGAGTCACTCTTACTCAAATTGTGCCGTACCTTAACCGAAAGCCTATATTACAACCCTTTAAGTCCTAATTGATTTTGAATCAAGTGTCTCTACATTAGTGGAGAAACACATGAAGGGAAAGCCTATGGTACAACTTGTGTGCATTTGAACATCTTTGTGAGAGGGAGTTAATTCTTTCCATTTGATATCCCATTTGTGTTTAAAATTGCATTTTATGAGTTGGATTATCTCTTGATTGTGAGGGCACATGAGAAATTGAGTTGTGAATTTGTTTCTTAGTTCAATTGATAGGAATAACCAAAAAAAAGTTGTTTTGAGATAATGAGGCAAAATTTGAAGCTTTAGTGTCATGACTTGATTGCTATTTTAACTTGGTGTTTAAGCACGTGGAATGAAATAAAGTTCTTGAGAAGTTGTTGGTGATTCATATGTCTTGGATTAATTATTGGTACCAATCAAAGTCATGTTTTTGTGCTTAAAGTGGACCTCTTTGACTTGGTATAATATTGGTGCACTATTGAGTTGAGTCCTTTGAAGGGAATTGTAAGTTTTGATTTGCTTGAGGACAAGCAAAGGTTTAAGTTTTGGGGTTTGATAAGTTGGTATGACAAGCAAAGGTTTAAGTTTTGGGGTTTGATAAGTTGGTATTTTATCAACTTATGTCTTCTTTAATCTTAGATTTTTGCTATGTTTGATTGAGAAAATAGTGCATCGAATGTTGTTTACTTTCATTTTACAGGTTTTATATGATTGAGAAGTGATCGGGAAGAAACAAAGTGAAAAACAAGTCAAAAGAGGCCACATTGAAGAAAATGAGAAAAATGGTTGAAATTGGAAAGATGGCCAGATTTGTAATTCCGAAAATCAGTGGCTATTTTGTTCTAATTTTGATTGGAAAAGTAGGGGAACTATAAAAGGAAAGCTTGGGGAAAATATGTTTCATCTTTGGCCATTTTTACAAGACTTGGAAGCTAGTCATCCACTACACCAAGAGGAGAAGATTGAAACACTTTAATGAGAAATTTCTTGACCCTTTCTTCAATTCCTTGGTTTGTATTGAATATTTAAGTGTGTAGTATTTCATTCCTGTACTTGAATATTGTTTATGGAAAAGGTTTTGGATTGAAACTCTTGTTGTGCTTATATATTGAATGATTTTTATTTCTAATGAAGTGGGCCTTTGTTTTTTTTTTATTATTTATTAATCTTGTTCTTTAATGTTTATTAAGGGATTAACTAACTCTAGGACTCACCCATTTACTTCTGTTTGAGCTCGGACGAGGAGAATTGGGGTTGGAAAAGATTAATTAACAAGGATTTGGGGCTTTAAACCCCATCTAATAACTTGAGCTAGGAAGAGTAAGGTTAACTTGAGATTAAATTGATTGTGTTTAATGTCACACTTTAATGCTTAGAAAAGTTTAGAGTGAAATTCATTGATTTGGTTGGAAGACTTTCAATGAGATTTTAGAAACCATTATCTATTAACATAAACTCACTCTTAGTTGTATAATCGTAAAATACATTGGATCATTACTTGAGAATAATTTCCTTTGTATCCATGCTTGTGGTCATTGATCATTTTACTAGCTTTCTAGTTAGTTTTATCTTTATTAGTTCTTAAATTAAAAAATCAAATATTGAAAAAGTGTTTGTCTTAGCTTAGTCCGTGATAAATCTTTTACTTTCTTAATCGCCTTTATATTGTTCTCTGTGGGATTCGACCCCGACTCATAGTTGGGTAAATTATATTACGACGACCGTGTACACTCTCTTTGAGAAGTGGATTTGGACGTTATCAAAAACCTAAATTGAAATTTGTTAAGGCGATTTGGGATAACCCGAAAAGCATTTCACTTTTGGAGGTACTTAAGTTGCACTGTTGGAGACTTGGAGTAGTTATCCATGTCCTATGGTACTATGATATGGACACTTGGACACGGTACTCATTAACTCAAAATTTTATAGTCCAATTTCTTTTTATTATTCGATTTAGATCTATCTTAGTTTATAAATAGATTTTAAGTGAAAGGCAAAACGGTCGGTCAATATTTTATCGGTACTTTTGTCTTTCAACTTTAGACTTAGTAGCTTCCTATCCATGCAAAGAGATTGATCAGTGAGTATAGTTTTGTACAGTTTGGAAACATCATTTGAAATAATCAATTCAAAGATTTATAACTGAATGTGATCTTTCACCCCATTGAAGCATTTAATTTAGATCCTTTTAAACAAAATTTCCTACCCATAAAAGGACACACAACTCCTTGATATCCATTCTCGGCACATGCATTACACGTGTATGCCGAGTCTAAGCCTGTCGAACGGAACGGGACGGGACGGTAAAGGACTGTTTTGGGGGACTGGACAGAATGGGGGACTTTTAAAAGGGGGACCTAGGGAAACCGGGATCAAACGTCAAACGGCTAGTTTTTTAAACTTATAAGGGCTAGTTTTTTAAACTTATAACAACTAGTTTTTTAACTTATTATTTAATATTAAATTGCCAAGTCTTTGTAAAAAATTTAAAGACTTGGATTTATTTTTAAGTATTTATAAAAGGAGAAATGTCACGACCCATTTTGACTAAGTCGAATGAGGTTCAACATCTACTATATATACATAATAAAATAATTTTAACTTATCTTTCCCAGGGGGGTTCGGATGAACCGCATAATGTGGCTCCGCCCCTGCATGCGACCACTTATCTTTCCCACCTCGGTAAGCGAACCCTCAACCCAACAATAAGTAAAGACATGAATAAATAAATCAAGCAAGCAGAAAGGAATTATTACGTAAGTCTCACAATAATATATAATAGCAATAGTGCGGAAATAAGGAAATACCCCGTGGTCTAATCTAAGTCATACAAAAGCATCTAAAAGAAATAAATACAAGTCTGGAATAATATAATAATACATCAATCTGTCTATCTCTCAGAGTAGAAAAGTAGGACATAAAAATAAGAGGAGTCTTCAAGGCGGCGAACGACTCGTGCTCACCCTGGAAACTCGATGCTAAGCTGAAGGCGACTGTCAGCCACGGGAGACAAAGGAAGACCCAACCTGGTACTCTGCATTCATAAAAGAATGCAGCAAGTGCAGATAAGTACAAGGTATCATAGGCCGACTAAGTATAGCTAACTTAATTCAGACAATAAAGCAAGATGGACAGATAAATCAACAAGAATAAGACATCATAATCAAACTAAGTACACGTCATCGCCTAAGTAGAGCATCTAATCCCAAATGTGCCAAGTCTTAATAGGTCCAATCCGAATCCAACATCACAAGTAAACACACCAACTCATCTCAATAAAGGCCGTGATGCAATGCAATGCAATAATGTATGAATGAAATGCAATGCCATGCAAATGTTGTGTACACATGTACTCCAGACAGAAGTATCGATGTCTTGGTAGCACAACCCAAGGTGACTCACGAAGTCTAAGTGCCGCTCATCCCGGATCTTTACCCAACAGACAGACGAGACCCGGATCTTTGCCTACGGGGGTTCTCATCGGCACCACCCTGGAGGACCCGCAGAGTCCATGCACTCACTCAATCCATGATTCCGGGACTAACATCGGATATCGAACTCTCACGTCACTCTCATTTAAAAAAATCGAGCTCGGTTTATCACAGTGTTTCATCAAGTACTAAAAATGTATCAAGAGTATATCATGAGAGTGCATGCAATGCATGAATCAACATCAATAATCAGATCAATATTACAAGTACCAACAATTGGTACGCCAATCATATATCAATGTCACAAGTACCAATATAGGTACGCCACAATATCATGAAAGACTGCACAAGTCATATAGAACTCTATACTCGTATCAACATCAACCCGCAATGTACTACAATATCGCAATCAAGATGTAACAATAGTTCCCAATATCTATTAACGACACGTGGCATCAAGCCAACACAATTGATCAATCAAGTCACAACACAACGGGATGGCTAGCCCCAATCACGCAACAGGGCCCAACCTAAGACAATTTCCAAGCCAACATCATACTCGAAGGTTTACATGCTTTCTCTGAAAATATAATCTAAATATATGCTTCATTACACGAAGTCTCACCAAGGGTAAGCCATAACCTACTTTGATGGCCGAACAACAAACACCAATCAATCACTCTTTAGCCTTGCCTTTCCGCTGAGCCTCAATATCAAAGAAGTCTAGGGATATTCAAAATCTAGATTAAAAATCATGAAGAACGATACTAATATTGATATTATTCAATTTAGATCAAATCCAACCCTAGAATTTGGGAAAACGGGGCCCGCAAGGTCAAAACGAGAAATTCGGGAGTAAAATATCAAATTAAGCACTAGGTGATCATAACCCAACAACTAATTGCAAATTTAACCAATTTAACTCATAGATTCCCCTAATTTCAAAATTCAAGCAAAACCCCCAATTTTGGGTATAAACCCTAACTTTTTGATTCAAGAATTCAACGCTAATAATGGAACATATATGATGAACAACCTTAGATTCATCAAAATTTAGCATAAACTCCATTAATTTCATCATTAATAAGCCTAGATATAAAATCTATCAAAACCCACTTTTAATCTTCCATTACTAAGGAACTTCTAAGGAAAGAGGAATCTATGATGATTAGGACCAAGGAAGTAGTAAAGAGGTTAGTAAGATTTACCACCAAGACTTTTCTCCAATAATCTTCTAAAACAACCCCCAAGAGCTCAATTTTTGTAATGGGAATAAATGATAGACTAAGGGCTTATTTAATACACATTAATGAAATAACAGGCCCGATATCGCCAAGGCAGCATCGGGGCCGCTATAGCGCTACCGCCCCAGCGTCCTCTAGGACCGTCAGGGCGGTCTAGGAAGAATTGGGCTTGGCCACCCCAGCGGTCATCCCACCGCAACAGCTGTGCCGTTGGGACGGCACTGGTGCCGCTACGGCGGACACCAGGTACCAGAAATCCAATAATTTTTCTAAGTCTCAACCGAAATCCTGAAACATTCCCAAGGCCATCTGCTCACAAACCACATATACAGACCCACATAAAAATACGCTACGAATGCACTCGTGGCCTCAGAATTTCCAACGGAGGTCTCGTTGACCAAGTCAACCCCCGATATCTCAATACCAACTTCCCAACCCAAGCCCTAAAATGCATACGAGTGCATTGGGAATCAAACCAGGTATACACACAAGGTCTAAATGATCATCCGGACCTCTCAGAATCGATAAATTTTCGAAAAAAGTCCGTTTACCCAAAAGTCAATTTAGTCAACACTTTTTCGCTTAAAGCCCAAATTTTACAAAAAGTCACCCGAATCAAATCTAGACTCCTCGGGAAGTGCATCAAAGGTCCCCTCGAGTCAAAATGAGCTAACCAAGCTCGGAAAAGGGACGAAAATGCCGAAAAGACTATAATGACCAAACGGGTCATTACAAGAAAATAATTTTGAGTAAGAACTTTACGTTTATTAAATATAATTTCAAGTCTTTATAAAAATTATAAAGAATTGCATTTTTTAGTAGTTGCTAGTTATAAAAATAAAAATAATTTCAAGTAAGAACTTTACGTTTATTTATTCAATAGAACTTTTAAATTTCATAAAGGTTGACTCAAAGTTCAAATACAAGAAGAGCGCATAATCTACACAGCCACCTTCTAGGAAGGGTTCTGTTTCAATTAGGCCTCTAAGTTACGATAAGATAACCTAATCTATGCAACCACCTTCTAGGAAGGATTCTGTTTCAACTAGGCCTCTAAGTAGCTAATTATAAATTATCACACTAAAACTTGTATGGATCTATGTACATTTTTTCTAAATGTCGTATCTGTAACGACCCGTTCGGTCGTTATTTAATACTCCGTGAACCCATGCCTAATATAGGTCTAGGATCGTAAATAATAAGCCCTATGGAGTGTTCTAAGGGTTAAGAGTGGGGAAACCCAATTTCAGACAGAATTAGAAAATCGTGGGCTAGGGAAGGAAGCAGACCTCTATAGCCGTCAAGGGACCGCCATAGCGATACCGCTATAGCGAGCAAATGACTGACGCAGTGGTCGACGCGGGGCAGTGACCGCTTTTTTGGTCACTTAGTTTATTTTACCCTCCTTTTTTATAAAAGACTCCCAAAGGCTGCTCCTAGTTTCCATATGAAAGAAAAAAAACCTTGACACCAAGAAAAAGAGACCTTTCTATTTCCTCCCCACTGTTCCCTACGACTATTACCTCTCATGGATTCAGATGAAGGTTAGGAAGACGAGCAATTCATGGGGATTCAATTAGCTGTTCGTAAACAAGGTAGGTTATGATTTACTTGAGTTAGACTTTGATTAGAGAATCGTATATACTTTTAAAGTTGACGGGAGACTGTATGATTAGGTCTTCAGACATGGAGTTTGGATGGAAATATTCTATAATGTAACTAAAATCATGTGTAAATAGTAGTTGCGGTAACGATGAATAATTATTGAATGAGGAGTGCTACTATCACTAAAGGGTACTTCGTTGTTTAAATTATGCATCCCTAGGAGTGGGCGATTTCCGTCTTTATTCCCAGTTGTATTGAAATATTCATATGGTTGTCTTTCTTGTTAATAAGAAATTCGTATTGAGAGGACCGAAGTAAGTCGAGATTAGTACTACGCCATCAAGGGCATGATTCATGACTTGTTTGATTTATTGCATCAAAGCATTGCATTACATGAGGAAATACATAGAGCAGGAAAGGCTGAGTATGAGCAGTTGTGTTATCTGGTCTTATAGTCATTGAGTTGAATACGAGAAATCTATATGATATGGATCCGCGTCCGAGGTTCTTTCCGGAGCGGAGGATTTATGGCTCGGGTCCGATGAGTATCCAGAACGAGTGGTACATGGACACCATGGGTCCCCTGCAGGTCATTACTACTAAGCAATGACATCAGTTAGCATGTATGTATAGCGTGGTTGGGCCCTTGCATCGAATTCTGCATTGCATTACATCTCATATTTTTATATTATACATGTGTGAAATGCTAGTCGTTTATATTGCTTATTCATCTTTATGATTTTGTTGAGGTTGTGTGTGGAGTGGTGGCTAATATAGAGATAAGTGTAGTAGCGGATTTCAAATAGTGAGCCATTCCCTAGGTGCATCGCATCGTAGTAAGTAAATTGAGTAGATGAACTTTATGGACAAAAAGGGTAGAAATTAGAGGATAGGATGAACGTGGAGACGAGATTTAATAAGATGGATGGAAGAAAGGGAACGGTTGTGATTAATTAGAACGCTTGTAATTCTTGGAAATAAAAGGAGTGAATAGCTGGAATAGAAGGGTAACGGGGTGATAGTGAAGGAACCTATATTGAAAATCCCGAGAGCCTTGACTTATCTGTTTATCTTATTGACTTTTGTGTTGCGTGAACTAATCTTAGTCGACCTATGATGCTTACCAGTACGTGTGGTGCACTGATACTACTCTTGCTACATCTTTTTTGGGTGTAGATATGTTGCAGGTTTCTAGTGAAGTTTCGTCGTGTGGATTTATCAAGTATTCTCCTACAGCCTCGCTCATCTCACTCCAGGCAGGTTCTGTGTCATTTATTTTGTCTTCTTGTACAGTAGGAGCTCTTGTACCTATCTAGACTAGATCTCGAAAAATTATTTTCAGTTTTATTGTATTCAAACAGAGTCTGTATGAAGCTTTTACTTTAATTTTGTGATTTTTAAGAAATTGTTGTCATAAACTAGCTGAATGTTGGGTTGGTTGGTAAGGGTTTGCCTACTATGTTAGTAATATGGTAGGTGCCCACACGACCCGTGGGTTGGGTCGTGACAGTTGGTTTCAGAGCCTAAGTTACCGGTCTCACAAGTACAATAGCAAATGTCCAGTAGAGTCTTGTGGAATGGTACGATAATGTTCATACCCGTCCGCAAGAGGATATAGGACATCTAGAAAGTTTCCCTTTTATTCATTTTATTGTGCTACCCCGTTACGTCGTCACCTAATTGGATCCAATTGGTATCTGATTGATTCCAATTGGTATCTCGATGGGCAAATTGGTATCTGTCGATTCCAATTTGTATCTCTCTATATATTGACTCAAGGAAGACTTCCCACGAGTGGGTGCGCTCTAAAGGAGGTGAAATATTTTATATGACTATGTATGCGATCAGGAGGTCACAGGTTCAAGCCATAGAAACAACCTCTTGCAGAAGTGCAGGGTAAGGCTGCGTACAACATAATACATCCTTGTGGTCCGACCCTTCCCCGAATCCCGCTCATAGCGGAGCTTCATTAGTTCTCCAGACCACCCTTATTTTACGTAATGGGTGCTTAAGAACACAACAAAAGTGTTTCCAAAGTTTGAGGCATCTAATAGGGATACTTTATCATATTCAGGTGTTCAATTGAACATGACATAGTTCAAGCGTCTAAATGAAACTCATTGGCAAGTTTAAGGAGTTGTCGATGTTTTCGGCCTTAAGAAAAACTTTACACTATCGATGCACATGTTAAACTCGTATATTAATGCATAATTGGTTCGTATGGACTGATGGTAGCTTATTTTGATATGAATGGTGTTGCAGAGACATATTTTGAGAACAATAGAGCAGGTGTTACAACATTTGGCTTCATGCTAGACAGGACTTCTCTTCACACCATTTTTGGGATAGAGCTCACATCATGCTCTGGTTGCTTGGAAAACCCGTTGGCATTTCTGGAATTATTATTTGCTTCACAATTGAAAATTGTGGAGTATTAATATTTATGTTGGTTGCCTTTAAAATTGTATAGTATAAGATCCTCTAATTATGTGGATCCATGA
Organism: Lycium ferocissimum; assembly: GCF_029784015.1. NCBI lineage: Eukaryota > Viridiplantae > Streptophyta > Magnoliopsida > Solanales > Solanaceae > Lycium > Lycium ferocissimum. The sequence continues at coordinate 58,731,795 of NC_081350.1, forward strand.
GATAGTTGTACTTGCATGGTTCCTTGGACACTAAAGACAAAAGAAAATTTTCTTATTGCTTCTGATAAATTTTCCATGAACAAGGACAGATTTATGCCTAGATACAAATGAAGGCAGTCCATCAAAAAAAAATTATATGAATTTGTTGTAAGTTTTCTTTTTTGCTTTTTGGTATGCTTTCTTACCTCACAACATTTGGGCAAAGCTTTTAAAATTTGGATCTGATGGCTCGAAATTTAGAAATTTGGGATCTTCATAGTGGTAGCGTCTAGCAATTTATGTTAGCAGCGGAAAATTCGACAAAGGTATATGAACTCACATGAGTGTTAGAGAGAATTCGAGAGAAGAGAGAGAAATATTATTGACGCTGTTTTGTACAAAATGAAAAATTTGATCTGATGTTGTATCTACCCCTATACATATATGGTGGTCTTTACTAACACAGAGATTACAAAGTAGGCCAAGCCCAATACAAATAAATGAAATAGCACCTAAACTAAGTATCAATCTGGAGGAGAGGCTATTATTCCAACATTACTAACACATAGATTACAAAGTGGGCCAAGCCCAATACAGATAAATGAAATAGCACCTAAACTAAGTATCAATCTGGAGGAGAGGGTATTATTCCAACACCCCCCTTCAAGTTGGAGGGTGACAAAACCCCCAACTTGGGAAGAAATCCATGATGAGCATTACCACCAAGCACCTTAGTAAAAATATCAGCCAATTGAGTGGAACTAGAAGTGTGGAGTAAGTGAATAAGCCCATCAGCCAGCTTTGTCCGTACAAAATGACGATCCAATTCTATGTGTTTAGTTCGCTCATGGAACACTGGATTGTGAGCAATATGAATGGCAGCCTGATTGTCACAATAAACTGGAATAGAAGGACAAAAAATACCAAAACCAGATAACAGCCTAGACAGCCAGGTTACTTCTGCCACGACTTTGCTCATAGCCCTGTACTCAGCCTCTACTGAAGATAAGGAAACAATGGGTTTCTTCTTGGACCAAGCAACAAGACAACAGCCAAGCATAACACAAAAACCAGAAACTAATCTCCCAGTGTCAAAACAGGCAGCCCAATCGCTATCACAAAAGGCAGTCACCGAGAAACCAAGGCTGGAGTTGAAGAAAATGCCATGTTCAGCAGTACCCTTTAAGTATCTTAACAAGTGCAAAGCATCTTTCACATGGGGAAAACAAGGGAATTGCATAAACTGACTAAGGTGTTGCACAGCAAAACAAATATCAGGTCTGGTATGGGTAAGAAAGTTCAACTTCCCAACTAAAGATCTGTACTTTTCAGGCTTGGGACATGGTTCACCCTCGTTGAGTTTCAACTTGACATTCTGCTCAACTGGACATATAACAGGGGAAACATTATCAAGTAAATAAAAGTCTCAAGAAGATCATGGATGAATTTCTTTTGGCGAAGACACCGAGGAAGAATATAACACCTCAATACCCAAGAAATAATTTAGAAACCCCATATACTTAATCTTGAACTGATTGTGTAGAAATGATTTCAGAGTAGATATTTCAGAGAAATTAGTGCAAGTGAGGAGTATATCATCCACATAAACAGCTAGAATCACCAAAGAAGACCCGGACCCTCTTGTAAACAAGGAGTAATCATTCAGAGAGTGAGAATAACCCCTAGAAGATAGAGCTTGAGATAGCTTGGCATACCACTGTCTAGAAGCCTGTCTCAAGCCATAAAGAGATTTTTGCAACTTACAAGCCAAAGGAACAGAGGAAGAAGTAGGAGGGGAGTAACCAGGAGGTAGTTTCATGTAAACTTCCTCATCAAGATCCCCATGTAAAAAGGCATTGTTCACATCTAACTGAAAAAGAGGCCATTTGTGTTTAGTTGCTACAGCCACAAGGGATTTAACTGTGGTCATCTTAACAACTGGAGAAAATGTTTCATGAAAATCAATCCACTCTACTTGAGTATCCCCTCTAACAACTAACCTAGCTTTGCATCTCTCAACAGACCCATCAGCTCTATATTTGATTTTGAAAACCCACTTGCACCCAATAGGTTTCTTACCTTGAGGCAATTCAACAACATCCCAAGTATGATTAGCCTCTAAAGCATTAAATTCAGCCTTCATAGCCTCTTGCCATTCAGGAATAGAGGCAGCTTGATTGTAGGTGTAAGGTTCAAGCACAGGCTATTCAATATTAGGAGGCAGTGAAGGCATAGACTTGGAGCACTGATTAGAAGCAGAGGATAAAGTACAAATGAAATCATCAAGATAGGAAGGCCTAATATGGGGTCTGGAAGAAGTTCTTGAAGGAATGGGAGGAGCAGGTACAGGAACTGCAACTGCAGGAGCAGGATTATGGACCAATGGTGTAGGAAGTACTGGCTGAGGGTCAGGGACAGGAAGTTGTGGTTCAGGATGATGAGAAGTAAGAGGAGAAGAGGCAGTTGAAGGAGATGGTATGATTGGGGAAGTTGGATCAAAAGGAGAAGTGGATGAAACGGAGGAGTGGGGAGCAGGACAATCAAAGGGAGGAGAAGCAGGAGGGAAGACAGAAGCATTAGAGGGTTGGTGGATAGAAAAGGGAAAGAGAGATTCATGGAAAATAACATCTCTGGAGAAAAAACAAGTTTTGGAGTGGAGATTATACAATTTGTAGGCTTTCTTAGCAAAAGGGTATCCCAAGAATACACAAGGCACAGACCTAGGAGAAAACTTGTCTCTATATACTTTTGGGACAGTGGCATAGGCTAAACAACCAAAACTCCTGAGATGGCTATAAGAAAGAGGATGACCATATAATATTTCAAATGGACTTTTGTTATTTAAGAGAGGAGTAGGAAATCTATTGATCAAATATGTTGCAGTAAGAATACAATCCCCCCAAAAAGTGACAGGAAGAGAGGATTGAAATAAGAGGGCTCTAGCAGTTTCAAGTAAATGTCTATGTTTTCTCTCCACCACACCATTTTGTTGTGAAGTATGAGGACAAGATGTTTGGTGGATGATACCCATGTCAGAAAAAAAATTTGGAACCAGAAGTGCTAGATCCTAATTCAAGGGCATTATCACTTCTGATAGTCTTAACAGTGGAATGGAACTGGGTGGATACCATTGCAATAAAGGCTTTAAGAAGATCAAAGGCATTACTCTTAGCCCTCATAAGATGGGTCCAAGTAGCCCTAGAAAAGTCATCAACAATGGTTAAAAATTATCTAGCCCCAGTGGAGGTGGGGGAATGATAAGGCCCCCATGTATCAACATAAATCAGTTGAAAAGACAAAGAAGAAAGAGTAACACTATCAGGGAAAGGAAGTCTAGTTTGTCTAGACATAGGACAAACAGAACAGGGAAAAGATTGTCTAGGGGATAAGCAAGAATTAATAACAGAAATATTCTTCATTCTGCAAAAGGGCATGTGGCCAAGTCTATAATGCCAAATGATATCCATTTTATTAATAGTTGCATCAGCAGAGGTACATGATAGATCAGTAGTAAAATCACAAGAAAAAACAGGAGGAGCAATAGCAGGTAGAGTAGGGAAATCAACAGAAGTAGAAACACAATTCAATGAAGGGGAAGTAGAAGCATGCAGCTGTAGTTTATACAGTCCATTGTCCAATCTACCAATGACCAGAGGCTTCTTCAGAGAAGGGGCCTGTAAAAAACACATAGATCTGGTGAATTGGGCAATGCCATCAAACTGTGTAACTAAGTGATGTACAGGGGTAAGATTGTACTGGAAACTGGGTACATATAAGACATTGTGTAAAGTAAGATTGGGTAATAAAGTCAAAAAACCAGTGTTGGTAACCTTGACTTTGTACCCATTTGGAAGAGAAACTAAGCAGGGAATAGAGAGAGGTTGAATGTTAAAAAGAAGAGATAATTGGGAGGTTATATGATCAGAAGCCCCAGAGTCTATAATCCAAACAGAACTGTCAGTCACTTTTGAAAACAAACAAAGCTTGAGTAAGACACTATGAGTAACCAACCTACCAGCAAAATGAGCAGAAGCCATAAGAGAATGAGAAACATCAGGGAAAATATGTGTATTCTGCAGAAGCATCATAAGTTGTGAGTGTTGTTCCCTGCTCAAACCAATAAGCTCAGAACTCTACTCAGGGCCAAACAGCTGGGTGGATGAGCCAGAAGAACTATAGGGATCAAAGGCAGCATTGGCATTTGCTTTCTTTGGGCGTAGTTTTTGCCAAATTTGAAAGAAGGAGGATAGCCATGGAGCCTGTGGCATTTTTCAATGAGGTGACTAGTCCTCTTGCAATACTTGCAGAAAAGAGAATCAGGATCCACCTTTGGACTGAATTAATGTCTAGATGGAGGTTGGTATTGTTGCCTAGAAGATGAAGGGTAATGTTGTTTGGAACTATTGGCATGAAATGAGGCAGAATCTGAAGTGAACTCGGAAGTAGCTGAGACTTGTCTTTTTTTCTCATCACTTAGAAGAATACCATATACTGTATCTATGGAAGGTAAAGGTTTGATCACGAGGATGTTACTTCTAACTTGCAAATAAGTCTCATTTAGTCCCATAAGAAACTGGTAAACCTTTTGTTCATCATCACTGTTAACACTACCACCACAAGTACACCTATTGTCAGAATTTATAGAAATTGAAGCCCACTCGTCCCAGAGGTGCTTGATTTTATTGAAATAAGAAGCAATATCCAGTGCACCCTGAGAGATATGAGCTAAGTCTTTCTTCAATTCAAATACCCTAGCCCCATCATCCTTACCATACCTATTCTCTAATTCCCTCCAAATATCTTGGGCAAGCTCAGAATAAACCACACTACAATGAATATCTTTGGTAACAGAGTTGACAAGCCAAGCAACTACCAAATCATTGCATCGTTGCTACTGTCTGAGAAGAGGAGATCCCTCAAAAGGTTTGGCAGACCCTCCAAGAACAAAATCAATCTTATTTCGAACAGATAAAGCAACAAGTATAGAACGACGCCAACTACCATAAGACGTGCCGTCAAATCGCTCCTTAACCAGAGAAGATCCTAAAAGGTCGGAAGGATGCACATATAGAGGATGACATAGATGTGTGTAGTCATTAGGATCAAAAGGTAGGCTAGTAGAGGCATTAGTTGTCACATTAGCAGGCATAGCAGATGAATTCTCAGGCATAATGCTAGTTCAAATAAACAAATGTACAGATGATTCAACTATTATGCAACAACAAACCCTGGAAAAACCAAATCGAACATAGAGAAGCCCTAGAATTTCAGATGGTTCAACTATTAGGCAACAACAAACCCTAGAAAAAAAAAACAAATCGAACACAAAAGAACCTAGAATAAGGAACGAAGATACCAGGCTTCTTCAATGCTGGAAGAAGTACCAGCCTTGACGAAACAAGCACTCGTTACCAGAAAAATCACCGGCAATCCTCATCGGAAAATCGAAAATGCCGGTAAAATACTCGAATCAAACGAAAAAAAACCCAACAAAAAAAACCTAGAGATTATCACCGAGAGTAAACAAGAGCCGGATCCATGAAATTCCCGGCTCTGAAACCATGTTAGCAGCGAAAAATTCGACAAAGGTACATGAACTCACATGAGTGTTAGAGAGAATTCGAGAGAAGAGAGAGAAATATTATTGAGGCTGTTTTGTACAAAATGAAAAATCTGATCTGATGTTGTATCCACCCCTATACATATATGGTGGGCTTTACTAACACATAGATTACAAAGTGGGACAAGCCCAATATAGATAAATGAAATAGCACCTAAACTAAGTATCAATCTAGAGGAGAGGGTATTATTCCAACAATTTAGCATGAACGTTGTCAAAACTTTCATCTGTAGCAAAATCATGTTTCGAGGAATAGGGAAAACCTATAGTTATGACTCATCTGACTTTTGTAAAAGACCACTAATGAATTAATTGTACAATTGCAGAAAAAATTTAGTACTTTATTACACAAATTATGCACTTCTTTTGGTAACTGACATTTGACTAATTACCAAATTATTAAAATTTTGATTAATAATTTGGTGATTAAAAAAATGTTAGTTACCAAAAAAAAAATGCATAATTCGTGTAATAAAGACATGATTACTCTTCAACACTTTTTTTTCCTGAAGGGTAATCATGTCTTTTTTTTTTTTTTCAAAGTGTTACTAAAAGCCTACTAGCATGGATGTTTACATCAAACTATATCAGTTTACTATAATATATTAAGTGAATCGATAAAGTGAAAATATGTATTAATTAACTAGGTAAAGTGATACTTTCTCCGTCCCAAAAAAATTGTCTTAGTTCGGAGGACGAGGATTGAACTACCGTGTTCGGTGTGAATTAGGACATAGAATCTTTATTTTCTTTAAATAAAATTGACATATTTAGAAATTACATAAAAATTATTATAAGTCACAATAGGCAACAATTTAAAATATTTAGAAAGTATTTGAATCCAAATAGTAACTAAGAAAATCTTTTAAGGCCGAATGGAGTATAAATTTATATACGAACACACATAACATACATCTATTGATTTGATATAAATAACCATAGTGGATAAGGTTTTACCTTGTGTGCCATTGAATTTTGCGGTGTGTTTGGATTAAGTTAAACAAAAATCAGTTTTACGTGTTAAAAGAATCTTTCTGAATTTTTTTTATTTTTTTATTTTTTTTGTATATTTTGTTTGCTGAACAATAAAAAAAAGTCAAAACCCAAAAATAAAAATTTGCTGAAAAACCAAAATATGTAAGTACACACATTATTTTCCAAGCTAGCGTTTGGCCATAGATTCCCAAATTTTTTTGAAAAGCTTGATTTGGATGAAGTTTTTCAAGTTTTGAAAATGTATTTGGCCATAGTTGCTCAAAACATACTTCACCTTTTGTTTTGGAAAACATTAAACATTACTTATACCCATTATCACGACCCAACCCGCCATGACTGGCACCCACACTAACTCCTAGTGGGCGAACCAATACGCCTAACCATCTACTCATTCAAAGTCCATTTTTATTTAGTCAATTCATAACAAATTAAACGCAACATTAATCAAAAGTAGTCATGCCATAAAAAAATAATGTAAATGCGGAAGTCCTAACTATTAGAACCCAAAATTTGAAAGTCACCGTCCAAGGACTCTAATGCAAAACATGTCTAAGGAATTCATACTGTTTGAATTAAATAAACATCAATGTCTGGAATGGAAATAGACATTAGATAAGGAAGATCTTCGGGTGGCCTGGCATGGATAGAAGCTCACCCTCAATCTGTCAGCAAATGACCTCAAGCTAAATGTGATGTCGAGTAGCAGTCTCTGGATCACAATCTGCACTCAAAAGAATGCAACAAGGTAGAAAACACTATGTACCGGTAGATATTATAGGCCGACTAAGATTAGTATCATGCATAAATTACAAAATTAATAAAATAGACAGACTGGTCAACAATACATAATCAAATAGCCCACAACAAGTCAACCAATGATATTAACAAATCAAGTCAACCATAGATATTAAAATTCAAGCAAACGGAATTAAGCAATGGAATAAACCTCCCAACAACATTCTTACTTACTCAGCCACTGATCACTCATGTACATACATGCTAATTGGTGTCTTTGCCTAATAGCCATGACCTGCAGGGGACCCATGATGTCCATGTACTACTCGTTCCAGAACGAACCTCAGACCTCGAGCTCACAACTAGGCCACATCCTCACCTCCTGTCAAATGTGCCTTTCATATATAGATTGTCATATCACTTTCAATGATCGATTATCAACTAGTATCTCAATTTTATCAAGAAGATCATATTAACTTCTCACCAAAATTGTCACCAAAATATAGATCACAACACATCGAATAATGGCATTAACCCCACATTATCACTTCATCAATAGTATATAGGAATTCCAACCACACATTATGCCCGAAGACTAGACATGCTTTCTCCTTGCAATCTCATAACGCATACAATCAACTAATTAACTCAAGTAGACCGTAACCTACCTCAACTACAGAGCTGGAATAATACAAATTACTCCGCTATAGCCTTTCCCTTCCGTAATGCCTCGGAACGTTCAAAGTCTAGCAATTAAGATGCCAAATAAGTCACAATCACTCTAGTCAACAATATCAATACAATGAACACCCTTTCACCTTACCCCTTTTTAATGGGTTAATGCTTACTAGGTGTAACCCATCTTATCATTGGCCTTAGCAACCATAAACTATCAATTCATAAGGTTATTCATCAAATTACTTCTTACAAGCAGTTTCTATGATCAAGCTACCATCTTTATGAAACCCTAAGCCTCAATTCACTTAGTTCATTTCTCTAACGGTTCTATTCTTGATTAGAAAGTGATAGCCCGGCCTTTAGATGGAAATCATGCAATAATATTCGTACCTCACCAACTATTGAAGGTCTATTAAGTTCTAGGGTTACTATTCTCAAATTCACCATTGTAGACCCATTAAAATGATGATAATCTTAGAGATGAAGCGTAATGGAAGAAGGAATGGTTGAGACTTACCTCTCAAGAATATTCTTGCCCTATCCTTAGAATTTCGCCCTAGGTTCTCCTTGGGAACTGTTTTAGAGTTTTATGAATAAAGAATTCGGAACTAAGTGTTTAAAAATCGGGATTCTGTCCCAGTCGACCGCTGCGGCGGTCATTCTGTCGCCGCAGCGGTCCCAACTTCCGTCCGCCTCCTCTGTGGTGAGCATGGACCCGCCATAGCGGACAACCATTATTTCTCTATGCCCGCGGCGATGAGGTATCCGCTGCTACAGTGGCCCCGCCGCAGCGATACTTCGTCCGCCACAGCGGTGCCACTGAAACAGTGAGCTCGCTATTTTCCCCAGTTTTTCACTCTACCACACAACACTTCATTCGAGGCCTCACAAACACAAACAAAACATGCACGTTAATGTAAAAATGCCATACGGACTTACCTGTGGCCTTGGAATCCCCAACGGAGGTCTAATTTCCAACGCCACCCCCCCCCCCCAATGGACTCGATACAATCAAACAACAATCACAAGCAAGCCAAGTTTTCAGTTCTTAGGCTTCTATATTTGAGTTTCTATTAGCTCACTCTACCCTTGGAAGGGTTCTATTTGGTGGAGTGATCCTAAATTTTCCATAACGATCGGGAGGGTCATTACACCCATAAGTTCTAAAAACTATCAAGATTACCCAACCATAGAAAATATACATACTTGTTAATCTCAAATTATGCAGACTATGATATTTTAACAACAATTGCTAATAACACACTTATTAGCTACTACAATTCAGATTATAATACAAAGATTCATCTGTGCAAGAAAAAAAAAACCGTAGTAATTAACTATTCTTTAATGTAATCTTCCCACACTGTACAAACACTCTTCACTTTATAGAAGAGACTGCTTTAATTTGCAGAAACATGGTAGATACGACTTTAATGGAGGAACATGGTAGGTAGAATTAGTTGCCATAAATAGGTTTTTTTTTTTTTTTTTGTAAAATACAAAAGTTTGGGGTAGTATTTAAAAGTTTTAAAAAGGCCAAAACATAGATCTTCGCCCAAAAAAAAGGCTTGAGCCAGAATTTGGGAATTTGAAGATTTGTTTTCAAAATCTGTCAAAATTTTATGGCCAAACAAAGATTTGAAAATGATCTTCAAAATATACTACAAGAGAACATGCTATTAGCTAGGGATTTTGGCTAGGAAATCCAAATTCGTAGCTAATATTCAACATTAGCTACGGATTTAGCTAGAAAAGTCAATTTCCTTGCAAAAAAATCGACTGAAAATTTAGTGAGAATATAGTAGGAATTAGCTAGGGCCGATTCCTAGCTAACATTTAGCTAGACCTTTTTCCTAGCAAAACCTGTAGCTACTTTTTTGCGGGAATTCCAATTTGGCACTAATTTTCTTTTTCCAAATGATTTTGGTTTAGCTAGAATAAATCCGTGGCTAATTCCTAACAATATGTTAGCTAGGGAAGCTCCCTAGCTAAATGTCTAACTAAATTTTAGCGGGAATTCTGTTTTGGCACTAAAAAAATATCTCAAAAGATTGTGATTTATCTAGGAACACAACTTGTAGCTAATCTCTAGATAAAAAGTAGCTAGGACACTTCCTATCAAAATTTATAGCTATACTTTAGCAGGATTTCTAAGATAATGCTAGTTTTTGGTCAGTTCTTTTTAACTAGGATGAACTCCATAACTAATATCTAACAGATTATTATTATTATTATTATTATTATTATTATTATTATTATTATTATTATTATTATTATTATTATTATTATTATTATTATTATTATAACAATAACAATATTGAAATTATTATAAATAAAAAATGTATAGACCACGATAAAAAGAGTTAAATAACCATTTTTGGATTTCTTCTTGAAATTTACTATATTTCTCTATATTTACTCCATTCATTCTAATAAATGTGCAGTGTTTGATAGGGCAAGGGATTTCAGAAATAAATAAAGATTTATGATTTTTTTTTTTTTGGTCTAAAACAAACCATAGACATTGTGAGTGACTATAAATCATTTCATCAAGGGTAAAATAAGAAGTTTAAAGTTAGTTGATTTTATAAAGATAGTGTCATAATTTTTGGAAAAACTAATACAAGAAAAGTGTGTCACATAAATTGGATACATTAATTCTTTAAATCTATTTTTTTTTTTTTTAATTTTGAATCTTTTAATTTTTACGTGTTGTAATTTAGTGTTTATTCTATTTATTGTCGGTAGTTTGCATAGTTAACAGTAAAGTAGGAAAAGGAAAAAATAGATGAGATGAAAATATAAAATACGGAACAAAGACCCCGATCCCCTAACCCGTTGAACCCTTTTATCGCCATACCCCCAATACTTCTCCTTTCATCCACCATTAGAACCCTTTCAACCTCATGCTAGTAAAAATGTAAAAAATATGTCTGCTTTAATACAACGGTTTAGCCTTGCAAGCAAGGGTTCATTGGCTTAGACGTGTTGTGTAACGACCCGTTTGGTCGTTATTGCATTTCTGGACCTTTTGACCCTTTCCCGAGCTTGGTTAGCTCACTTTTGATGCGAGGAGACATTGACACATATTTTGAGGTGTCTAGATTCGATTCAGGCTACTTTTCGTAAAATTTGGGCTTAAAGCGAAAAAGAGTTGACACAAGTTGACTTTTGGGTAAACAGAAGCCTTTTTTGAAAATCCGTCAATTCTGAGAGGTTCGGATGGTCATTTAGAACTTGTGTGTATATCTGGTTCGGTTCCAAATGCACTCGGATGCATTTTGGGACTTGGGTTGGAAAGTTGGAGATGAGGTATCAGGGGTTGACTCGGTCAACGAAACCTCCGTTGGAAATTTTGAGGCCACGAGTGCGTTCGTAGTGTGTTTTTATGTGGGTCTGGGTATGTAGTTTGTGAGCAGATAGCCTCGGGAGCAGGATTTCGGTTGAGACTTAAAAATCTATTTGGGATTCTGGTACCTGGTGTCCGCCAAAGCGGCACTAATGTCGTCCCAGCGGCACCGCCGTAGCGATGGGACAACCGCTGGGGCCGCCAAGCTTGTTTCGCCCAGACCGTCCCGACGGTCTGAGAGGACGCCGGGGCGGTGGTGCCGTGGCGGCCCCGATGCTGCCGTAGCGGTATCGGGCCTGTTATTTCATTAAGTGTGTATTAAAAAGCCCTTAGTCTATCATTTATCACCATTCCAAAATTTGAGCTCTTGGGAACTATTCTAGAGGATTCTTAGAGAAGATTCTTGGTGGTAAGTCCTTCTAATCTCCTTGCTAATTCATTATTCCTAATCATCTTAGAATCCCTTACCCTTGTTAATTCCTTAAGTGAAGAAGATAAAAGTGGCTTTAATGGATATTTCATCTAGGGTTCTAAATCAAGATTTGTTGGTTGGGTTTATGCTAGATTATGATGTATCTAAGGTTTTTAATCATATATCTTGCATTATTTGTGTTGAATCCTTGAATCAAAGAATTAGGTTTTATACCCAAAAATGGGGGTTTTGCTTGAATTTTGAAATTGGGTGAATCTTTGGGCTAATTTAGCAATTAGTTGATGGGTTTTGATCACATAGTATTTAATTTCATATTTTGCTCCCGAGTTTCCTGTTTTGTCCTTGTGGGGCCATTTCCCTAAATCCTAAGGTTGGGTTTTGACCTAAATTGAATGATAGCAATATTAGTATCGATCTTCATGATTTCTAATCTAGATTTCGAATATGCCCAGACTTCTTTGATCTTGAGGCTCAGCGGAAGGGCAAGGCTAAATAGTGATTGTTGGTGTATTGTTGTTCGGCCATCCAGGTAGGTTATGGCTTACCATGGTGCGACTTCGTGTAGCGAAGCATATATTTAGATTATATTGTCGTAGAAAGCATGTAAACCTTTGGGTATGAAGTTGGGTTGGAGATTGTCTTAGGTTGGGCCCTGTTGTGTGTTTGGGGTTAGCCACCCCATTGTGTTGCAACTTGATTGCTCCATTGTTGTTGGCTTGATGCCATGTGATGATAATAGATATTGGGAACTGTTGTTACATCTTGATTGTGATATGGTAGTACCTTACTTATTGATGTTGATATGAGGATAGAGTTCTGTATGACTTGTGTAGTCTTTCATGATATTGTTGGCATACCCATGTTGGTACTTGTGATAATGATCTGATCATTGATGTTGATACGAGGATAGAATTTCGTATGACTTATGTAGTCTATCATGATATTGTTGGCGTACCCATGTTGGTACTTGTGATATTGATCTGATTATTAAAGTTGACACATACATTGCACGCATTCTCATCCTTCATGATATCTTTGTTGATACACTGTTGGTATTTGATGAAACATTGTGATGAGCTGGGCTCGATTTTTAAATGAGAGTGATGTGAAAGTTCGACATCCGATGTTAGTCTCGGAATTGTAGACTGAGTGAGTACATGGACTCCGGGGGTCCCTCAAGGTGGTACCAGTGAGAACCCTCCGTGGGCAAAGATCCGGAGTCTCGTCTATCTGTTGGTAAAAGATCCGGGAAGAGTGGAACTTAGACTTCGTGAGTCACCTTGGGTTGTGCTACTGAGACGTGGAGGTATTCCGTCCGGGCTACATGTGTACACAGCATTGCATGGCATTACATTTGCATTCATACATTATTGCATTGCATTGCATCATCACTTATATTGAGATGACTTGGTGTTTTACTTGTGATGTTGATTTCGGATTGGACATATTGAGACTGGCACATTTGGGTTTAGATGCTCTACTTACGCAATGACGTGTACTTGGTTCCAATTATGTTTGACTTATACTTGTTAATTTATCTGCCTATCTTGCTTTATTGTCTGAATTATATTAGTTATACTTAGTCGGCCTATGATACCTACCGAGATCGTGATTTTGTATCGACCGCACTTCTTTGTATTCTTTTATGAATGCAAAATTCCAGGTTGGATCTACTTCTGTTTCTCGTCGCTGATAGTCTCCTCGAGAGTTGCTTAGAGTCTACAGGGTGAGCACGAGACGTCCGCCGCCTTGAAGATTCTTCTTATTTATGTCTTATTTCCTATTCCGAGATATATTCAGACTTGATGTATTATTGATATTACAGACTTGTAGATTTTGGTTCGATGCTCATGTATGACCAGGCCAGATACTGGGGCGGATTTTATTTACTTCTGCATTTTCTGTGTTATGTTATGATTGTGAGACTTTTTCTATTTTACTTCTTCCGCTATTTTCTATTATTTTGAAGGTAGAGCTAAGGGTTCGCCTTCCGAGGTGAAAAAGGTAAGTGCCGGCACGACTTAGCCAAATTGGGTCGTGACAAGTTGGTATCAGAGCCCTAGGGTACCCGGTCTATAATACAAGAGCATGTCTAGTAGAGTCTTGTGGATCTATATAATGAGCTTTGTACTTATCTGCAAGAGGTTATAAGACATTGAGGAAACTTCAAATTATTTCATTCTCTTGTGCGACTTTATTCAAATTGGTACCTAGTCGATTCCAATTGGTATCTGAAATTTCTTATCTTGATCACCCACGGAGGATGGACACTCGTCCTTAAATTTTCATGCGAATGGTTGATCTATGACGTGTCGTTGTATGATATGAGATGTTTTATCCTGATTCGAACACTTGATCCAGTTCAGTCACTAGTTACGGCTTGAGGTTTCGATTGTGTGGAGTCGCAGTTAAACTCGGTTCTTTGTGAGGAGTCGCGAATAGACTCGTTTATTGTGAAAGATCATGAGAAATGGAAAGATAGTTCAGAGGATTATAGGGTCTCCATGTTTCAGCGTTGGGTTGCTCGGAAGTAACAAAGTGCATTTATGGCTTAACAATGGTGGGTTGCTCGATGATATGATCAGTTTGACTTCAGCTTCGTCAGGGATTTATGATGGTGTGCGTGATGCTGGTCAACCAATGGCGGTCGATGATTCAGCAATGGTAGAGTATTAGACTTCAGTATGTGAGAATAAGTGTAAGTTTAGTGATGACGAACAACTGTGGGCAAATGTATTGTGATTGCGAGTAATAAAGGAAAGAAGTTGACAATAAGGACATGAAGGAAGCTTTTGTGCAAGTTTGTAGCGGAGTAAGACTTCTTAGAATATCTTGGATATAAGTACTTTTCGCGATATTGGGAAAGGAAAAAAATTGGTATCTGACACGGTTGTCAGAATAAGGTTGCGACGGGTGCTAAGGGTCATTTTGGATATAAGCTCGTTAATGTTGAAAGACTACTCTGTTAGTAAGTGAATGCTATAGTCTCATCGTTGGTCGGTAATTTGACTAGGTTGTAGGCTTCTGAGAAGCTAGTGATCGACTCATAGAAATGACTTCAATTATGGGCGTATGCGTTGAGTTGGGAAGTTACTGGTTGCCACACTTTGATTTGAGAAAAAGTATTGATACTTATTATAGTTCGTTCGTCTCAGAGGGATGATTGGTTTAGAGGATCGGGTGGATTTAAGTGTTGTTGGTTGATAGTGATAGAGTGATTTAAGATGAAATACGGGAACTGAAGGGTTACAATGAGGCATCTTGCTATCGGGTTCAGGAGATTGAGGTTCGTAAGACTTGAGGTGAGGTAACATGAGTACGTGAGTTGTGTTGGACTGCGTAGGCACTATATCATGACGTACAGTAAAAGAGTGACCGATGAGCTTGATCAGGATCTGCAAGGTTAAGGGCAGCAAGAAAATCATGGAAACAAGAGTTATGATGTGAGAGCTTGGTTGCGATTGTACGGTGCAAAGTGGGCTTGAGAGTTTATGGGTGAGTTGGTATGTTCGGTTATATCATGGACTAATAGAGATCAGTGGTGGACCAAGGTTGGGAACCTCGTTTTCGTTGTGTAAAATTGTCTAGATCCCGCTACTAGCGATGTTAGAATAGGGATTGGTGTGCGAGTGGTTAGAGGTGTTAAGATTTGATAACTGAGGCAAGAGGTGATTCTTCGAGGGCTAGTAACGTTAAGGGATTAGTGAACATGGATACTTGAAATGGTAGATCGATGATGGGTTAACTGAGTTGAGTTTGGGATAGCATTTCGGAAATTGAGTAAGGCAATTCGGGCAAGGACGCTTCAGTGAGATATATGAGGATATTAGTGAAACTGTTGTGCGATACGCTGGATTTAGAGAGTGTTCAATTTCGATTTGTAAGCATTAAGAAAACTCTAATGTGCAGAGTGTGGTATGATCCTATCTCCCGGATTGATTCGGCTAGCTTGCAGAACTTATGATTATGCGGTATTCGATTGAGTGGGTTCGAGGATTGACTAAGGTATTGATGATCGTGAATTGATTAGAATTGGGAAATTGACGAGTCGAGAAAATATATAGTTGATTGTGAATGAATAAGAAAAAGGTACATCTTGGGGATTTCTTGGGTCAGTATGGATTGTGGTGTCGTTTTCTTGCATATTCCAGTTGAGGTGTGATTGTTGCGTGAGCTTAAGAAGGAAATCTACAGGAATGGACTATGTGATATGACAGGGTTCTATGAGGTTCGTGATCACGACATGTTCAGGTTTATAAGGTGTGGCTAGGTGGTACACCATCGTATAAGTTTCATAACGTTCTACAGTGGATGAGTTAGCATGCCTTAAGAGAGAAGATTGTGGAATCCCTATCATGTGAAGACTAGAGTTATATTTTCAAGGTGAGACCTTACTCGTGGTGATATTTTATATTGCAAGTAGTATTGACTGGACAATTTGGGTAAACGTTTTTGGTTATTAAAGACTTGGGGGTGATCGCGTGAGATTTAGAGCGGCAGTGTAAAACTGGATACTTTGGGAGAATTTATGAGCATATTGAAGTGATACTATAGGAGGTTCGATAGTTACATAATTACTATATGAGGCTTCAGGTTTCGCATCGAAAGGTTCGGGGTTGTATCGGAATTGAGTATCGGGTAAAGGTTGAGAAATATGAAGATTGAAATCGTAAGGTATAGCTCTTCGGTACTAAGTTGATAACTTGGATAGGACTCAACTTGTGGAGTCGAAAGCGATAGACAGGATTTGTTATGCGTGGTATGGCTGTGATTGGTTTCGAAATTCGGAGTTGGTTCTAATGACTATTGGTAATATTCGAGTTGTGCATTCATTTAGGGTCAGCACGGTTCGAGTTAAGTGTAATGGTCTATAGTTATATTTCCAGGAAGATATTTAAATATTCGATGTATTTCAACTTAGATTCAGGGTATGACAGGTTTATCGACCCTTGTTAGGGTTTCCTAGTGGATTTGATCATATTTTCTGAGAACAGTTACTTGGATAGAATAATGGATTGCAATAAGCTTAGTACAGATTTGAGGAGGAACTGTTGTGCGAGGGGTCTTTATAGTGATCAGTTGTTTGCTCGACAAGATAATCAGTGGTATGGTTCCTACATTGTGATTTGAAGGTTTAAGAAGATTCGGAACTGGCCAAGTTGGCTGCCGGTAAGACCAGTTTTTGATGGAATTGCATAGAGATCGCAGATGAATCAAGGATTCTTTCTGACAAGAGTAAGTTATGGGTTCAGAATTTTGGTATGTGTGTTCTTATGTTTCTAAGGAATCACGGTATGAGAAAATGACTCTAGTAAGTGTGAAGTAAAGGTTAGCAAAAATCAAAGTATTTCATCGGTTTAGAATGGGTTATAGTTGTGACCATGTTTTACAGGATCACATTGGTTGGGGAAGTAGTTGTGGGGCCTTTTGATTGCGTTCAGAGTTGCGATTTTATCAAATCGGAGAATTCAAGTAAGCGATTCATTTATTCGAGGATCAGTTGTGAGGGAAATCTGAATATGAAGATATGAGAATTGGAGCTTGAGCCAAGTTTAGAGAATTGTGACTGGTAAGCGAGCCGAGGTGCTTGGGCCTGTTTGAGACTACCCATTGTCGGACCCTTTTTCTATGAGTTAGTTTTTCACCAGATCTGTCGAATGTTCATTCGGTTTTCCATGTTTCTGTGTTGGAGAAGTACCGTTCTGGTGGTTTTTGTATCATTTGTTGGGATTCAATTTTATTCAATGAGAATCTTTCTTGTAAGGAGAAGTCCGATATGCGTGGCCGATATCTTCAGTTATTGCCAATTCGAGCATTTTCTGTCCTCTCTTCCTTGTCCCTCGAGGACGAGTGATTGTTTAATTGGTATCTGATGTAGCGACCTGTTTGGTCGTTATTGCATTTCTGACCCTTTTGAACCTTTCTCGAGCTTGGTTAGCTCACTTTTGATCCGAGGGGACCGTTGACACGTTTCTCCAGGTGTCTATATTCGATTCGAGCGACTTTCGTGAAATTTGGGCTTAAAGCGAAAAAGAGTTGACTCAAGTTGACTTTTGGGTAAACAGACCTTTTTCGAAAATCTGTCTATTCCGAGAGGTCCGGATGGTCATTTAGAACTTGTGTGTATATCTGGTTCGGTTCTCAATGCACTCGGATGCATTTTAGGACTTGGGCTGGGAAGTTGGAGAAGAGGTATCAGGAGTTGACTCGGTCAATGAGACCTCCGTTAGAAATTTTGAGGCCACGAGTGTGTTCGTAGCGTGTTTTTATGTGGGTCTGGGTATGGGGTTTGTGAGCAAATAACCTCGGGAGTGGGTTGGGATTTCGGTTGAGACTTAAAAAATTATTTGGGTTTCTAGTACCTAGTGTCCGCCAAAGCGGCACCAGTGCCGTCCCAGCGGTACCGCTGTAGCGGTAGGACAACCGCTGGGGCGGCCAAGATTGTTTCGCCCATACCGTCCCGACGATCTGAGAGGACGCCGGGGCGGCCCCGATGCTGCCGTAGCAGTATCGGGCCTGTTATTTCATTAAGTGTGTATTAAAAATCCCTTAGTCTATCATTTATCACCATTTCGAAATTTGAGCTCTTGGGAACTATTCTAGAGGATTCTTAGAGAAGATTCTTAGTGGTAAGTCCTTCTAATCTCCTTACTCATTCATTATTCCTAATCATCTTAGAATCCCTTACCCTTGTTAATTCCTTAAGTGAAGAAGATAAAAGTGGGTTTAATGGATATTTCATCTAGGGTTCTAAATCAAGATTTGTTGGTTGGGTTTATGCTAGATTATGATATCCAAGGTTATTAATCATAAATCTTCCATTATTAGTGTTGAATCCTTGAATCAAAGAATTAGGGTTTATACCCAAAATTGGAAGTTTTGTTTAAATTTTGAAATTGGGTGAATCTTTGGGCTATTTAGCAATTAGTTGATAGGTTTTGATCACCTAGTGTTTAATTTGATATTTTGCTCCCGAATTTCCCGTTTTGTCCTTATAGGACCGTTTCCCCAAATTCTAGGGTTGGGTTTTGACCTAAATTGAATGATAGCAATATTAGTATCGATCTTCATGATTTATAATCTAGATTTCAAATATGCCTAGAGTTATTTGATCTTGAGGCTCAGCGGAAGGGCAAGGCTAAAGAGTGATTGTTGGTGTATTGTTGTTCGGTCATCCAGGTAGGTTATGGCTTACCCTTGGCGAGACTTCATGTAGTGAAGCATATATTTAGATTATATTGTCAGAGAAAGAATGTAAACCTTCGGGTGTGAAGTTAGGTTGGAGATTGTCTTAGGTTGGGCCATGTTGTGTGTTTGGGATTAGCCACTCCGTTGTGTTGTGACTTGATTGCTCCATTGTTGTTGGCTTGATGAAACGTGATGATAATAGATATTGGGAATTGTTGTTACATCTTGATTGTGATATGGTAGTACCTTACTTATTCATGTTGATACGAGGATAGAGTTCTGTATGACTTATGTAGTCTTTCATGATATTGTAGGCATACCCATATTGGTACTTGTGATATTGATCTAACCACTGATGTTGATACGAGGATAGAATTTTGTATGACTTTTGTAGTCTATCATAATATTATTGGCGTACCCATGTTTGTAGTTGTGATAATGATCTTGTTATTGATGTTGACACATACATTACACGCATTCTCATCCTTCATGATATATTGTTGATACACTGTTGGTACTTGATGAAACACTGTGATGAGTTGGGCTCGATTTTTAAATGAGAGTCCGATATCCGATGTTAGTCCCGGAATCGTGGATTAAGTGAGTGCATGGACTCCGCGGGTCCCCCAGGGTGGTGCCGGTGAGAACCCTCTGTGGGCAAAGATCCGGAGTCTTGTTTGTCTGTTGGGCAAAGATCCGGACGAGTGGCACTTAGACTTCGCGAGTCACCTTAGGTTGTGCTACCGAGACGTGGAGGTATTCCATCGGAAGTACATGTGTACACAGCATTGCATGGCATTGCATACATTCATACATTATTGCTCTACATTGCATCATGGCTTATATTGAGATGACTTGGTGTTTTACTTGTGATGTTGGTTTCGGATTGGACATATTGAGACTGGCACATTTGGCTTTAGATGCTCTACTTAGGCGATGACGTGCACTTGGTTCCGATTATTTTTGACTTATACTTGTTGATTTATCTGCCTATCTTGCTTTATTTTCTTAATTATGTTAGCTATACTTGGTCGGTCTATGATACCTACCAGTACTATGGTTTTGTACTGACCTGCACTTGTACATTCTTTTATGAATGCAGAATTCCAGGTTGGATTTACTTCTGTTTCTCGTGGCTGATAGTCGCCTCGAGAGTTGCTTAGAGTCTTGAAAATTCTTCTTAATGTGAGCACATATTCAAACTCGTATTATTGTGAGCTAGATGTCCGCCGCCTTGAAAATTCTTCTTATTTATGTCTTATTTCCTTTTCGAGACATATTCAAACTTGATGTATTATTGATATTCCGGACTTGTAGATTTCGTATTAGCGAAAGACACACGTTAGATGCTCTTGTATGACTTGAGAATTGGGATATTGGGGCGGATTTCATTTACTTCCGCATTTTCTTAGTTATGTTATGATTGTTAGACTTTTGCTATTTTACTTCTTCCGCTATCTTCTATTATTGTGAAGGTTGAGCTACGGGTTCGCCTACCGAGGTGGAAAAGGTAGGTGCTCGCACGACTTAGCCAAATTGGGTCGTGACATGTCGGGGGGTGATGCTACACTATGCGGGATGGAAGTATATCATGAGGGCCATGTTTGGCAATGTCTTGAGACAATTGTGGGCGTATTATGAAAGACACACGTGACAAGAGACCAAGGATTTAAGAGATTTCCTACTAAGCAAAGCGCAAGCACAAGGCAAGTATCAAACTTGAGAATTGGAATATGTGCGCGAAAGCGATGCTTAGTGCCAGGTGAGGGACTGATGTGTCCGTACTCAACCACAGGTGCGTGTATGAACAAGACCCAACATATGTAATGCACCACAGGAACATGTCAACAAATCAAGGCTAAAGCCTTGGCATCAAACTGGGTGGGGGAGGGGGGGGGGGAGGGGTGGCGCAATTGAAGCTTAGCCTTCATCATAAATGTTCGTAACAAATTTTTTGGAATGTCAGTGCGGAGATCATATCAAAGCAAAGATTTATGTTCTTAATGCTAATCAAATTTATGAACCCGCTACCACTAGTTACAAATGATTGGTTGCATATATTATTGCTAGAATTTGCTTTGTCAGCCATGAATTACGACTTTTAGAATCATTCCATTCACAACCGGTGTTTCCGTAGTCATCTGTGTGGCGTGATTTGATTTTGAAGAATCCCGGTTTGAATGAGTTATAATCAGGGATGCCTTTCAAGCTGTGACAACAGTAAGAAAGAACTCGATGTCAACTTCCTTGCACGGAGATCGAGTGCCACAATGCTTGTGAAGGAATGCCAAACCATAACATGAGAGGCAAAGTCTGGAAAAATCTAAGGACCACGTAGGGAGGCGATTCTATTTGAGAGCCGACCGTTTTATCAAAACCATTGAGACGACAAACCACATATTTAAATCAACTTTTTATCTATAATTAAAATGACGATTTTATCCTGTCATTATTTGTTAAATCTTTTTACTTCTAAAAAAAAAAAAAAATGAAATGTGATCCTTTATCTTTCTCTCTAATATCTAGTTCCTCCCGCCACCGTCCTAATTAAGTTTGTGGAGAAGTCAACACGTTACAGAGAACAAAGAAGGTTGGAGGAAATCACATTTAAATTTTGAAAATTTATTTCTATAATTTCTAGTCTCTTATGGTGGCCTATTCATCTTAAGGATATTTGTGCTCTCAATCCTGTTAAATTTCTTAGTCAACGTCTATGCTACTATTTTTGTTCCTGAACTTCATTTTACTTTTCTACTTTTTATTTTAATTTGTTGCTTGAATAGTACTTCTAAACATAACACTTAATTTTTTCGATGGCACTCATTCTGCATATGAAAAAGTATTTTGCGTGAATTTGGAAGTCCGAAAATTTAATCACATAATAACTAGGAAATTTCCAGAATTATCCCTACTAAAATGCATTAGTTTGGGAAATTGCCCGCCAAAACTCTAGCTACTTTTTAGCAGGATTTGGAAGTACAATGTATTTTTTCAAAAATTTCAGCCTAGGTGGCTAATTAAAAGTCACTTCTCATTCTTACCAGTTAAATGTGTAGTCCTTTTCTTAATTATTTGAAATAGTCAATCCTTATCTTCTTATTAGTATTTTCTCAAATCCGCTAAACACCCACGCACACTTCCACGTCTCTAAACTTTGAAATAGGTCTCCAATTCAGTAAAACGAGTTGAAATCACAACTTCCGCTTGTAAGCTTTGAACTGAGTATTTTCTCAAATACCTAAACATATGTACAAACACTTCTTGTGAGTGTTTAATTTATTGTTAAACACTAAGAAAGAGCAAGTCCTCTAATGATTTGTGTTTCCAATCTTTTATATAGAAATTGCACTTTCCATAATGTGATTTAAATTGTGTTCCACGTGTATGTTTTTTTTTTGGTTTTGCTGATTATTAGCTTCTCGTCCTTATACTAGTTGTCTTCTCTTTACTCTTAGAGATCTGTTCTGATAAAGTGATGAAGATGTGGAAACATTGACAATGGGAGAAGCATCTATGCTTTTGTTCCTCCTTTTTGATAAGGTAAGGTATTGTATTAATAAATAGTACAAAGGGGGTACTACAGATGTAATGCTTCATTTTGTTCTTGGGATGAAATTAAAAGCTGCAGTGCTTAATGTGGTACACTCTTGTTTTATACGATATACAAGCAAGGAACTGCTTACCATATCTAAATTCATTAAATGTTTGAAAAAAGAAGAAGCTCATTTTATGATAATGGCACCTTACCTGATTGATAACACTGTAAAAACATAAGCACATGGTTAGTGAGTTTAGCATTATTCACATTTATAATACACATAGAAGAGAAGAATACTTTTACTTGATTCAGCTAAAATTCTTATTATACTCTTTAACTAGTGCCAACTGATTGTGAAGTATTTCCTTAATATAGTCATACATGTTACTTTTACTTGAAGCATGCTTGCTCTCAGATATCTACTTTTAATTGTTATAATATTACCTTACAAGAAAACAAAAAGCAGAGAGACATTTTTTTTAATGCTTTTGGTTCCATCACTGTGCCTTTTTCTTGGTATTGAGTGGTTTTCCTATCACCCCTTTAAGGAAATATTGAATCTGGAAAATCTTATGTTGTTATTTTGATGTTGATCCTAGTCAGCAAAGTTTTGTACTAAGCTAACAATGGGAGTATTATTCTACTATTTGGCTTGATTAGTCCATGTTGCAGAATCGGGTTAACATAGTTTCGTATATACATTATTTAGACTTTTCTTCAAGATTGTCAATACTTTGATTTAGTAATGGGCAGAAGTATTCTCCTCCATAGTTTTGTGCCTTATGGCCCTTTAACGTTTGAATATGCAGATTGTGTGAAGGAGGAGAATTACTTGATTGAATATTGTCAATGTAAATGGAATGCTTTTAATAAATTAAGTAAACTTCTTTGGGTGCCTGCAATTTGTATTTCATTGTCCTATATCTATTGCCGAGACGGTAAATATCCGAAGGATGATGCGAAACTTATTGTTGCTCAAATTCTCTGTGTAGTGGCATTTCATCATTTCAAGGTATGCTTTAACATGACTTGAAGCATGAGGTTTATAGGAAATGTTTTACTCTCTACAAAGACTAATTGCGTTCTATTTCATTTTGATATTGTGGTTAACGATGCTTTTACAATTGCTGGCATCACATAATTTTCTTTTCACCCCTAGAAATGAAGATGCCGATACAAAACTATTGATTTTGGGCTTTCTGACTTTATAAGACCAGGTAACTTTCTAAGAACGCTCTCTTAAAATCTGTATAAGTTATTGTACCAATTGCAGTCAGCTAGGTCAACACACATTTTGTCCAAATTACTGATGTCATTTTAGCGATGGATTGCTTCTAGATGTGATTTATGCTTGAAATTTCAACGTGCTTGGGGAAAGAATGGGCCCATTGTTATCTCCATATCCTGTGTATGAATTAGGTTTCTCTATGTTGTGTGTGCGGTGATTTAGTCTACAACCAAAGTATGTCACCAAAGTCAGCAAGAACATAAGTACTTAACCTCGAGAAGACTAGATCTGCTCCATAATATGATTGTCAAGTTCTTACTAGATTATATTTTCTTGCTTTTGATCCTAATTAGTTTGGTACGAAGGCACATTTGTTGTAGTAGTTACTTCTCACATTAATTAGTTATTAGTGTTGAGTTTGTTGTTAGTTATTCAGTATACTTGAGTGAAGTACCCTTAAGGTTTGTAATCGAATGTTTCATTGGCTTCATTATCTCCTCACTGTCACTTATTTCTGTTGTTTGCTGGTTTTGTTCTGAATTAAACTAGTTACAATTACACATAGATGATGAGCTATCAGAAAACAATTCTTCTTCTGTTTTTCAAGGGCTTGTACTGGAGTAAAAGTGTAGAACAAATCAGAATCTAGTAGTCATCTGTTAAGTCCAGTCAAACAGGTGATCTCTGAATTATTAATTCAAGTTTTAACAGTCATATTTCAGTTCAACGCTCAACAGTGTCAGACCTAGAGCTCACTGTTGATGCTCCAAAGCCATTGTATAATCAAAGATATCGTACTGGTTTTACTTTCTTGTCTTCTATGTTTTGTGGAAAGACTTACTTTTCTTTACTTAGTTTACCTGTATTGCTCTCTTTCCCGTGCTTTTTGCCTCTTAAATGGATTCAATATCTCTTTAAGAATAATTAGTGGGTACAAATGATGGTTCATATATAGGTGCTCTTAGAAACTGTTTAATATTAAGCCATGTTAACTTTATTTTTGTTAGTTGATATAATAATTAATTACCTTAATTTTGTTTGCAGATTCGTTGTAAAGAATAAAGTGGTGGGTTTGAATTGCACACCAAAAGAATGAAGATAGTATTGAAGTCGAGGAGGTAAAGATGGAGAGAGAATGATAATAAATGGAGACAATGGTTGTGGTTTCCCTTCGGATCAACCTTAATATAGTGAGAATTAATGTTATTAGACATGTATTATCTCATTTGTAAACACGTTCTTCATCTTTTGAGATTAATGGTACTGTTTGAGACATTTGTACAAGATTTATGTATAATTATGAGTTACCAATGATTTGTTACAACTTGAATGATTTCTATTATTGTTCTTATCATATTCAAATTATATTGAAAGCAGCAATTGTGTTCTTTATAGGCTTACGGAAAGTGTACAGAATTAGCTCGAGAATGGCTAGGGACTGACAAACGTTTTAGCTTGGGACGTTCCTTGCTAATTGTAAAGATAATTCGCATCCTCTATATAAATTTAGCTAGGAGTTTAACTAGGAATAGTCCATAGCTAACATTTGCTACAGATGGCTGCCTAACAAGAGTCCAAACTATATTTAGCTAGGGATGACTAATATTCCGAGCTAAATTTAGCTAGATGCATATTAGATACGGAATTCAACTAGGGCCTTTTTCCTAGCTAAAATGGCTTTAGCTAGGGATTTTTATAAGTTAGCTAGGCATTCGATCTCTAGCTAATTGCATGTTCTCTTGTAGTATGCTCGCAAAATCTATGGCCAAACGGGAGCTACATATACACGATTGATCATTGATACACTATTTATCTATTTCTCCATGCTTAAAACGGCTCTTTGCACAGCCATTTTCTGAAGAAACTTTCTGTTTTTAAATAATACTTATTAGGTTTTTGGCACGTGCATTGCACGTGTATCTTACTAGGTTTTTGGCACGTGCATTGCACGTGTATGCCGAGTCATGTAACACACAATCTTGTAAAAAATATTTTTATATTGGTATGCTTTCTTATTGTGATGGCTAAAAATGGCTCTCTAAAAGCACCAGTATTTTTTGTCGGGGGGTGAGAGTAAGTAGATCCAAATGATTTTCTATATCTTTCCTATATATATAGATAGAGAGATAGATGCATATAGGAGTATGTATTTTTCGTTTTAAAGGTGGGGGAAGGGGGATTTGGGCATGAAGTGTTTAATGACTTTGTGAGACTCTTGGATTTGCAGATCTTATAACACAAAACTCGATAATACAAATGAGATGGTAAGATATGGGTGGTTGGCTAGGTCTGAATCTAGCAGTTTGCCCTGTATAGTAGGGACCCTGAACTTGTTTCTCATGGAAGCATGGAGCTTCTGCAAAGTATCCATGGATATTTGAGTGGAGGCCACAACATTCCCATATATCACCAAGGGAGGTGGATATTGATATTGATCATTTGAGGCTACTATTCTCAGAGGCACCAAACTGTTTTGATTAAAGTACTAAGTAAATCCCTATTATGTGGAGGCTAGAGTAATATTTTCAAGATGAGACCGTATTTGTGGTAGTGTATTATGTTGCAAGTAATTGACTGGATAGCTTGGTTGAGCACTTTTGGATATTAAGGATTTGGGAGTAGTTGCTTGAGGTTTAGAGCGGTAGTTGTAAGATTTGATACTTTCGGCATTGTTATGGGCATATCGAGGTGTTACAATGGGAGATTCAATGGTTAAAGTGGTATTATATGACGCTACAGGTTTTGCGTCGAAAAGTTTGGGGTTGTATCAGATTTGCATCTCTGGTAAAAGTTGAGAAACATGAAGATTGCAATCATAAGGTATAGTTCTTCGGTACTAAGTTGACAACTTGGATAGGACTCAGGTTTTGGAGGCCACGACATTCTCATATATCACCAAAGGAGGTGGATATGGATATTGATCATTTGAGGTTGCTATTCTCAGAGGCATCAGACTGTTTTGATTAAAGTTTTAAGTAAATAAAGTACAAGTTTCTGTGAATTATCTATATGGATCGCCGTATAGTTATTTGTTTGTCGAGGTCAAGATGATAGGCTATCGTCCAAACCTACAAAAATGAACAATCAAAATTTAATTAATTGTATGTGATTGCTTCTACTTATTTATATATTATGAGGTACAAATATATGAAAATACTTTCTTATAGATGTTATTCTTGATACATATTCCTTTCATATTACTTCAGAGTTTCTATTCTTTTCACCTATGCGTGTGGCTATTTGGAATTTATCTTAAACCCGTACAAGTAACTATTCTTCTAAGAGGTAAGATTAATCTGTACTCGGTATAAGATTAATCTGTACTCGATATCTTTGGTTCATATTCGTAACCTACAAAAGTTATTAATCTTATAGTAATTATTGTCTATAATTTCTTCAAAATATCGGTTTAGATTACCTTTGATCTAAGTTCTGGAATGACTCTATTAGTATCATAATTAGCTACAATCCGCTAATTTTGAATATTAAGATCAATTAGGGTTCTTATCACTTAATTCTTGAAATTTGAGGATTTTATTCTCGAATTCGCATATCTTTAAATTCTGTCTTTAATCTTCGTACTTTAGCTTCCGCATTATTTTGTTGTTTTTCATTCAAGTAATCCGATTCTTATCATATAGGTAGCAGGTTCGAATCTTTTTTTATATGGACGTGCTCGAAACTTATAAAGTATCGAAATAGAGAAGTTTGCAATAAGATTTAATAACACACCTTTAATAGCATTATCATTAAACTATCGTTGGAAGAAAATATAAATGGACGCATTAGATTAGTAAAGACTTCAGTCATTTAAATTAGTACAAAGGAGAATCAAAAGTTCTAAACAAATACCATCAACAACAGTTTTATATATATATATATATATATATATATATCAACAACAGTTTTATATATATATATATATATACCTCAATTGCAAATCAGTAATCATATTGTCTGCACTTCATTGATTGTACAATTGGGATACACAATATGAAACCTCAATATAATAAATGCAATTGATTGAAATACATTTCATTTCCTGGTGGGCCAAACAAAACATTAGTAATATTGGCCCTCAATATCATAAACCCGTCATTCGAGTCCACTGAAAATGAAATTTGTTTCAATTAATGCTAGAAAAATCTTTGCAAAGATTGATCAGTGAGTGTAGTTTTTGTACAGCTCGGACAACATCATTTGAAGTAATCTATTAAAAGATTTATAACTGAATATAATCTTTCACCTCATTGAAGCATTTAATTTAGGTCATTTTAAACAAAACCTCCAACCTATAAAAGGACACACAACTCCTTGATAACCATTCTCGGCACGTGGTTTGCACGTGTATGCCCAATCATATGGTATCAAATTTTGTAAAATAATAACATTAAAAGATAATTCTGAATTAATAATTAAACTTGCATGAATAAAGTATAAATTTTTGTGATGTCAAAGTGGATTGTCCAATAAAAATATACAAGATTGATCATTGATACATCATTTATCTGTTTTTCCGTGCTTAAAACGGCTCTTTGCACAGCCATTTTATGAAGAAACTTTCTCTTTTTAAATCATACTTACTAGGTTTTTCGCATTTGCATTGCACGTATAAGCCGAGTTATGTAACACACAATCTTGTAAAAAATATTTTTATATTGGTATGCTTGCTTATTCTCATGGCTAAAAATGGCTCTCTAAAAGCACCAATATTTTTTGTGTGTGGGGTGAGAGTAAGTAGATCCAAAGGATTTTCTATATTTTCCTCTATATATAGAGAGAGAAAGATGCATATAGGATTCTGTATTTTTCGTTTTAAAGGTGGGTAAGGGGGGTTTTGGGCATGAAGTGTTTAATGACGCTTTGAGACTCTTGGATTGACAGATCTTATAACACAAAACTCGATAATACAAATTAGATGGTAAGATTGGGTGGATGGTTAGGTCTGAATCTAGCAGTTTGCCCTGTATAGTAGGGACCCTGAACTTGTTTCTCATGGAAGCATGGAGCTTCTGCAAAGTATCCATGAATATTTGAGTGGAGGCCACAACATTCTCGTATATCACCAAGGGAGGTGGATATGGATATTTATCATTTGAGGCTACTATTCTCAGAGGCACCAAACTGTTTTGATTAAAGTTTTAAGTAAATAAAGTACAAGTTTCTGTGAATTATCTATATGGATCGTTGTATAGTTACTTGTTTGTCGAGGTCAAGATGATAGGCTATCGTCCGAACCTACAAAGATGAACAACCAAAGTTTAATTAATTATATGTGATTTCTTCTACTTATTTATATATTATGAGGTACAAATATATGGTAATACTTTCTTATAGACAATATTCTTTATACATATTCCTATCATATTACTTCAGAGTTTCTCTTCTTTTCACCTATGGTGTGGCTATTTGGAATTTATCTTAAACCCATACAAGTAACTATTCTTTCTAAGGGGTAAGATTAATCTGTACGTGTTATCTTTGGTTCTTATTCGTAAACTACAGAAGTTATTAATCTTATAGTAATTATTGTCTGTAATTTCTTCGAAATATGGGTTTAGATTACCTTTTGATCTAAGTTCTGGAATTGACTCTATTAGTATCATAATTAGCCATAATCTGCTAATTTTGAATATTAAGATCAATTAGGGTTCTTAGCACTTAATTTTTGAAATTTGAGGATTTTATTCTCGAATTCGCATATCTTTAAATTCCATCTTTAATCTTTGTACTTTCGCTTCCGCATTATTTTCTTGTTTTTCATTCAAGTAACCCGATTCTTATCATATAGGGAGCAGGGTCGAATCTTTTTTGATATGGACGTGCTTGAAACTTATAAAGCATCGAAATAGAGAAGTTTGCAATAAGATCTAAAACACACCCTTAATAGCATTATCATTAAACTATCATTGTAAGAAAATATAACTGGAAGCATTATACTAGTAGAGACTTAATCCATTTAAATTAGTACAAAAGAGAATTAAAAGATCTAAACAAATACCATCAACAATAGTTACATATATATGCCTAAATTGCAAATCAATAATCATATTGTCTGTGTCACGACCCAACCAGAGGGCCATGACGGGTACCCGGAACTAACCTACCGAGCACCTCTTAATATACTTCTCATACTTATACTTAGGTGAGCGACATGGCTAACTCGTAATTACCACGAACTGAAGAGACACAAGTTTCATCGAACATATACACATCTATATAAACATCATTAACTATGCCATATGTACAAGCCGACAAGGCTACCAAAATGATATACAAAATATGATCCGACAAGGTTACGAGATACCTAGCTATGTACACTTGTCTATGAGCCCCTACATGGAGTATGTAATATCATAAGGACGGGACAGGATCCCGCCATGCCCAAGTATGTAAACAAAAGAATATTACCAACTAAACTGCAGCTCCGGATCAAATGGAGCACTTCTATGCAATCGCTTGATGAAGTAGCCTAAGGGTCTGATCCATCTCCCTGTCTACCTGCGGGCATGAACGCAGCGTCCACAAATAAAAAAACGTCAGTACGAACAATGTACTGAGTACGTAAGGCATGAATTAGCAACATGATGAAACATGAAGGTAACATAAGATAGAGAAAATAATTTATACCTCATAATACCTCTTATGATGACTATCATGCATACTTAACCTTTATGTAAAGGAAACATTTCATACATATACATATAATGATACCATACCCGACCATATAGGCTCGGTGCCATCCATAACAGGCCATAATAGGACTCGGTGTTGTCCATACCCGGTCATGACAAGGCTCGGTATTGTCCGTACCCAACTGCAGTGGTGTATACCGTAGTTATCATACCCGGCCATATAGGCTCAGTGTCAGAAAATAGCTACATATATGGCACACATGAGAATTCAAAGGAAGGATTATGTTACACCTCGTATCTTCGAAGAGCACTTATCAAATTTGAAACATAAGTACGTTGAGTTAGGGTTAAGTAAAACCACTTTGGAATATAAGGATCAAGCATTATTAAGTATATTTAATGAGTGAAGGATGTATATAAGGTATACCGGAAGATTTTATAAGGAAATGAGTGGAAGAAATGAAGTAGTACGACTTTGGAGAAAGGATGGGTAATGTTTTGTGTGAAAATTTTGGTCCAACTTGGGGGACGAATATCTCTAGCGATATGAAGTGTTTTGAAGTGAAACAAAAGCCTAAAATGAATTTCGTCGAGTCTAGTCTCCAACGCAATAAACCACTCATCGATAGGACATCGGAGTAGGGAATTATGGACGTTACAAGTTCAGCTGACAAAGCAGAATTTGACCCCTATATAAAGGGTAAAAACCTCTTTTTTTCACCAGATTTACCCAGAAAATTCCAGAAAATGGAAGAGGGAGTTGTGGAATCAAAAAGTAAGCAATTTTCAAGTGGCGGAGTATTAATCAAAGCCCGGATAAACGCATAAATGTGATTCTACTATGGTTTTGCGGTGGATTCAAGGTGGATATTGAAGATATCGCTGTTTTAACAAAAATAAGGTATGAATCTCTCCTTATTAATATTACTTTTGGTTTATTTACGAAGATAGAGTGATGAAATGGTTGTATAATAAAGTTGTTGGTTGAGAAATTGGACAAGCATCGCGTGGGATGTTTTATGGAATATTTTGGTGTTAATAATGATGTGGTTGATGTTGGTGCTATTGTAGTTGTTGTTTTGTTGGTATTGTGATTTCGGGCTAAGCATATAAACTGGGGAGGTGCCGAATTTCGACTTCGACATTATAAATGGATTTATTTGAAGGACTAAGACAAGCGTATAAAGGTGAGTCTAACAAATGATAAATTTTCTTGAATATAGATTTACGAGCCTGGGAGGACAAGCGTTGAGTAGTTAAAGTTAAGGCGACCCGAAAAGGTATGTTAAGGCTCGTCCCTTTCTTTCAAAGGCATGATTCCTAAGTTATGATCCCATAAATGTTTTCATAACCTCCTTGTTTTCAAAAGCTAGAAGTTCATGACTCTTGAAGCTTTTTATGATGTTAAATGAACTATGTTCTATGACGTGACGATGATGATGATTCTCTTCTAGCAACTCCGAAGCTATGATTTGAGAACATTATGAGATTGCTGAGCCATTCCATGAATCCCTAGATCTTACTTATTATTGATGGTCTCACCTCATGTTATTCCTTTCTTCGAGGTGAGATGTAGCGAAGATAATGATTCTATTTCCAATGTTATCTAAGTTCATGATTCTACTCCCGTGACATCGTCGATTTCATCTACGATGGTTAATCCTTCAGGAATGATATGATGATAATGGTAAAGCCAATGATGGTGTTGATTTCATGTATGTATTTTTTTTTTTATGTGTGTGTATGTATGTATGTGTTATACCCCATTTTAACTGGGTTAAATTAAGGTACAACGTATTGGAGATTCCTATTTATTTTATTTCAAGGAGTCGCCACCTAATTGATTTTAGGGTGAATTAGGGCACCTAATTATTAACTTAAGGTAAAACTAACCTCTAGTTAATAGCTTGTTGGTGTGATTCTAGGTAAGGGTTCTATATTATCCTAAAGGAAGGGATTAGGCATCCTTTAGAATCCGTTAACTTACGGTTATCCGACCAAACTTAGGTTAATTAATTAAGGTTAAAGATGCAAATATAATATTTAAAATTTAAGAAAATGACTTGTAAATATTGATAAGATTTTGAAGGAAAATGTAATAATATTGTTTAAAATAGGACTTAGAGAAAATAATAGTTGCATGAAAGATGTCTTTAAATACTATTTAAAATAAAATTTATAAAGGTTATTAAGATTTTAAATGAGAATAGATAGTAATGCTATATAAAATGAGATTTGCAAAAACATAGTAGTTTGTATATAAGCAGGCGAAAAATGCCGATTTAAGCAATACTTTGATAAATATTTAAACAACTCAAATGATAAAATATTAACTAACTTTAGGAATATATAAAAATAGCCAATGTGAGTTTTCTTTATTACCTTTTATTATTTTTTATTAACTACACTTAGTTAAATATATGGGTGATTGTTTCAAACTTGAAGAGTTATTTACAAAATATGCTTGAATTTACATTCGCGTATCAGTGATGTTTTGGAAGATAATAAGTATAGAATATAATTCCTTTAATTCGAAAATATGAATTTATGCTATCAATTATTCTAGGAGTGAATATTATAGATACTATAAATGATTTTAATACAAAAGAAGAAAATGAAGCTTAGGGGACTAATTACTAGTTTCCTTTGGATTAACTACCCAATATACTATATTAGCCCACTAATTTACTAGAAATCACCTAAGTTAAGAAAAACAAAAAAAAACAAAGTAATGGGTTAGTTGTATAATACAAATTAAATGCATGAAAATGAAATAAGAGAGCAAATTATATCAAATGGGCCCAACCCATTTTGGGATTGTTGGATCTATTTGCTGTTGGGCCTGATAAGGATGACTCGAGAATATTATGTTGGGCTTTTAGCCCAACACTGAATGCGGGAGAGGAACGAGTCCCTCGGACTCGTATGCGGTAGCCATGCAAAAAAAAATGAAAAGAAAGATTAGTATCCAATCGACGAATAAGTTAAAACATGTAACATATAAAATTCGGAACGGATACGAACTTAATGTTAATAAAGAAGTTAGGTAGTAAATGCGAAATACGCATAAATCACGTATTCTCGTGTCTATGCTAAACGTACATACGACATTAAATGGAATAGAAACCAATTAAATGCGGGCCCTCAAAAAGACAGAAGTCAAGAAGTAGATCCAAACCGAGCTAGCACATATGATGGTTAATCTAACAATGATAACTAAGCCAAACATCAGACTAAACTATATGGGCGTATAACTTACGAAACTTAAAAATGAAGGGAAAGGAATAGGATTTACTATTAACATTTAGGAAGGCAGCAATGTTTACTACAGATATCTTTATCTCTTAAATAGGAGCTAATTAAATGGATGCACATATTCTAAGTCTACATTCTCATTTTTACGTCAGCGGTCTTGAGCGATAAGCATGTCAAGGCCGTTTGAGATTTCAATAGAGACTAGATTACTCAGCAGCAGTATTAACAAGCAGCTTGTACAGTAATCAACATGCTACCTTCAAATTAACAACCAAAGAAGACAACATGACACAGGAACAAGCAACAACTTGTGGTTCCAACTAGAAGTAAAACAAAGTTCCTATTTTTCTTTCGTGAGCACACATTGTGAACAGACATAAAACACAACAGGGGACAACAACCAACTTATGCTCGAAATTAGTAAGCGTGCAAGAAGATTAGCGATTTAAGCATGCGAGAAGATTAGCGATTTAAGCATGACTCAGTTACGTGAGAATACATGACTGACGAATAGGCAACATAGGAAAAAGCATGGTATTTGACTTCATATATTCAACAGGGGGTAAAGAGAAAAGGTATTATGAAGTTTTAGATACATACGGCCCCATCCTTAGAAAAATAGCAGTTATTAGGCTCAGAAATATAACAGTGAACAACCAATAGTGCAGCCTTGAATAAACAAAAAAATGCAGCCAAGAATTTAACATTTTGAAACAGCAAACTAGTTAGGGCAGGAAACAGGTTTCAGACAGAGTAGCAGATGATACCTACGCTGCTATAAGCTAAATACATATGACTAACCTAACAAGATATAAAGTGAACCACTATAGAACAACTAAAAGGTAAACACATGCACATGATTCTACAAACTAATATATAGCACTAATCAAATGGAGAATAAATAAGCGAGTGTAGACCTAACTAGCACATGATTAACCCATGTCTAATTGCATCGGACTTAACAGATCCTTTATCAAGACTAAATGACCACTATATTCGATAATCTAGCATATACCGATTATACAACAAGCAACACTAAGCGACGGAACAAAACTAAACATGGTTTTATACCACCTACAACACTAAGCAAACAAACTAAAAGGCTAAATACAGTTTCTTACCAACTGCCACATTAAGCAAAACAAACTAAGTAGCTGAACATTAATCAAGAGCATTGTGTCTTGTGAACTAACATATAATGCAAACTAACAAGAAGCAATTGAGTGAGGCGGTGGAACTACATCACATACGCATTTAAATACACCCTAGCGACATGTTGAGCTAAAACGAACCAAGCATGGAAACAGATTACTACATACCAGAACTGGAAGATGAAAATATGAAAGCTACTGACCTTGGACTAAAGCAAACATCACTCTCAAATTAGCAAGCTAACCATATATAACTTATATTAACATAAAATCATTTAACTATCCCAACAGATGAACGGACTTGCATCAATGACTAAACGGGCTCATGACCGAACTAAATTGAGACATAAACTAAGCTGCGTTAGCTGCGAACCGAAAATTAAACCCTTAATAAAACATGAACCTCTAAATACCTTGACTATTAAACCGAAACGAAACTAACTAACTACGAGCACACCTAAGGCTACCATGCTACTAAGCTGAAAATA
Source organism: Lycium ferocissimum (assembly GCF_029784015.1). Lineage (NCBI taxonomy): Eukaryota > Viridiplantae > Streptophyta > Magnoliopsida > Solanales > Solanaceae > Lycium > Lycium ferocissimum. The sequence continues at coordinate 58,767,068 of NC_081350.1, forward strand.
AACCAGCGGCGACAACCAACACGTATGGACACACAAACATTTGTCAAATACCAGACTGAAACTAAACCAAACTAAAAGGGAAGTTGTTCACCGACCTGCTTTGGGTGCAGCGAAGTGGGGCTTCGAATCTCAATCTACTCTCGATCTCAAAATAACAGCAGGATTGAAAGAGTAACCACTTAATACTTCAAAAATCTTCCGAGATATAGTGATAAAGAAAAATGTATATATTTCAAAAGGGGTTTTTGCGGTTGAGGAGAACTTAATATTTTCAAGGGGGTTTGAGGCGGCTGAAAAACTCTCCCCTTCGGCTGATGACTTAAGATGGTATTTATAGGCGAAAATTGACACTCTAGGGTTTCGTTTGGGCGGGAATTGAAATCAAATTTGTTCCAAGATCCGAACGTTAGAGTTTTCAAAATGAGTCAAAATAGGACCCGTTTGAATCGAATGTCGAAGGCTTTTTTCCACCAGATTTCCAATGGTTTGACTTTGATTTTTTCCGCAAATGGGTCGACCATTTATGGTCTTTTAGGGTCACATGCGTTTGAAGCGAGAAAGAGGAGTGCCTTTCTCTGTCAATCAGCAGAAAGCTCAGATGAAGCAGTCATAGGGATGTTTTTTTATGTAGAAATGGTGTAGACAAAGCTGTGATGGTGAAAGAAAGGCTGCGTTTAACTGGAAATGGAAGTGGAGACAGAGATGAGAGGAGAGAGAGGAGAGAGAGGGTGCGGTTGTGTTTAGGAAAAGAAAGAGAGAGGATTAGGTTTAGGGATGAAGAAGAGGGGTTGGGCCAGATCGGGTCGAGGATATGTGGGCTGGAGCGGGTAGTTGAGGATTGTGGGCTGGTTGGTTTGGGTAGGAGTAATTAAATAAGTTGGGATTCCATAAGTTGGACCTATTTTTTTGGAAAAATGTTGATCTTTTCTCCTCTGTTTAATCATTTTGGGCTTTTTTAACTTAATAATTAGTACAAAATATATTATGTGAAGACAAATGGTAATTAGTGTATATAAAGTAAAAAATTAATTTAACGAGTACGAATCCTAATACGAAACGATGGCGAACCGTTTAAAATTCGTGATAAAGTAATACTAGTAAAAATAGTGAAAATGAAGGCAATGGTATTAATAGTAGCGAAGTAAAAATAGTAGTGAAAATAAAATATTTAGCTCGTCGGTAAATTTTAAAAGGAAATAAAAAGTACGAATAAAGGAGGGACAAAATTGGGTGTCAACGGATCTGCATCCCTCCGATCAGTGGGAATAACACCGAGTCCGAAAGGGCCGGGTAAGATGACACCGAGTCCCGAAAGGCGGTGGATGACACCGAGCCTACATGGCCGGGTAAGATAATACGATACAAGACGCTATGTGTATATATATGTATTACCGTGCCTTAATGGCCGAGCAAGGTGCTATATATATTATCGCGCCTTAACGGCCGTCTTTTTTTTAAAAAAAAGCTAAGCATGCACGACATTCACCTTAAAAGGGCATTTAGAGGCACAGGTTGATCTCTTTTACATTACTTTATCTTCATACGTTCATTATATTATTTTCCATGTTTATCTCTTACTATGCTACTATTCATGCCTTACATACTGCACATTGCTCGGCGACGTCCTTGTGGACGTTGCGTTCATGGCAGTGTGGATAGACAAGATGAGGATCTTTGTATACGGGTCGATTATGATTGGTAGCTTCACTTTTAGAGTCCGGATGTATATATGTTTGTATGATTTTTGTTCGGGGCATGTCGGGGGCCTATCCCGACTTGTATAGAGGCTTTGCTTCGTGTAGCTTCATTATATTCGTCGGTCGTTATATTGGCATCGTGGGTCCATTGGACATATATTTATACATGATATTACGTTCATATCTAGCCGTAGCCTTATTTTGTCATTCGAGACATAGAGAATACAAGTTATAAGTTGGTTCGCTCGGTTTTCGTAAGGTACCGGGTGCCAATCACGCCTTACCAAGAGTGGGGTGTGACAAACAACTCTATCGGAGTGACATAAGGTCGGTGAGCCTCCGATTACCATTATGGAATCATCATTATCACTATATCTCTCCTTAGAGGTCAACTATCATAAGATGAGATCAACGACGGTGAACAAGATCAACAATATCATGTATGGGTTCACAATAAGGAAATCATGCATTTAGAAAGAAAGGGTTAGCCTTAACATACCTTTTCGTCTCCTCAACTACTTAATGTTTCTCCTTCCAAGCTCACAAATGTACATTCAAGAGGATTCACACTAACATCAAGTCTTGAAAATACTCATAAGTTCAAACTAGAATAATTAATAAGCTACCGGAAATTGGGCAGCACTTCCCTTATTTCATCTACTTCCACCATATTCCAAATCACCCCCCCCAAACAACAATGACAACTTCAACAATATCATGATTAAGAGATTTTATTCAAATTATATCCAATATAATCCAAAAACTCATTCTCATAATCAATTTATATCAACAACTTCAACACAATCCCTTATACACTTGTATACAACACTCCCTCATCATCATTATTACCTCTTATAACAAGATTATACTCAAAACATTCTAACAATTGTAACTCAAGTTAATTTACTACTAAAAATATCATCAAATCCATATTTGAAGTCCCTCTTTCACTTTCTTTCCCCAATAAAGTTGTTCAACAACCAAGCATTCTCAATAATATGAAATAGATGTGAAAACTAACCTTTTATCATATAAGGATAAGCTTTAGATCAAATTATTCCACTTGAGTGAAACCTCCAACTTCAACACCAAAGGAATTCTTGGACTTTACAAACCCTAGTGAGCCTCCCAACACTTGAATCTCTTTATATTCACCTTTCAATCCTTGATTTTATTTGGGTTTGGCTTTGATTAGTATATGAACTTGAGGAGAGGGTTTTGGAGAATGTTTGGACGAATTTTGAGGTGGAAACGGTGAAAAATGAACCTTGGAATGAATTTATAACATAAAAAGGTCGGCCACCGACTTACTTTTTGCGGCCACTTTGACGGACCGCATAAAATTTGACGCTCTGTCAAATGGGTTCGTAAAATTGACCACCCAAAATGACCTCACTGGAACTATTTTACGGTGGGAAAAATTCCATTTGACGGGTCGCAAAAAGTTTTACGGTCCGTCAAACTGAACCATCAAAATTCTCTGCCCGAGCAGTCTGTCTTAAAACACTCATAACTTTCTACTCCGATGTCACATTGACGAATGGTTTATTGCGTTAGAAACTAAACTCAATGAACTTCAATTTGGATAGATAATACACACCAAAACTCCTCATATTATAGGAGATATACCTCTCTCAAGTTGGACCAAAAATTCTGTCCAAAATTCTGTCAAGTTTTCCCAAAGTTCCGAATAACTTAATTTCCTTAATTCGCTTATTCTCCAATCCTTCCATAACTTATTACATGAACTTAAACCCTCATAACCATAATATAGGCACATATAATCTCATATATCCTAGAAGATAACTCTAGTGTCCACAATTAGGACAACTAATGCCTAACGAATCTCAACGTACAAAAACTAAGAGGTGTAACAGTCTGCCCTTCATTAATTGTACAATTGGGATGTGCAATATGAACCTTCAAGTAATAAATGCGATTCATTGAAATACATTTCATTTCCTGGTGGGCCTACACAAAACATTAGTAATATCGACCCTAAATATCATAAATAAGTCATTTGGGTCCAACGAAAATGAATTTTGATTCAATTAATTCTAGAAAAATTCATGCAAAGAGATTGATCAGTG
>NC_081350.1:58770954-58784759 GCF_029784015.1 Lycium ferocissimum
CGGGAGTAAAGCATATAATATTGAGAATATTTCTTCTCAATTATTCTACCTCTTCACGGAGATGGATCATGATATTTACACAATCAAATGCACGTTTATATTTATAGGCATTACTACGTATTATCATTCAACTTGGGAATGGATCTATATTATACTATATCAAAAGTTCTCATTCTTCAAAAATGGAACACAATCATACGAACGTGTGGCCTTAAACATATCAAATTGTGATAGCTTAGAATGTCTTTTAAGATATTGTTACTTCGAGAGCAAATCAAGGCATATATATGATTTAAGAGAATTGTTCTCTAACATATCTTTCGGAAGTATACCTGACTTCAAAGCAATTATTACTTTAGGAGCTAATATGTAGCACCGTGATATATTAAATTTACAAAATTACTATAGAATAAATTTACATATTAATAGACAGTAACCAAAAATTGCATCAACCATAATTTTGATGCCTCGTCACGTATTGCTTTTCAGGAGCAATAATGATTTCTCTTTATTCAAGTTCCTTGAAGTGCTAGCAAATTTGTTTACTCATAGTTAGAATCAAAGGTGTATAACTTTGAAGAATTCCAAAGATATAAATAAGGGGATCTAGGGCATGACTTTAGGCTTGGACACGTTCCCAGCGGTATAACAAAAGCATAGATTAACCCGCTCACAAAAAGGGAATCCAGCCATATAGAGATCAAAATATCCATGTTTATAACGTCAGCATACCCATCCATATATAAGATTGTTTCATACGTGAATTAAATTTGGATTCCAAATATGGCATATAAGCTTTCGTGATAAACATGGAACAACATAAAAATGATGTTTTGGCTATTAGACATGGCAACGTGAAAAATTCAACATTCGATGACTAAAGTGTATTTTATCTTGAAGAGTTTACAAAAGTATTCAGTGAATATATTGAAGAGTATTACTTACCTGGAACCCTCGCATAAAGCCACGGTATTATCAACACTTAAGGATACTCTTGTGCACATTTTTACTATCTCGGTGGTTAGAACTTCGTGCGATAACGTGTTATAAAATGAAGCTAAAGAGTCACAATATCAAAGGATGAAAAGCAGCGAAATAGAGTGACAAAGAGAAGAGATTTTATTGTTCTTCCAAGATGTATTACAAGTACCATTTCATATGAAAACTTATGCCTCTATTTATAGTGATACATATACATTTAATATATGAATTAATGGAGGAACCATTAAGATAGTAGAGAGGCAATTAAGATGGTGGAGGAAAATGGAGGAGCCATTAACATGGTGGAGGAAGCATTATATTTGTGATATGGACGTCCATAATATATTTCATAACATATTTTTATTTTTTACCAAAATTTTAGTCAAATGCCGACATTCCCCTAAGCAAGTGTTTTTTATTTTTTAATGAGCACTTTTGACTGGCAATTTTTTTTAAAATTATTTTTTATTACATAGGGATAGGGGAGGGGAAATGAGAGAGAGAGTTACAAGTGAGATTCAAATCTTCACCGATAAGATAAAAGTTCCTACCGTAGATTTTTCTTCAAAGTATCACAAAAAAGAAAAAAGAAAAAAGAAAAATGTAAACATAAAAAGCGGAACCTAAATATAGGAGAGGTATTTTGGAAAGCGAATAGAATAATGGAGTTTGATACATATTCGATTAATCGGTGCTCCAAAGAACATGAGAAAATCTATCAACAATGGTTTAGTTTAGCAGATTCAGGTACTAATACTATACTCTTTTCTTCTTTGTTGTGTTTATATGTATGCATTTGATTTCACGAATTTTGTGTATGTTGTATTAGATGGAGATGGACGTCTCACTGGAGGCGATGCTATCAAGTTCTTTTCCATGTCTAATTTGCCTCGTCACGATCTTAAACAGGTTTTTTTTTTCTTTGCTACTTTTAATTGATATACTCCCTCCGTCCCAATTTATGTGACACTGTTTGACTAAGCACAAAGTTTAATAAAGAACGGAAGACTTTGGTGAAAAACAAACCTAAAAGTTAAGTTGTTTCTAATTATAAAAAATGTGACATTCTTTTTGGTATAGAGTAAAAAGGAAAGTGTGGCGGGACTGAGAGAGTACAACTTTGAACCTAACTGTTGGCCTAGTAACCTTTTGGAATGGAGGATCTTCTTTTGAACTAGATTTCTTGTTCCATATTTTTTTTGTAATGGAGATGTCGAGTGAGATTACATGCACATTGACTAATTGATTCTCTCCACGGGTATAGAGTAACTCTGCTCCAAAAGCTTAAGTAAATGGGATGAACTAACTTTTTTGCTTACTGTTTTCTGCCACATATTTAAGGTGGAGGTTGAGAACACCAAAGTTTAGTGGGCGTTTGGACATAAAAATGTGAAATTTGGAAAAAAGTTGAAATATGGTATTTAGAAATTGGAGTTGTGTTTGAACATGAATACAACTTGGAAAAATGTTTGAATTTTTGTGAGTTATTTGGAGTGAAAAATGCGAAAACAGATATTTGGAGTTTTTCGAATTCCGGAAAATTGGAACAATTCTATGTCCAAACATGATTCCGGAATAAAACTCTGGAAAAAAGTGAAAATCATCCATGGCCAAACGGGTGTTTTTTTGCATTCCGTTTGTCGGCTTGTTCTTTCCTTGGTGCGGGAGAATGGCTTAGAGTGACAGTTTTTGCTACTCGAGTATGGTTCATTAGTTGTAGTCCCTTCTAAAGTCAGGTTTTATATGTTTCAATTCCTATAAAACTTAGACTGCTGTTCTCTGGTTGATTTGTGTTTGCCTATAATCTTCATCATGAATGGTAGTATAAGATAATAAGCTTGGCTAAGGCCTTATTAATATTTAATGTTTGGATTGGAGGATACGTTCTTAAACTAGTGAACTTATTGTCCATGTTGTAAACACAGGCTTCTGTTCTTCTTTATTTAGCTTAATAACTGACCCAATCTGTGTAAAGCATTTTCCATAATTGAATGAACTCAACCAGATTAGCAGCTGCCTTCATCCAACTTCTTGTTTCTGATCTTTGATGGCCGTTTAAGAAGTTAGGCTTAATTGGGGCCAACACTTTTGTGTCTGAGATTGTAGTAGGTCTTTAAGCATTGTGTTTATATCTCTAATTGGAGTTGGAGTAGGTCTTTAAGCATTGTGGTTATATCTCTAATTGGAGTTGGAGTAGGTCTTTCAGCATTGTGTTTCTCTGATTCTTAGGTGATGTAATATCATGAATGTATATCTGGTATTTCTGTTCAGTTACTGTTGAAACAAAATTCTATTGGACTTTCCCATTGCACCGGGTGATCCATATTTCTCTCTATAGTAGGAATCCCACACAAAGTGAGAGTCATCAAAATGCTGAGATCAACAATATGATATGAGAGTAGAGATACAAGGAGAGTGAATGTATCTCTACACTCTGAGTATCCAACATATGCACAAGATAAGCATCTTAAAAATACAAATATTAAAATGGCTATGTAGTCATACAAGATTACTAATGATCACATCCATTAGAATGTACAAGTATACAAGTAGAACACATAGACGATGAATAAGAAAAGGTTTCATGAGATGGGTCGATCATATCCTGTGTAGACCTATTATGAAGCAATCAATACTATGACGATTGAAGTTGATAAACAGATGTAGAGATAAAATCACATTAAAGAAAGTTACCTCAAAAGCCACACCATATATCATAATTGATGTGATGTAGCTAAGATCATAACAATGAAGAGCAAAGGATTCGTATAGGCGATATCAACTACTCAATATTTGAACTTAGTTGTTATTATCACTCACGTTAATCAACCCCAACTAGTTTGAGATTGCAGAATTGTTGATTGATCGATACTGTGGTTACTTGCGCTTGGAATGCCAAACTTGAGTGTTGTGCTTTGCCATCTGAACTTTTCAAACTGGTGAACCTCTTGCACTGTTGAGACTGCAAAGTATTTCTGTGAACCTCATCTTTACAACTAATGAGAGTGACCTCCAATTTGAAAGTCAAAATAGAGGAGGAAAGAGATGTTGATTAGCCGGTCCTGCTAAGTGGAATCCTGTTTATTGGACCACTTCTAATCATTTGCAGTTCATGTTAACACTTTCCTATGAAGAGTGAACAGAAGTAAACCAGTGGATAAAGTGTGTATATTTGGCCAAGTGCAGTGATAGAACTAAGTTTAGATGGTAAAGAAACCCGAAAGAATTGGATGGCAAAGTTAATACTCCTCCCTTCTCCTACACCCAAAAATGAATAGATGCTTACTTAATACATTACTTTTTGAGAAACTGGTACTGTTGTATTCCTCAGCATTTTAAGGGTATGCTGGCAACCTCCAAAAAGAAAAAAAGAAGAGCAAGAGAAAGCTACTTACAAAGATCCTAAGAATTCAACAAGTTGATCTACTTCTTCTATACATTGTTCTTTTGCACCAAAAATAAAAAGATACAATACAATTCCCCTTCACTTTATGAATAGAATTGGACCTATCTTCAAAACATCTTTCATTCCTTTCCTTCCATACAGACTACCAAACACAGGCAGGGATACTCCTCCACCACTTCTTCTGACTCTTACTTCCACTCCTTCTCACCCAACAACTCGGTAGATCTGAGGTGTGTGCTGGCATGGTCCAATTAACCTTTGTGAGGCTAAAAAAGATTGCCCAAATCTGAGCTGTGAATCTGCAATGGAGAAATAGATGACTGTTTGTTTTCCCTGTTTCGTTGCATAAGCAGCATATAGAAACTACAGGTAGCCCTTTTTCTGGAGCACTTCATGTGTTAGGCAAGATCTCCTAGCCACCAGCCAGGTGAAACATTTTACTTTGAGTGGTGCTATGCTTTTCCAGATTTTCCTCCATAAGTGTGGGTTGTCCCTTGCCAATCCCATAATATCCCTTCTATAAACTCTATCAGCTGAAAACACTCCATTCCTGTTATGTTTCCATCCCACTTGCCAAACTCAGTAGAAATACCTGTAATACCTTCAATATCCTTCAAAAGATTTGCCACTCTTTCTACCTCCCAATCATTCAAATACCTTCTGGAGTTTAAATTCCATCCTTGAGGGCTCCAGCAATCAAAAACAGTAGCATTAGGATTGTTGCATAATAAGAATAAATCAGGATATGAGTCCTTCAAAGCAACCTGACCATTCCAACTTTCCTTCCAAAACCTAGTTCTCCTGCCATTGCCCACTATAACACAAGAATTCACTTCCAATTTTGGTCATAAAGCTCTGATTGATCTCCACACCCCTTCTCCATAAGTGTTTGTTACTGTACTTGTGCACCAGGTACTTCTCTGTCCGTATTTGCAGTGTATGACTTCCTTCCATAAGGCTTGTTATTTAACATTGTTCTTCAACATTGTACCTCCACATCCACTTCATCAAAAGGCTACTGTTCTGCAACCTGAAATTTCTAATTCCAAGTCCTCCCTGTTCTTTGCTCAATTGAGTGGTTTGCCATTTGACTAGATTATACCCTCTGCCTTCTTTTCTGCCATGCCATAAGAAATCCCTTCTCGGTTTGTCAAGCTTCTTCACCACCTTTGATGGAACAGGAAAAAGGGACATTACATAGGTTGGTAATGAATCTAAAACAGCACTGATCAGATTGAGTCTGCTTCCCAAAGATTCCAACTTTGCTAACTTCTTCTCTGTTTTTGCCACTATACCATTCCATATCTCCAAAGCTTTATGATTGTATCCAAATGGCATGCCAAGATAGACAGTTGGCATGTTTTCCACCCTGCATCTCTGTACATTGGCCAGAAGCTGTATTTGAGCCACTTCCTTTATTGGGAAAAGACTACTCTTCCTCCAATTCACACACAAGCCAGAAGATGCTTCAAAGACTAACAGGATCAGTCTGATAAAGCTTATTTGCTCAATTGTTGGCTCACAAAATATCAGTGTCATCTGCATATAGCATACGACAGGTCTCTAGATCCACACCCTCCCTAGTTCCAATTTTGAATCGTGTTAGCCACCTGTTTTGTATAGCTACTCTTATAATACTATTGAAACCCTCCATAGCTAAAATGAACAGGAAAGGGGATAGCGGATAGGGGACCCCCTGCCTGAGTCCTTTTTCTGAAGAGAAAAAGCCAACAGGTTCGCTACTGACCAGGACTGAAAACTTGACAGTTGTAATGCAGAAAGCTATCCATTTTAGCCACCTATCTCCAAAGCCCATCTGTCTGAGAATGTTTAGCAGATAATTCCAGTTTACATGATCATACGCTTTCTCTATATCAGGCTTACACATGACACCAGGAGCATCACCTCTCAACCTTGAATCCACACACTCACTGGCAATGAGAGCTGCATCCATAATTTGTCTCCCCTTAATAAAGGCCATTTGATGTTTATTGATCAAGCTGTTCCACCACCCTCTTTAATCTTTCTGCCAAGATTTTTGCAATAATTTTATAGACTCCACTTATGAGACTTATTGGGCCTAAAATCTCTCAGATTTGTTGCCCCCACTTTCTTTGGAATAAGAGCTACATAGGTAGCATTGAAGCTTTTCTCAAATACCTGATGAGAATGGAAATATGTACATTACTTTTAGAGTGCTACATATGTTATGCCCAATATCAACTGACAATCTGCAATAATTTTGTACTCCATCCAGTCCAAAATAATTGTGGTTTTAGCCTCTAAAAGTTGGTCCAAAATAATCGATGTTTTACAAACCAAGAAAATATTTAGTACTTTTTTCCAAACTTGCCCTTGACACATTCCCATATCCCCGTAATATTTATGTCAACCTAAAAAGAAAAGATCATAATTAAGGGTACCTTAGTCAAAAGCCCTCTTAACTTTTAGGAGTTAGTAAATTCCTCCATGTACCCAAGCTTAAAACCTCAATTTTTTGGACCGGAGGGAGTATTTTGACTTTCATACTGTCCTTTATTATATGTCAGTTGTCCACCCTATGATTTATTATGAGTCAGTTTCCATGTAGTTCTACTATAGCATCAGATTGATCCCCTTTTTCCTGCCAGTTTTGCTCTTTTTTCTGCCAGATTTGCTCTTTTTTTTTTTTCGCCAGTTTTTCTCTTCTTAACTCGCTAATTTTATTTCAACGGATTGTTTTTCTTTTCGTGTTTCCTAAGGTGTGGGCAGTTGCAGATTCCAAACGGCAAGGTTTTCTCGGTTTTAGAGAGTTTATTACTGCAATACAGGTACTAGTTCATTTCATCGCAGACTTGCATCTCAGCCTGGTATTTAATTTTCAATCCAGATAAGACTCCGATCCTTCTTTTTTTTCCAACATGTAGTTAGTCTCTTTGGCTCAAGCTGGTCACCCAGTAAGCAGTGATCTCTTAAATGCTGAAGGTAACTTGCAAGCTTTAGAACCTTTTAATTTTAGAACTGTACTCTAGCAACGAGAGCAGTCTCTCGAATTCTCTAGCAAACTAGTTGGTTCATTACAATGCGCTGTATTCACTTTCATTAGCTATAGGATTGTCGTCATATATTGTTCTTACAATTAGATCAATTTTAATCATGGCAGTTGACTTTGAAAATTTGCAACCCCCTACCTTGGAAGGTCTTGATTTACTTCAAACTGTAAGTATGCTAGGTGTGCTTTCTGCATTAGGTGTCATTTATTGTGGTGCGATTGACTTGTTTTTTCTATAATACAGAAGAAAAAGCGTATGCCTAAAAGTGAACCTGAACAGAATGGTAATTTTACCTCAACACATACGACATCTTTCTTAATCTTTATTGGGAATTGAGAAGGGAGTTAGATGGATCATCTATGTCTAACTAATTGGATTTGGAAGCAGGCGATCCTACAGTGCAATCTTCCGTTTCAGCTAAGTGGTTTTCATCATCAACATCTGTAAAGAAGGTATGTGGTTACTTTTTACTTTGTTTGTAAGCTCACAGAACTCTGCACTGGTATGTGGTTACTTTGTACTTTGTTTGTAAGCTCACAGAACTCTGCACTTTCTTTCGTAGTCAATGCATTTTTCTGCTTGCCGGTTGTGTATCTTTTTTTTTAATGTCATGCTTTCCGAGTTTTGCCATGTTAACCTGATATCCTTTCTCCTAAATTGGAATACCTGCCACTTACTCTCTCCATCCCAAATTATATGACAGATGTCTTGATCGGGACTTCTTAAAATATTGACATACTTATGTACTAAATTTTATATAACTTCACAAGTTACAAATATAAATTTATTTAGCTATTTTCTCAAATTGAAGTCATATAAGATGTTTTCCCTAAGTCTATTTGTTAAGAAGCATCTTTTGTCCTTATCCATTAATGAGAAAGTTGTTTAATTTTATGTTATAAGCCATTTGTTGAAATGTGTTGCATTGAATTTATTTTCCCTTAATTCTCCTAATAACATCCTGTAGCATTTCATAGCGTGTTTAATGCTAAATTTTCTGTGTTTTCTATTTAAATGAGGCTTGGTTTTTTCCGTCAAACCTCAGGTCTCTTTATCCTCTGTTACATCGATAGTTGATGGACTGAAGAAGTTGTACATCCAAAAACTAAAGCCACTGGAAGCAACATATCGCTTTAATGATTTCGTTTCTCCATTATTGGTACGTGGTTTATTTCATCTTAGTTGTGCTTATTTTCAAGAAATAGGAGAAATAATCTTATTTTGACTATATCAAAAAAAGAAATAGGAGAAGAGACTCTTGCTTATATCATTTCCATTCTACTATTGTTTCTTTCGTACTAATCTATGGAAAAGTAATACAGAAGCCACTGACTGCTTTCTTAATGTGCTCTGTGTTGGTAGACAAATAGTGATTTTGATGCCAAACCAATGGTGATGCTTTTGGGTCAATACTCAACAGGAAAAACAACATTCATTAAGCATTTACTTAGAACCAGTTATCCAGGTTAGCTAAATTCCTTTTTTCTTGTCCATGTGCTCTTGGTTGTGCGTTCACGGCTGTTGATGCTTATGCTCCTTATTTGTCTATAGGTGCTCACATTGGACCAGAGCCTACAACAGACAGATTTGTGGTTGTCATGGTACTTTCATTTATCTTTGTTTGTGCTAAACACTGTGGTCATTTGCTTTCGGTCCTTTTTGGATTATGTTGCTGACAAAAGAGAAGTTATTAGTGTTTCCTCTTTTGAGTTGAATGTCTTTCTTTCCATTTGAAGTTGTGCCAAATAGTGTGCACTAACTTGAAAAAGATGGCTTTTTCAATTCATTGTACCTATCTTTTTATGGAGATATCTTTTAACCTTTCTGTCCTAGCACATATTCCAAATATATCACATCAAAGAGTTCCTTGAGAATACTCTGCAACAGTTTTGCTAGGTAAACCAGACCTTTAGTTGGAAATGAGAAGGCTATACCACTGTCGTGCATGTTTGGTAATAGTTTTGTCAAAAATGATTGTAATGCTAAACTTTTTGTTGGACTGGTATTCATTTTTTACTGTATTATACAGAATGGACCCGACGAAAGAAGTATTCCAGGGAACACAATCGCTGTTCAAGCAAATATGCCATTTAGCGGTCTGACAACTTTTGGAACTTCATTTTTGTCAAAGTTTGAGTGTTCTCAAATGCCGCATCCTGTGAGTTATGCTACTCTATTGTACTGAATACATAAAATGATCAGAGCTTTCTCCTAAACTTGCCAGACTTTGAACATCTTTTCCCTCTCTCATGTTAGCTGTTGGAGCACATCACATTTGTGGATACTCCTGGAGTTCTATCGGGTGAAAAACAACGAACACAAAGGAGCTACGATTTTACCGGAGTGACATCTTGGTTTGCTTCTAAGTGTGATCTCATTCTGCTTTTGTTTGATCCTCACAAACTTGATATAAGTGATGAATTCAAACGTGTGATTGCGTCTCTTCGAGGCCATGATGATAAGATACGGGTGGTTTTGAACAAGTCTGACCAAGTTGATACTCAACAAGTAGGCATAAACTTCTATTTTTCGGTCTGTTTACGTTTTCCACCTATTTCTGGACTTCGCTACAATTTGATATAATTATTGGTGTCAACTGCAGCTTATGAGGGTTTACGGAGCATTGATGTGGTCATTAGGAAAGGTTCTAAACACCCCTGAAGTTTCGCGTGTCTACATAGGGTATGATCTCTATATTCTTACAATCAGTTCAGGTATTCTGCCCATCAAAATGTAATTAAGTTGCACAATCTAATAATTATTATTCTGGGAGTCCGAGTATTTATGATTTTCTGGATGTCTTCAAGATGTATCAACCCTGCACTTACATCAGACTATTGCAAGGGGATATGAGATCTTAATTGCACCTTATGAGACTTGACTTCCGATTTGGGAGTTAGACCATGCTTTTTAACATGGTTACAATAATGGAGGGATAGCCTAGTGGTATGAACAATCCACCTCCAACCATTAGGTTGGGTTTCTCGTCACTAGGGCGCAAAGTGGAAAAGAGCAACTGGTTGGCTCCTGGCAGTTTTTTTTGGGGGGTGGGGGGTTACTATATCCAAAAATTCCAACTCTCGTTTGAGATGCTTGCCCCATCATTCGCTTTTTTCTCTCGTGCTCGAGTGTAGGTATAACATGCATGCTCATGAAGCAGATATTGAGTCCTTCCACACTTTTAGATATCAAATATTACAGAATTTCATTACTTTCTGCAGTTCCATATTAATGTGGTGTCTTCTCTTTTACAGATCATTTAATGACAAACCAATAAATGAGGCTGCTACAGGGCCAATTGGAAAAGAACTTTTTGAGAAGGAACAAGATGATCTCCTTACCGACTTGAAAGACATACCAAAGAAGGCTTGTGATCGTCGTGTAAGTTCACAATCTTCATTATGGCGCCCTTCCTCAGACCCCGCGCATAGCGGGGAGCTTAGTGCACCGGACTGCCCTTTATACTTTGTGTCTAATTTGCTTGAAATGAGGATAATAAACAGGCTAAATTTTGTGCAGATAAATGAATTCGTAAAACGTGCTAGAGCTGCCAAAATAAATGCTTACATTATCAGTCACCTGAAAAAGGAGATGCCTGCTATGATAGGCAAAGCCAAGACCCAGCAAAAACTTATTGATAACTTGGAAGATCAATTTGTAAAGGTCTGTTTCTCTCACCAACCAGCAATTTGATGCACTTCTGACATGATTCTTATACGGAGTTCTAGTATTGTGTATTAATCACCAACTCATCAAAACAGGTTAAAAAGGAACACAATCTGCCAGCTGGAGATTTTCCTAACGTCGAACACTTCAGGGAAGTTCTGAGTGGTTATAACATTGATAAGTTTGAGAAGTTGAAGCCCAAATTGATACAATCTGTTGATGACATGCTAGGTTATGACATCCCTGAACTTCTAAAGAATTTCAGAAATCCTTACGAATGACGAGGCCCGGAGCTGATATAGTGTAGAGTGATTTCTGTTAGACGTGATGTTTATTATCGTTTGTAGCTTGTAGTCTTATTTTTACTCCCCACATTTAGAATGGGGCTTAATAGTGAATACTGAAGTGATACTTCCATTTGGTAAATATTGGGGGCATGTAAATATGCATTACGAATTCTACATATGGGGAAGATCTTTATTTTTGTATTGGCGTGTGCTTTTATATTTTTATTTTTCTCGTTAGTTTCAGTAAATCGACACTAGGGATGACAGGGAGGAATGGGACGGGTGGATAAAGTCTTAACCCATACAATTTTTTACCTGTACTCAATGGCGGACCTACATGCAAATGGTGTGTGCTTAAGCACCCATTCTCCTTGACCCAAACACATGATTTAGACAGGAATTAGTAAAACACTAGAGTTACTAAGCACCCAATTTTTGAAACTGGCAATGAGTGCACGGTTTAAAGAAGTGGATTTTGTTGTGTGATTATTAACAACATAGTTATGACATAGTATAGGAGCAATTGAGCCATTCTACTGACGATGATGTACTACAATGTGAATAAGAAAAAGCACAAGGCTGTCTCCATAGTCCATAGTTACACTTCTCACGTACAATTTCGTTTAGTTCTGCGAGTAATAGGCATTTTGCAAAAGTAAAACAGTAAAAAATGAAAGGACCCTTTTCTTTTACTTTTTACTTTTTGTTCGGCTATTAGTTGGATTTATCAGAGGTGAGGAGGGAGTGAACAAAGCTATTGCTCCTCCATTCTAATTCATGTGACACTCTTTCTTTTTTGGTTAGTTTAAAAAAGAATAACAACTTTTTATATTTAGTAACAATTCAACTTTAATTTTACCTTTTTAACTTTAATGAAATGATTTCTAGCCACACAAATTTCAATGGTTTATTTTAGACCACAAGTTTAAAAAAATTCATTTATTTTTTAAACTCCGTGTTCAGTCAAACACCCTCATATAAAATGGGATGGAGGGAGTGTAGAGTATATGTTTCAGGTGAGGATTAACTACAGATACGATGATGATGACTATCACAAAAACTAGAAGAATCAAGAAATGTAATACTTAGCTTGTATATGTTGAAACTTTTCTATTGGCTGTGCAGGTTAAAAGAAGAGAGCATAGAGAAATATATGGTATTTGCAATTCCAAAGTGACAAAGATAACTTCGAAGAAAGAATCTGAGAAGAGAAGTGTACATATAAGACCATGAAGGAATATTCAAACAATCTTCTATTAGAAGGATTTTGCCCTCAATCATCCCAGTACACTTGTATGCATATCCAAATGAAATACCTCAATTTTTTTATCGTACTTTCAGGTTTCCACTTCTCTATTAAGTAATAAGTATCTCTTTTGAAACTTTTGCTAGTATAGATATGAAAATGCGCGAGCAGGATGACATCTGATGATACAATAGAAATCTCAAGTTATAATTTTATTTGATATTGCACTGCATTAATTGGTTGTTTCATAAATGCATGTCAGCAATGATCTTCTATCTAGTATACTTTCCATTTCAATACAGATACCTAGATATAAGCACTCCTCACTTCTAGGACTAACACTGGAGTGCACTAGCTACTTTAAACACATTGTATATGCATGTCTGTTAAGAATTAGACATAAATTAAAGCTCCATCTTGGCTTCTTCTTTTGTAGCCACCCTTAGGTTAAACTGATGCCTAACTTGGTGCTCACTGGAAGAACCAACCATTATAGTCTGTATCCCTGGGACTAATTTCCTCTTCCCGTGTGCATCAGCCAAGCTGAAATCCTTGCACACATCCAATTTAATTGTCACTGTTTGGGTCTTCCCTTTCTTCACCCAGACTCTTTCAAATCCCACCAGCTGTATATTAGGCGCTCCAATCATATTTGTCGGCTTCCAGAACACTAGGACAACATGGGATCCATCCATTTTGCCATTATTCTTGACCCCAACTGTGATGTTTATCCCTACATTCTGGCAATTCACGGTTGAAATATCAATGGCTTGGGCGGTTAAGTTGGTATCTGAGACATGTCTTGTCTTTAGCTTTATGACAATGGTGGGAGGCGCCGAAATTATGAATGAGGAAAAGGTCGAGTAGCTTAGTCCATGGCCAAATGGATAGATTGGTTTTTCATTGTAGAATCTGTAAGTTCTTCCCGGAAAGTTTCTACTAGAATTTGCTCTCATGTTCATGTCACTCATTGGCACTTTGTCAACATATTTCTGAGGATACCAAGTGAAAGGAGACCTCCCACCTGAAATAGCATTGCAAAACAACAAAATCAAGAAGAACCTTTTTCTATTTTCAACTTCTGTTTGAACTGGGAGGTAGGTGGGAGGCGAGGGGGGTGGAACGGGACCGGGGGGGGGGGGGGGGTTGGAGAGGAACTAAAGCTTTAAAGTTTATTAAGAGAACCT
>NC_081350.1:58784859-58842193 GCF_029784015.1 Lycium ferocissimum
TAAAGAGCTACTCATGAGATAGAGATAAGAGATATGTTATGAATACGATAATGATGATGATGAGTCTAAGTTTAGAGATTCTATAGCTTATGATATGATATTTTACAAAGCTAATGATCCTTATACGATTCTTCGATGTTATTCATTGTTGCTACACTCACCTTATAATGCTAGTTCCTTCAAGGTGAGGCATGATGATTATGACTAGTCCATAATGGAATCGGGACGACCTTTCGTTACCCTGATAAGAGTTATAGTTGTCTTTGAGTTCTTATGCATGCATTATGATAAGTATATGATGATGAGATTACACCGTGCTTAGATGGCCGGACATGTCACCGCGAAGGCGGGCTGCATACGATTCCACCGTGCCTAGATGGCCGGACATGTCACCGCTAAGTCGGGCTACTTATGATTACACCGTCCCTAGAGGGCCAGGCATGACACCACTAGTGGGCGGCGTACGATGGTTACCCGGACGCGGGTTAACGACGATGGTATATGTGATATGTATAACATGTGTTTTCTTTTAAAGGTTAAGCAGGTTATATCTTCACCTTATGTTTCATGATTTCTTTATAATGCTAGTATTATTCATACCTTACATACTCAGTACAATATTCGTGCGCGTCACTTTTTTTTGGACGTTGTGTTCGTACGCCTACGTAGACAGGGAGGTGACCCAGACTCATAGGAGCTGATCAGCAGATTTATAGGAGCGCTCCATTATTCCGGAGGTTCCATTTTGATATATTATTTTGTGTACATATTTGGGCACGACGGGGTCCTGTCCCGTCTTTATGTCTAGTACTCTAATAGAGGTTCGTAGATACGTACATGTGGGTAGTAGATGTTCCATGATGATTACGTTGTATATTTGTATATCATTTTGATAGCCCGAGGGGCTTATGCACATGAATGTAGATATGCTTTGGAAGTGATAACGGTTTCTTATGGCCAGTTATGTTAAGGATAATAAGTGCATTCAAGATGAGCATGATGATTAGCATAATGAATGGTGCTCGGTAGTTAGCTCCGGGTACCCGTCATGGCCCCCTAGTCGGGTCGTGACAAAAGTGGTATCGAACGGTTCACCTAGGGTGTGTCGCGAGCCGTGTCTATGCGATCTCATTTATGGGTGTGAAGCGCGCCACACTTATAAACAAGAGGCTGCAGGGCATTGAGGAAAATAGTCATTCTTCTCCTTATTAGATCGTGCGATAGAGCTATGTTATAAGATTTTCTCCTCCCTAATTGTGCGTTATGATTTCAGCGATGCCGGTAAAGAGAAAAGCCACAGCCGCCCAGAAGGGCAAGGCTACGACAGAAAGGCGGATAGAAAGGGAGCCGCCAACGAATGTAGAAGAAGGTGAATCTCATAATGAGGCTCCATCTAATACCTCTCACACTCCGCCTATTCTAGAAGAGCAAGAGAGGGCTTCAGCTCCAGCTCCTATGCCTCCAGTTCCTCCACTGGCTGCTTCGGCTCAACAAATGACCGAAGCTATTCAGTTATTGACACAATTAGTTGCCGCTCAGGCACAGCGGCAGGGTACGTGTCCAGGTGACAAGGCGACTAGTGCTAGAACCCGGGATCTCATGAGTTTAAATCCTCCAGAATTTTTTAAGTCAAAGCCGGATGAAGACCCGCAAGGTTTTATTGATGAGATATTGAGAATCATCCATGCCTCTGATACTGAATTCGTGGAGTTGGCATCTTATAGACTCCAGGATGTGGCGGTTCTTTGGTATAATAACTGGACATCTTCAAGAAAGGAAAACGCACCTCCCCCAGTTTGGCAAGAATTTGTAGATGCTTTCCTTTATCACTATTTGCCACCCGAGGTTCGAAGGTCTCGAGCTGACAGGTTTCTAAATCTAAAGCAAGGGAATATGAGTGCTCGAGAGTATAGCCTTCACTTTAATTCATTGGCCCAGTATGCTCCCACTATGGTGGCTGATATGGGAGATAGAGTGCATAGATTTGCGAGTGGCTTAGGGCCACATTTGTTCAAAGATTGCTAGACAGCTTCATTGCAAGAGGGGATGGATATTTCCCGTATTCAGACCCACGCCCAAAATTTAGAAGAGCAGCAACATCTGCAAAGGGGTGAGCGCGACACTGATAGAGGGCAGAGTAAGAGGGCCAGATCTGTGGGTGCCAGTAGCGACTATAGAGGGGGATCGAGGCAGTCATATTCTAGACATTCAGGCCAGTCGGCGACTAGTGCACCTCCCCGGTTTGCAGGCAGGAGATTCAACCTCCCATTTATTCAAGACAGGGTCAGAGCTCGAGAGCTTCGGGTTCCTAGTTTGGAGGCGATTATAGCCAGAGGCGACCACCGATTCCACGATGTAGTCAATGCAGAAAGTTACATTCGAGGCCGTGTCTCCAAGGTACAAATGCTTGTTATGTTTGTGGACAGACTGGGCACGTGATGTGTGATTTTCCCTCGAGGTACGGTAGAGGTGGGGTTTAGCCCACAGGGTCAACAGCTGGTTCTTCTTCGACGGTGCGCCCGATAGGGCAGACTTCCCAGATTCCAGCAAGCCGTGGTAGGAGTAGAGGGGGAGCGTCCAGTTCAGGTGGTACTCAGCCCCGTATATATGCTTTAGCCGAACGCCAGGATCTTGAGTCCTCCCCGGATGTGGTTACAGGTATATTATCTATATTCTCTCATGAGGTTTATGCATTGATAGATCCGGGTTCTACGCTGTCTTATATTACTTCTTATATCGCTGGTCGTATTGGGTGAAACCCGAACCAATTAAACCTTTTGAGGTATCTACTCCGGTTGGTGATTTCGTAATGGCTAGATAAGTATACAAGAATTGTGTGATTGCGGTATGTGATTGTCAGACTAAAGTTGATTTAGTTGAGCTGGAAATATTAGATTTCGACATGATTATGGGTATAGATTGGTTGGCCTCTTGTTATGCCAATGTCGATTGTAGAATGAAGATGGTTCGGTTCCAATTTCCGGTAGAACCCGTGCTTGAATGGAAAGGTAATACAGCGTCTCCCAGAAGTAGGTTTATTTCCTACCTCAAGGCAAGAAAGATGATAGATAAAGGCTATATTTATCACCTAGTTCGAGTTCATGACACCGAAGCAAAGCCACCGACTTTTCAATCAGTCCCGGTAGTGAATGAATTTCCGAATGTATTTCCAGATGAACTTCCAGGCCTTCCTCCGGAAAGAGAGATTGACTTTGCTATTGATGTGTTACCGGATACTAAGCCTATATCTATTCCTCCTTACCGAATGGCTCCTGCAGCATTGAAAGAGCTAAAGGCGCAACTGAAAGATTTGCTTGAGAAAGGATTCATTAGGCCCAGTTCATCATCGTGGGGAGCACCCGTCCTATTTGTGAGAAAGAAAGATGGTTCCCTACGGATGTGCATTGATTATAGGAAGATGAACAAGGTGACAACAAATAATAAATATCCACTTCCAAGAATCGATGATTTTTTTGACCAATTACAGGGTGCCACATGGTTTTCCAAAATTTATTTGAGATCGAGCTATCATCAAGTGAGAGTTAAAGAAGAAGATATTCCCAAAACAGCTTTCAGAACAAGGTATGGTCACCACGAATTTCGAGTGATGTCATTTGGGTTGACTAATGCCCTGGCAGTATTCATGAATCTGATGAATAATGTATTCAGGCCCTTTCTAGATCTATTTGTGATTGTGTTCATCGATGACATCTTAGTATATTCTCGGTCAAAAACAGAGCACGCAGACCATTTACGTATTGTCCTTGGGATTCTTCGGACTCGTGAATTGTACGCAAAATTTTTGAAATGCGAGTTTTGGCTGAATTCTGTGACTTTTCTAGGCCATATCATTTCAACTGATGGCATTTGAGTTGATACTCAGAAAATTGAGGCTGTGAAGACTTGGCCAAGGCCTATAACGCCTACAGAAGTCCGTAGTTTTCTGGGATTGGCAGGTTACTATAGAAGACTTGTGGAAGGGTTTTCCTCTATTTCAAAGACCATTGACGAAGTTAACTCAGAAATCAGCAAAATTTCAATGGACTGATACTTGTGAACTCAGTTTTCAGGAGTTGAAGGATAGATTAACTTCAACCCTAGTCCTGACACTCCCAGAAGGGCCAGATGGTTATGTTGTGTATTGTGATGCCTCCGACATTGGGTTAGGCTGTGTGTTAATGCAGCACGGTAAAGTCATTGCCTATGCTTCAAGGCAGCTGCGAAAACATGAAAAGAACTACACTACTAAAAAACCAGCGTTTAGTGACGGAATATTAGCGACAGACCATATTCTGTCGCTAATTAACGACGGATTAGCAACGGAATGCTCATTTTGTCACGAGAAAAGCAACTAAAATTTTATCTCATTATATAGCGACGGATTAGCAACGAACAATGAATTTCGTCACTAATTATTAGCGCGAAATTTTGGCGCCTTAAATTTCACAACAGATTTAGTAACAGAAGAGGCGCGACAAATTTTATTTTTATGTAGCGACGGATTCAAAGAACGAAAAATCCGTCGCTAGACCTTTCAATTTTTCTCGAAAATATATATATTCGCAGCGACGGAAAAATTCGTCACAATATTAATTATTAAAAGAAATCAATGTATTATTTAGCGACGGAATTTAAAATCCGTCGTGCTATTCCGTCGTTAAGTGTTAAAAAAAAAAAAAAGGACATATCCTAGGGTACACATTTATTTCCTCTCACTTCAAACACACCCAACATAGATATAGAGAGAGGGAGAGAGCACAATATAGAGAGAGAGTGTGCGAAATTGCTAACTAGATCAAAATAATGTGAATCTAGGGTTTCTATTGTGTTTTTCTCTTCTTCTGCTGCATATTTTATCTAAAGGAAAGGTATGTTTTGATTTTTCTATGTTTTATGGGCAGTTTCTTTCTTCTTTATCTCTTTCTTTGTGTTTTCTGACATTAAATCTAAAATAGAAATTAAGAAATCTGTGTTTTTTTGCTTATTGTTAGAACCCGTATTTTTGTACATTGGAACAATCCGAACTAATTATGATAAGTCAAGGACAAAACTATTTCGGGATACAAAGTCGGGATTTTTGACCTTTGATTTTATTTTGAGATATAAGTCGTGCACGAATTTATTGGTATGGGACAATTAGGAAAATTTGGGACCAAAAAGTGATAAAGATTGGAAGATGAAAATCATCCACAATTTCCATGGTTGGCCACACAAAGGGTGTTCAATTTTAATTGGAACAACACATTAATGTGGGCCAAGGGACCCTTGACCAAGTCTTGCTTCACTTAAAAGATGACCACTTCACTTCATTTTCATCCACAACACTTAGAGAAAAGAAAAAAAAAAAAGATTGAAGAACACCCACAAAGGCCGTTTTCTCGGCAGTATGGGAATTTCAACCCCATTTTTAGCTCTTCCAAAATTATTCCATTGATGTAAACCCACTATTTTGAGGTCCCTAAGTAGCGTGGAAGCATCGTTGGAGCGATCAACCTATTATTTTTCATCTTTTGGAAACCCTAGGCTATTGGAAGTTGAAGAGAAAAAGGTAAGATTTGATCTTTTTTTGTGTTATGAAGGTTATATTCATGTTGTAGTATCTTATAATGGTTGAAAATCATGAAATAAAGTATGTTGAAGTGGAGGCCATATGTATGAGGGTTGGGCGTGTGATGGGTGTTGTTGTGTTGTGATTGAAATTATGAATTAATGTTTAGTTAGTTGATTATGATCATTGTAAGGTGAACAACAATTGGGAACCATCCATATATGTGTATGTGTAGTGTTGATTGAAATGGGTCACATTATATGACAATGAACGAATGAATGTCGCTTAATGTTTTAGTCGTCGTCGCTATGAATTCTATGTTGGAAATGAGAGTTTAATGTCCCAAGTTCGATATGGTAAATGTGCGGACTGATTTGGAGAACTTTGTGCATTTAATGCGATCTTTATATGTGAGGACCATTAACATATGTATATGTGTAGTGTGGACGAATGTGAGTCCTATAGTATGTCGAAGATCGCATTACTATCGCTTGGCGTTTTAATTGTCGTCGTTATGTATTTTAGTTGGAATTGAGTATTTAATGACTCAAGAATGATGTTGGAATGGTAGGGGCTGATTTAAGGCTTATTGTACGTTTAATGTAATTGGTATATTGATGAGATAGCATTGTTAGAATATAAATTGTGGATACAAATCATGATTTGAAAATGAAGAGAAAAATTAAAGGGCTGTCTCGGTTGGGGCTGTTTTCGGCCAACTTGGAGAAAAAAATTGGATTATTGGAAATGTTGTATGAATTGCTTAGAAGGTCCTTAAATATTGTTGGTAGGGGTTTGGGTTAGTATGTGAATGTATAAGCGTCGATTTTGGCTTGAAGTTAAGTCGTCGAATTGAATTTATGTAAGTTGTTGAATAATGGAAAAGAAAGCTATTATTGTTGTTTTGTCTTTTGGATTGGTTGTTGATGTTGTTAGGTTGGTTGTTGATGTTGTTGTTGATTGTTTTGGCCGAGTTGAATTCTCGGGGTAGCCTATTTACTGTGGGAAATCTTTGCCGAATTTTCGTAGAATTTAAAGAATAGTTGGAATAAATGGCTCAAGTGCCCTTAGCTAATGTTTGGCATTTTATGGCTTGTGTATAGATCGCGGGCAGCCCGAATCATAGGTTGGATTGGCTTGAGTTTGGGTCATTTTGGAGAGCGTTGGAGGTATGTAAAGTAACCTTTCTTTTTGGCATGCCTTAGTTAAAGTAGGCTATGATACAAGCCTCTAGGAAACTCTACTCTCGAAATCCGAGCTTGTATATGATTCGCACTTGTTTCCTTGGTATCCTTGTGCTAATATGCCATAACGTTGATCCTTATATCCTTGGAATTAATAATTTGCAAAGGCTACTTAAAAACTGATTTTTCTTTTGAAAGGACTTATTCATTAGCGATTCAACAATTACAAACGCTCATAACTTTCTCAGAAAAGCTCGGAATGCTTTGAAACTTTCGTAGGAGTTTGTATGATATATAATGAGTATGTTTTTCATAGGCGGGCCCAGCTCGGGTCTATACCCGTCTGTGGGTCCCGCGACGCCCTTTTATGTAATTTCGATAACTTTTGAAAGGAAATGTTGTAATTATTATTCCGATTTCAAATATGACTATTTTACTTATCTTTTGGATTATGACCATGATTTTATGCATATGATTTTTATACGTAACTATGATTTCAAAATTCTATTTGATTTGTTCCCGAGCGACGTTCGGAGGAAAACTTGATGTGACTATTATCCTGATTTCAAGTACGGTCAGTTACTTGACTTTTGAGTTTATAATAATGATTCGATAACATATGATGACCTTAGATTTCACGGGCGGGCCCGATTGGGTTGACGCTCGTCCGTGGGTCCCGCGACTTTTCTACGTTTGGTTCCAACGACCTATTTGTAAAAGAACTTCATGTGGCTATGATTTTAACCCTCAAGCATGATTACTTAAGTGTTGTCGAGTTTGAAATGAGGATTTCTATGCATATGATTTTGGTACGTAACCATGGGTTCCGAAGTCTGATGTGATATGTGATAATAGGATGATATGATGATTCTATACACCGAGACCCTCACTAGAGGGCGGGACACGCTATGTATATGATGTTATGATGATGACATGATTCTATACACCGAGACCCTCACTAGTAGGTCGGGACACGCTATACACCGAGTCCCTCACTAGAGGGCGGGACACGCTATATGTATGTATATATATGGGATGATGATATGATCTTACTTACCGAGTCTCTCGCTAGAGGGCCGGGACACGCTATATGTATACGCGTGTGCGAATGATTGTCGATTGGTATATGATATGAACATGTATGAATTTTGTTCTAAAGGTAAGTTTTGTGATTTAAGGTTACCGTATCCATGGCTCCTACTCCTTATTTAAAGAACGACTCGCCTATTGTATTTCCCCCTTTACATGCTCGCACATATTCCGTACCGACCCCCTTTCTTCGGGGTCGCGTTTCATGCCCGCAGTACGGACGCACGGTTGGTGATCCACCGGTTTAGGACACCTTCTTCTCGCTATTTGGAGCGCTCCTCTCATTCCGAGCTCATATTTTTGGTATATACTCGTCTGTCGCATTGTGTATATATATGGTCATGGGCACGGCGGGGCCCGTCCCGTCATATGATTCTGTCTGTCTGTTTAGAGGTCTGTGGATATGTTTGTGGGTTGTGCCTACTTTCGTACGGTGGTGTTTGTATATGTTGTGTTTGGGCGATCTCATTCGCCGCGGCGGCCGGTCCGCATATGTATATATGTTGTATTGGTGGCCCTGTGTATCCTTGTTGGTATTTTCTGTGCGCAGGGTTATTTTGGATAGTCAGTAAAACAAAGGAAACTCTGCCGAAATTTTTCTGGAAATTATCTAAATTTGGAATACAGCCTTGTCGGCTTCTGTTATGTACTTGGGTGCGTTCGATATATTTGAGATAGCGTTTGATAGATGTGTTTGGGTGCCCAGATCGGGCACTAGTCACGGCCTACGGGGTTGGGTCGGGACACTTATTATCTAAAGGACAGAGCGTCTTTAAGTGTTTTTTTTTTTTTTGCTAAAATCGAAGTTGGGTGTCTTGAAAACTGTTGTGTTTATAATTTATTTGAAGGTTATGTGTTGGGAATATCTATTTGGGCCAAAATCTGATGAAAATGGAAATTCGACCTTTGTTTGTGCTAAACCTTGTAGGATAATATTATTTGGTGGTTAAAGTTTGTTTTAATTCATTGCATGTCAAGAAAAAGCTTGAAGAGCTCAACATTCTTTATAGTCTGTGATTTGAAATCAGTGTTAGTGAACTGGGTTTCTTACTCGATTTTTTTTGTTTCGGTTTCAGTTTTGTTTCAGTTTCTCTTTTTTTTTTAACTAAAAGGTGAATGATATGTTCTTTTCACTAAGTTATTTAAGCTTGTTCTTCCATTTAGAGGTCATTCTGGTTGTATTAATGATGTGAAGACGGAACATTAATTTGATTGCTTTGTTTATGTCAACATTAATAGGAACATGAATAATCTAGAGCGTGATTGGATGTACGATAGGTTGGATGGCCGAGGGGGTATAAACTCTAGCTTTGTAACCGGTGTAGATAATTTTATCCAATTTGCACTTTCTCAACGAAATTACATGAGCGGTAAAAAGGTTAGATGTCCATGTAAAAAATGTCACAACATTAAATACATGGATGTTGAAATCGTTGAATATCACCTTTTTAATTTTGGATTTGTTAAGGACTATTTTGTTTAGGAGTATCAAGGGGAAAAAGATGTGATCGGTGAGATAGCTTCTAGTAATGATTTGCACGGTGGTTCTCAACCTGAATTGGGATTCGATAATCCATACAGACAAATGGTCTCGGATGCAGCTGGTCCCAACTTTGGTTAGGGTTCGAGTTCGCAATCTTATAGCAATATTGAAGTTGATTCTGCTCATCCTTATGAACCTTCAATGAAGGAGGAGCCTAATCCTTCAATGGAGGAGGAGCCTAATCCCGAGTCCCAAATATTTTACGATTTGCTACAAGCTGCTAATGAAAAATTATATGCTGATTCTTCTCTCTCTCAACTTGCAGTAGTCTCCAAAATGTTAAATATTAAAATGGAGAATACTTTGTCACAGAGAGGTTGTAACCAAATGATACAATTGTTGAAAAAGGCTTTACCTGAAGATAACAAAGTGCTTGATAGTTATTATCAGACTAAGAAACTAGTGCGTAGTTTGGGTTTGCCAGTTGAAAAGATTGATTCTTGTGATTCAGGATGTATGTTGTATTGGGGTGATGATGAACACCTTACATCTTGTAAATTCTGTGGTAACCAGAGGTATAAGCATCGTGTCGGCTCTCATAAGAGGAAATTGGTCCCTTACAAGAAAATGTATTATTTTTCTTTGATTCCTAGATTGAAAAGATTATATGCATCCCATGCTACGGTACCGCCGATACGAGATGGCACCATGAGCATACACAAGAGGATGGGGTAATGCGTCATCCATCAGACTCTGAGGCTTGGAAGAACTTCAATGAAACTCATTCTTTTTTTGCAGCTGAACCAAGGAATGTAAGGTTGGGGTTATGTACTGATGGTTTCCAACCATTTGGTCAATCTGGGAGGAAATACTCTTCGTGGCCAGTGATTGTCACCCTATACAATTTGCCTCCAAGAATATGCATGAAAGAGGCATATATGTTCCTAACTGTCATTGTTCCTGGGCCAAACAATCCCAAACATAAAATTGATGTTTATCTGCAACCTCTAATAAAGGAATTGACCTTGTTGTGGGAGACAGGTGTAGAAGCATTTGACATCTCGAAAAAGCAAAACTTTTAACTGAGGGCAGCTTTAATGTGGACAATCAATGACTTCCCAGCATATTCTATGTTATCAGGATGGAATACAACGGGCAAGTTAGCATGTCCGTATTGTATGGAGGAAACACAATCCTTTAGACAACATGGCAGGAAAACATCTTGGTTTGATAGTCACGGAATGTTCCTTGACCAACATCATCCTTTTAGGAAAGATCGTAAAAACTTTCTCAAAGGTAAGACTGTCAAAAGACTATCACCACTCTATAGAACAGGAGAGGAAATTTTGAACCAAATTTGTGACTTGGGGATAAGGAAAGTAACAGAGTTAGATGCACAGGAAGTTAATCAGAGAATATGTAAGTCTTGTGGGTGGAAAAAGCGAAGCATATTTTGGGATTTGCCTTATTGGAGTTCTAACATGATTCGACATAATCTTGACGTCATGCATATTGAAAAAAATGTCTTTGATAATGTATTTAATACAATTCTTAATATTGCTAACAAAACTAAAGACAATCTACAATCACGTCAAGATATGGTAAATTATTGCGATCGACCACAGTTGGCAAAGGATACTAGTGGAAAAATATCCAAAAGCTATATGTACAATAGATAAGGAAGAAAGAGCTATCTTGTTCAATTGGGTGAAGGGTTTGAAGTTTCTAGATGACTATGTTTCGAATTTGGGTAGGTGTCCAGATACAAACTCGAAAAGGTTATTTGGCATGAAAAGTCATGATTTCCATGTGTTCATGCAACGACTAATGCCTATTGCTTTTCGTGAACTGCTTCCCAGTAATGTGTGGCAAGCACTTATCGAATTGAGCTTATTTTTTAAAGATCTTACTTCGACCACTCTACGAGTGGATGACATGAAAAGAGTAAGGCAGACATCCCGCAAATCTTGTGTAAGTTAGAACGTATATTTCCCCTTGGGTTCTTTGACTCAATGGAACATCTGTCCGTGCACATGCCATATAAAGCAAAGATTGCTGGACCTGTACAATATCGATGGATGTATCCTTTTTAAAGGTAAATTTGAAACTTTATGTTCAAATTGTGACAAGTATGCTAAACATAACTTTTCTAATATAATGGTCCATCCATTTATGTATTTAGGTACCTCGGAACTCTTAAAAGAATGATTGCGAATAAAGCTAGTGTTGAGGGTTCCATTTGTGAAGCATACTTGATGAAGGAGTCAACACATTTGTTTTATCATTATTTTGAACCTCATGTCATGACACGTAATCACGATGTGGACCGTAATGATGATGGTGTGGCTGTAGAAGATCTTGAAGGAAATTTATCAATATTCACCCATCCCGGTCGACTATGGGGAGAAGCAAAAAAGAGGAATTTATCCCTTGAAGAAATCAAGGCTACCCAAACTTACATGTTACTAAATTGTAAGGAGGTTGAACCGTTTGTGAGGTAGAATTTGAATGTTAAACTCTCTTATAAATATATCCATATATATCATGACTTTCTATTGAACTTATTTTGTTGCAATGAAGTATGTAGGTGCAACGTCTGCAAGGAGAATTCCCAAATCTATCTCAAGGTCAAATAGATGAGAGCCTTGAAGCATATTTCTCTATATGGTTCAAGGAATATGTAAGTTTCAAAAATCATTAATTTTTATACAAGATGTTATTAAATTCTCAAAATTTAACTAAGTCTTACATTTTTTCAAATAGGTCCGCTGCAACCATATTGAGAATAAATTCTTGCGTAGTTGTCACGACCCGACTAGAGCCATGACGGGTACCCGGGGCTGACCACAGAGCACCATTCATTCTATTACTCATCCTGCGTTCATTCATATTTCTTATGCTTATAATCGTAGAAAACTATTTTTCATTTGAAACATATTTACCTTTATATACATAAGCCCTTCGGCTATCAAAATAATATATACATATGATGAGAAACTGTAAGACCATACTACCCACACATATGTATCTACGAGCCTCTACTAGAATACTAGACATATGGATGGGACAGGACCCCGTCGTGCCCAAAACATATATATATATATATATATATATATATATATATATATATATATATATATATATATATATATATATATATACCAAAAGAATAATCAATGGCACCTCCGGGATAATGGAGTGCTCTCAAGTCAGCTAATAGCTCCTACGAGTCTGGATCACCTCCCTGTCTACCTGTGGGCATGAACACAGCGTCCAAAGAAAACGGACGTCAGTACGAACATTGTACTGAGTATGTAAGGCATAAACCATAATAATATGTCAATGAAATAAGGAAGCATCAAATGAGGAGCAATCTGTAATTGACTGTTAATTATAAAAGAAATAATGCATGCTGGCTTACTTCATAATCATCATCATATCATGTATGCATATATGTATAAGCTGCCCGACCATATAAGTACGGTGTGATAATCATTAGCCCGTCTTCCAGTGCCTCCGCGTCCGGGTACCATCTCATGCCGCCCATCGGTGGTACGCCCATGGCATCTAGACATGGTGTATACGCTGCCCGCCTTAGCGGTGTCTGCCCGGCCATATAGGTGCGGTGTAATATCATCAGCATGTACTCATCATAATGCATGCATAGAGACTCAAAGACAACTGTACTTTATCGGGGTGACATAAGGTCGTAAACCCCCGATTTCATTATGGAGCATTTATAAGCATTCTGCCTCACACCTTGAAGGAATTAGCATATAAGGTGAGTGTATATAATAAACAACATCAATGGATTATAGATAACATCATTAGCTTGTAGGAACATCATATCATGGACTCTGGAATCTTTAGACTTAAGCTCATCATCATCATTATCGTGCTCATAATGTATCTCTTATCTCATATGGCTATTCATGAACATAGACTCTTAGTTTTTCGGAATTTAGGAGATTCATGGAGAAGGAGGAAAAATCATGCCATAGGATTCATGCCTTAGAAAGAAAGGACTAGCCTCACATACCTTTTTCGTTTAACTATTCTATCGCCTGCTCGTCCCCCTTCAATGCCCATGTTTCTACCTTCAAGAGAATTCGTATTAACATTAGCTAAACGGTTATAAGAGTGTGCTTACTAAAGCTAGAGAAAATTGGGCAGCATTTCCTTTGTTTGTACAACTTCCCTCCATATTCCATATCAACTCCCAAACATCCATAACATCATCCACAATATTGTAAGCAACAATCATCATTTATCTACATTATCCACATTTCACAATTTCACTTCAATTCCTCCATAATCATGGTCATATTTCACTATTATGTTCTCTCACGTATAATGCTTATCTTATGTTCTAAATGTCATTCATAACTTACTTACAATCACCGCATATCAATATTCATGACTCATTCCAAATTACTACTAAAAAATGACACTATTCTCACATTTATGACCCATTTGCTATATTCTTCTACAATCCAAGTGTTTCAGCTCTCAATACCTTAAATAACATGAAAAAGACCATAAAACGTACCTTAGATAGTGTAGGAATAAGCCTTGAGTGGAAATACTTTTCTTGTACCAAAACCTAGTTCACTTCCATAGGAATTTCTTGGTTTGGATGAACTTCAATGAGTTTCATACACTTAATTTGTTGGTTTGATGAAGTTGAACATTAATTTCTTTTGGGTTCTTGTGGATGAAGAGTAGAAAGGATTCTAGAGGGTTTTTGAGTTGTGGAGTGAAAATGAAATGAATTAAATGAACTTGGGGCCCTTATATCATTCTTTAAAATATGGCCCGACCATATTCTACGGACCAACATACGGTCCTTATAAATTATACTGATCAGAGGTCTGGCCGTAGATCTGGTCCAGTGAGGTGTGCCATCCTGGGCTGATTATACGATACATACGAATAATTTATACGGCCAGTATGTTGGGCCGTATAATGCCCAGTTCTTCCGAAATTATTCTCGTTGACTCGTTTGATCTCCAATCCTTATGGAACTTTCTTGACACTTATTTAACACCTCATTACTAATCTAAGGGATGTTATAACTCCTTTCCAGAGCATCATTAAGCCATCATTAATTCGATACTCGTAAATCTCTTTCGATACTTAACGTATACCCTGCCCTTCTTGGCAAACTTTCTTCTCTTACTTTAAATGTCTTTGAAATCTCGATTAGGATCATCACATACTATTTATTACTTATAAAAACCTCGTATACGTCGTTCCCTTCGTTAGTCTATTCACTGTACGTTAACGGAAAATTTTCGAGGTGTAACAGTAGTCTTGCTCATGGACCACTAATAGGCGCTACATGTCATTCTGTGTATTTTACTAATGGATACAAATTTCACACGACAGGTAAATACAAGATCAACAATGAACAAGTGAGTTTGTATCTCGGATCAGAATTTTGGTGATTACTATGGATGGATAAAAGAGATTATACAAGTGGAATTTCGTGAAGATCCTTTAAAGCAAAATGTGTTATTCAACTGTGAATGGTTTGATCCAACTATGGATGTTGGTGTTAAAAAGCATAATCAGTACAAATTGGTTGATGTTAATCAAAGTCGCCGATATAAAAAAATATGAACCTTTTATTCTTGTGATGCAAGCAACTCAAGTGTATTATGTGTCGTATCCTAGCAAGAAAAAGGATAAGGATTATTGGGCAGCTGTGTTGAAGGTCAAACCTCGGAATGTTGTTGAATTGCCCGATGAGGAAGTAATGGTGACAACTCCAGATTTGAATGTTCCATTCCAAGTTGCAGAAGTTGAAGTCCACGAGATAGATATGAATGTTTCGATTGATGAAAATATACTCTTATATGATCCAAACGGGAATGCAATTGAAATGGATGAACCCATCGATGATAGGTTATTGCCAGAGCATTATGAAATCCAAGACAAATCTACACAAGAAGAGTATGAAATTGAAGAAGAGTATGAAACAGAGGAAACTGCGGAGGATGAGGAAGAGTTCGAAGAAGGAACAAATAGTGACTAATGCTTAGTAACATGTATTGTTGTATCTTTATTGTATTTTGCTTAAGATTTGGGTGTAAAAATTTCTGATGGATGGTTGAGTGTTTTGATTTGCACCATAGTTTTTCTTTACTGTTTTCTTTAACCTATTTTACCACTTTCATCGTTACTTGCTGAATCTTGTAGTGTACTATGCGCCTATGTTGTTTGATAGATGCCTTCTTATTTATTGGATACTTATTTGGGTTTACGTGCTTAAGTTCGTAGCCAAAATACTTGCTTGGGATAAAGTAACATGTAACTAAAACCATTAAATCCTTTATTAGACTTTTATATTCCATTATAGTTTTAGTTCAACCTTTGATAGAATCCTCCTGGTGTTATTTATATTACAGATACGTAGTGGACAGCTGGTCAGAATTCATTGACGTGCTACTCATTGAAGGTTCTACATTTTAGCTGTTGTTGTTGAGGTATTGTTGCCTGCTATTGAAGTTCTTCTCACTTAAGGTTCTTCATCTCCTCTCTCTCTGTACAATATGTTAGCTAATGTTACTTATAGATTGTCTTAATTTGGTACTACAAATTGCTAATGAATCAATAAGAAACCTAATAACTTGACTATAGATTTGTATAAAATGATAACTAGAAGTTGTTGATGACAAAGAACTGCTATATTTTTCTACAACTGATGAGCAAGTATGGCCAAAATTGAATTTGATGAAAACTACTACTTGTGTTGTCATGTATTCTGCATTTTCTGAAATTCTGCAATGTGAACTTCATGCTATGCTGCAGATTTCCAAGTGCTGCAATTTGAGATCCAGGAAAAAACTTGATACCAATTACTGAATATAGTAAAACCAAACCATATATGCAGTTTCATTAGTTCTACCACACCAGTAGCCAATTCCTAATATTTCACAAAAATTCCAAATCCTGTCTTGATGTACTAAAAACTAGCAATTAAGTGACTGCTTCCAGCATCTTGGTGAGGCCCTCCATATCTAGAATAAAAAGGAATGGAGAGTTAGGGTCAGTTCTGAGGCCCTTCTGAGGGAAGAAGCCTACTGGTCCTCTATTGACAAGCACTGAGAATTTAACTGAGGATTCCTTAGAATCTTCTCATAGTTCATTCTCAAATAAATCTTCTCCTCATGTCTATATATCTAGTTCCTTTCCCTGTCTTCTGGTTGACCATTTTTGTCGTGAGACCTACCATACATAAATTAAAGTCATCTGGACATCTCAATTGTTACATATTCATTTATACTTTTATCAGGGGGTGCCTCAAGCTGATTCCTTATCAAATTTGGTTGTTTCAGTAATTTCGTTGAATTCTGATTGTCCTGGATGGAGGGCTGAATTTTGTGATATGGTGGTACTAGGTTACTGGTGATGACAAATGTAATCTAGCCTTAGAAACTGTTAACTGATCATGTGTGTCATACCATGTATAATTTTTCCTTTTATTGGAATTCAACAATGTTTGTTGTAATTACTAATATATAGAAGAGGCTTGGAAGCAGTTGGCCGTTGTCTTGCCGGCTTGCCGACTAAGGCCTACTTTTGTAATTTCAATCTTAATTTTGGTCTTCGTGTCTAACATGTGTTGACTCAGATAATAGCTGTTGCACATGCGCAGTCCTAAATTGCCCTTTACCTATGTTGACGATGAAGTGGCCGCTTCACATTGTGTGTAATTTGTGTGCTTTAACTCTCTTTTCGTTTTCTGCTCTGCTGTTTCCTGATCATCTTCCTTTGTTTGGTTGTTTGATTTTTGAGCTTCTTCATCTGAGGTGATGAGCAATCTGTTACCGCTAATTTTTGCACAATTATTGGGTCTTTTTCCACTATAATTTCGATTCTCTTATTCTTCTTTGTACTTATAATCTTTCGCAAGTTTTTGCAGTTCGTTGGTGTTGAATGTCTTTTCTTTTTCCAGTTCGTTTGAAAGCTCTATTGAAGATGGCTAATCACCACGACAAGGAGATTGCCTACGCTTTTAGTACCAATTTTGAGGATAAAAGGTAGTTTTCCAGATCTATGTTTAAAAGTTTTGTTTGCTCTTTAGTTGAAATAAATTAGTGTTTGGTCGATATCATACATGAATCATTTTACAGCTTGTATTATGAGCAGTTATTATTCTTTATTTTGGTTAATTAGAATAACAGTAGTACATACTTTGAAGTGTAACTCTCTCTGTATGTTTGTATAACTTTGTACATGTAAAAATCATTGTCCATGTGAAGTTTCTATAAACTATTCAAATTCTACAGATATCTAAGGGTAAGAAAAAATAGCATGACGTTGCTGCCTGAAACAAAAAGCGTCAGTCCTCGGCCGAAACAAACTCTAAATCAAGCTCAAGAGAGCTAATTTATATAAACAGTTGTTCACTTTCTGTAAAAACATGGTTTTCATGATCTATTTTTAATTTACATCTACACTTATTGTTAATATGTGCAGTTTGAGAGAACCATCATTTGCTCGGATACTATAAACAAACCATGTACAACCAGTTTGACATTGTTTCATGGGTTTGATTCCAACTATAAGTTATTCGTAGGTTTGTTACAATTGGAATTTTCTATTTTCACCACATTTTTTTCCTTTGGTTGTTGAAAAACTTACAGCAGTAGCAGTTTTGGTGATATTTAGTTCTTCATAGTAATTGTAAAATTCAAATTTTGGCATAAGAAGTGCAAATCCCAGGCTGTATTCCATCTGGTTGTCTGAATTATATTACTGGCATGATACTGAAAACTCGAAAAAGAATACAATTGCAGTAAAAGGAGGTGAAACCAACAAACCCAGTAAGAACAACCAATTTGTTTGCACGGATGTGCTGCCTATGATCCACAACAGATACTTCATCTAAAATTTCCTGATCTCAGTTTTGTTCCCTTTTCTTCAATTTGGTCTCTGCTTTTGTTTTTCCAGTTGCACATAGAATTCTGCTGCTTCAAGTATTAGAATAACCTCACATAATTCTACGAAAATAGAATAGTTCTATTGGCCAAAAAATATCTTACTATATGTAACTTTGGTTTTTATGTAGCTGATTTTATATGGAGCAGGGATTATCCGAACAAAAGATGGAAGTAGTTGCGTTAAAAAATGAAGATAAAATATGTGGTTGATTAGATTTAGATTGCTGTGCAGGGAAAAGAAAACAATATATTCCTTCTTTTCCCGTATAGCTGCTGTCTTGTACTGCATAAGTTTTCCTGCTATGCTAAAGACTCATCACCAACTTGGGGACCAAATGCTGAATTATGCAATACGCGTAGTATAAAAACCTCTTTACTAGCAGCCTTCTTGCATTTTACTGGTTACTTTTTTACTGATGGTTGCTTTAATTTCCTCATGTCCATATTTTTTTGTAGATATGGCTCGAGGCAGAGGTCGAGGTAGCCGAGGTCGTGTAGGAAAGTCCTCATTTAGGGGTGATTCTACTGGTCGTGCGAACATGCCTACCATTCCCATTCCCACCACAGTTAGTCCTCAACAAAGTGGTACGAGTTTTATAGGTGGGCCAGATTCTATAAACCAAGTTCAAACTTTAGGTACGCCATCGGTTCAAGCCTCAGGTCTGTTTATTGATCCTCACATATAATATATTGATCCTTGTAATATAATATATTGGAATTCAACAATGTTTCTTGTAATATAATATATTGATCTTGGGATACCCCACATTATCTAAAACAAAGTCTTTGCATTGTTGAGATGATAACTGGAAAAGATTGAATGTTGTGCCAGAATTAGTATGTTGTAGTAGTTTAACATTTATATATGTTGCTTAGTTAATAATTTATGAAGACTATATATAAATATGTAATCAGTGAAGTTCTTCTTTCTGGTTTTACCATTAACTCGACCCTTCATCGTTGTACTCTCTTGGTCCAATCCTTCTCTGTTGTCTTCCTCTACTGGTTCTACGTGTTTTCATGAACAAAAGCTTCATCTTCCTTTTTATTAACTAATTAAATTCCATTCAGGACCAACACATCGACTCTAATTCAGCTGTTATTAGTTTTTACAAATTATGAGTGTTATCTTTTGCGTTATGCTTTGTTAGGTAGAGGCAGCGCTAGGT
Source organism: Lycium ferocissimum (assembly GCF_029784015.1). NCBI lineage: Eukaryota > Viridiplantae > Streptophyta > Magnoliopsida > Solanales > Solanaceae > Lycium > Lycium ferocissimum. The sequence continues at coordinate 58,804,281 of NC_081350.1, forward strand.
GGACATAAGGAGTTTAATTAGATTCCTTTCATCGAAAAACTATAATACACAAATAAGCAAAAACAAAGCACATGCCAAGTTCATTAATTGTAGTGGTTGTGGCAAAGGTGGTTCTAGAATTGTTTTAGGTCACAAGTTCAAATTTCAAGTGTGTTATTCTTCCATTTTTTGAATTTCTTGGTTAGAACTTAGAACTTCTCGTTCCGCCATCATAGTATAAAGTGCCTCTTTCTTTAGTGGACCTTACGCGGCCTGAATTCAGGTTAGTTGGCTAGTGAATTTCAAATACCGAATGAACCGTTGCTATAAAGTTATGGCTCCTTCAAATGGAACATCTTCAGGGTCCTTAAGCCAGCATAGGAAGATAATGTGGGGCATCCCAAATTCCAAAAACATACCAGTAACTTGTATACACACTGATGACATTATGAGCAATTCTAGGTCCTGTACAATTTTTTTTTTTTTTTGAAAAGAACTGCTAGTTCCAGTTTTTGATTCAATATGAAATGAATCATAAATCATGATTATTGCATTCAAAACATTTCCAACTATCTCTAAGAATGAAAATATCCTCGATCTTAGAAAGGCCAAATGAGAGAAACTACAGAATCGAATCCTAATAACAGTTACCTCACAAGGCAGAACTAAAACAAATTGACATTGTGTTTCCAAGTCCAGTAGGAAATATTGTCAAGAGATCAAAGTAGCAATTAAGCAGACAATCAAAATGATCAACACCACCGCCCATACCTAACATAACCATGTCCTTCCTTTCTTCTGGTGCTGCTTAGCATAGAAAAGCCTGTTGGTTCCACCACTGATGAAGCTTTTCCAAAGAATGGCCACATTATACTCAATGTCGCAACTGCTCACTTTTGAGTCTCAACTAGAACAACCATATCAAGAAAAACTTGATGAAGTTTATCCAGGCTCCTTTTTATGTCCATTACAGCCTCATGCCTATCTTTGTCCTCAAGATTCATCTCTCCTTTTTCTGCAAATATTTCAACTTTCCCACTTCCTTCCGACACCTCTTCTCAATCACTTTCTCTGTTGTCTCATTACCTATCTCATTGAAATACCTTCTTTTAAGGCAGTCTTTGTAATATGATAAGATTTTTTCCCTTAAAGCCTGAAAATCATTCATGATATCCCTTAGCTTGATCCTCAATCCATTAGGCATGTTAACTCTCATTCGATCAACAACAGTCCCTTCTGCATAAGCCATTGATATTTTCCGATTAGTGACATTAGATTTATCAATTGCTTCAAGTTTTGCCTTGACAATCTTGGCTTTGCGAAGGATAGATACCATATCAAAATCCATTCTGTCTCTAAGGCCACGAAGGATTTTCAGACCGTGAGTAGTTTTTGTTTCTTCATTCAGATTTTGAAGATCAATTAAGAGATTATTAATCTCTTCAATGTTACCCTTCACTACCTCGATTTCAGGGAAGAAGTTGGAAAGATTTTCTTCATCTGTACGGCTGAGTTGGCCTATCTCTAAGTCCCTTTCTGTTTCAAGATCCAAATGGGCTTGTTTTTTCAGTTCGACATAACTTAAGAACGATTTTGTCATGAGATCGTTCATCTTTACTCCAGTTAATGAAGATTCGAATTTCGAAGAGCTTTGTGTTCTTCTCTGAGAAGATGATGATAATGGTGCCTGTCTCCCTCTTCTTGGAACTGTTTGGCAAGAGAAAGGGATAGAATTCTCAGGAGTTTCAAATATTTGAAAGTTTCACTGTCCTGTACAATTGCTGAAATAAAAATAATCTTGATGGGCAGCATCAGCAACCATAATTTAAACCTCTCAGTTTCCTGCATGTAGTAGCAACTACTGCCTCTCATAATAGAAACTATAAATTGTAGGTTTGCTTGTGTAACAAGCTGCAGATTTTGTAAATCATGATTAGTCATATTTGTAGACTTGCAAACAGCTTGTATCACCTCATTTCCAAAACTAGGCTCAGTGATACAGGCAGCTTTCCAATTTTTATTCCATCATGTTTTTGTGTGTTTCTTTTCCATTAGGAATTGTACATGATGGTATAAAAACCTCTTTACTAGCAGCCTGCTTGCATTTTACTGGTTACTTTTTTACTGATGGTTGCTTTAATTTCCTCACATCCACACTTTTTTGTAGATATGGCTCGAGGAAAAGGTCGAGGTAGCAAAGGTCGTGTAGGAAAGTCCTCACTTAGAGGTGATTCTGCTCGTCATGCAAACATGCCTACCATTCCTATTCCCACCACAGTTAGTCCTCAACAAGGTGGTACGAGTTCCATAGGTGGGCCAGATCCTATAAACCATGTTCAAACTTTAGGTATGCCACCGGTTTAAGCGCCTGGTCACGGTAGTAACCCAAGCATCCCTGAATTATCTCCCATTACACCTGATCTGAGCAGCCTAATATATGAGGGTGCATCAAACCAGAGCAACACTATCAGCGAAGATGAGTCCAATAGTCGTCATAGGCAGCGGACACTTACACTTGTTACTCTTACTCCTGCAAGGTTAGTCCATGCTTGTATTTTTTTTATATATATATAATTTGTGGTAGGCCTTGAAATAATGTTTTCAAATTTATGCAGGTTGGAACCTTCTAAAGAATGCTCTAATACCATATCCGCATCTTTCAAAAATCAACTTGATCCCAATGGAATCAATTGGAAAGGTGTCTCAGAAGATACTAGAGATTTTTATTTTGGGGAATTCAAGGTATAACTTTCATCATAATTCGTTTTAAAAGTGTATTAGCTTTTATAGTTAGGATACTAATATTATTAGTTTACAAACTGTTTTCAAAAGACATACTAGTGGGACTCTTCGATTCCTGAGAGTGTAATCAGAAAACATTAGAATACTAAGGCAGCAACCAAGTATAGGAATTTCATTAGCAAAATTAAACAAAAAAGGATTAAGCCAGATTATGTGTCTGATAATGTGTGGGAACGTTGGTTGCAACTTTGGGCAGATCCTAAGTGTGTTGAAAAGTCAGAAATAAATGCAAAGAATCGTTGTGGAGGGAAAGAAGTTGCTGCCGAGACTCACACAGGTGGCTCTATCTGCATTGGGGAGCATCGCAAGAGACTTGTAAGTATATATTTTTTCATACACTCTTAATTTTTTTTTATTTACTACTTGAAAATTGGTTTTTCAAGGTGGTTTTTGCAGTTTTTGATTTTGGTTTACCTAGGTATATATTGCTATTTTCTTGATTACTATGTTGTTGTCTTTCTTGAATTATTTAGGTTTGTCTATGTCATTTGGTTATCTTCGTTGTTCTTGGTGTAATTTTCTGAAATGAGTAACTTTTGCACAGGCTGTTGCAAAGGGTCGAGATCTAACACCAGGTGAGGTACGTTTGCACGTCCATACACATGATCATGATGGAGAATCTTTTGTTAATGAGCGTGCCCGAGCTATCCATGTAAGTTCAAAATTTTATAATTTCAGAATTAAACTAATGAAAAACTTAAGCCTTATATGATGATTTTAGTAAATAGCCCGGCTGCAAATATGCAGACAGTATTTTCTGGTACTGCGCCCTCAGCTTAAGATAACACTCTTTAGCAACTTACTGGAAGGAAATCCTTAGCAATACCAATTGCCTCACTTCACTTTATAGTTAGATTTGAATATGCTCCTTCAGATACTTTTTTTTTGGAAAATAACTGGAACATTTTATTCACCAAGTAAACATTTGTACAGCTCAAGGAAAAAGGAAAACAAAAGGCAACTGGGACTGGACATCAAGCAGCAGCCCCCTGTGCTCCATATCGTCTATACCTCCTATCTACATCACCTAGGGATAAAAGTTCATGCTATCTAATTTCTGCTTTAACCTCAGTCTAGTAGCACTACGCCCATGCACTTCTTGCACAATTTTCTTCACCATAGCTTTAATACTTCTCTGCTTTTGTTGAAACACCCTGGCATTCCTTTCCTTCCAAATCTGATAAGCAGTACCAGCAAGACACATCCTGTAAATTTTGAAAGCTGAACTGTTAACTTTAGAATGTGTAAACTCCTTCAGATACTTAATAATTCCCTTATTGTGTTTTAATGGTATTGTATAAAGAAGTTAAAGAGTAGTCTGCAATGGATTAGGAAAATCTTGACTGTAGACTGCTTGTTCATATGAGAATGGACAGTGAGTGAATGAGTTTTGAAGTTGTATGCCTATTTATACAAAGTTGTTAGGATTACTTGAATGGCTCATTATTATTGCATTGTTCTGCATGTTGAATTGTTGATAAGGATCTCTGCTTGGTCCCCTTATGAATGTTGTTGATACCTAATTTTGGCTCGACGCGCTTAAAATTAACGTTTCAGGTGGTGATACCGTCGGTGAGACTTAGAATTCCAAGTTGATGCTTGGGTATTCTTAAAGTTATCACCGATGAAAGGCGTGATGAGATTTGGTAAGAAGGGAAAGTTAAGTCCCCGATACATTGGACCTTATAAGATTGTCCGCAAGGTGGGTCAAGTATCTTATGAACTGGACTTGCCTTCAGAACTTGAATCAGTCCATCCAGTTTTCCATGTATCAATGCTCCGTAAGTGTGCCGGAGATCCCACTAGGATCGTGCAGGTAGATGATGTTCAAGTGACAGAAAAGTTGACTTATGAAGAGGTACCTAGTGCCATACTAGATAGGCAAGTACGGAGACTTAGAAATAAAGAAGTAGCTTCAGTCAAGGTCTTATGGAGAAATAGTAACCGAGAAGAAATGACTTGGGAAGCAGAAGAAAACATGAAGTCCAAGCACCCGCACTTATTTCAACCCTCGAAAGAGATCCAAGATGAGATATCAACGTTGTGAGGTATGTATGCTTTCTTTTCATGCTTTTGGGTCGTGTGAAGCCATAATTTCTTGCTATTGTGTTGTAGCCCTGTGAGGCGTTGTTATTGTGGGCTGCTGTGACAGGATGGTAGCGCCATATTACAGGGAAAACTCTGACGAAATTTTTGCAGAATTCCCGAGAACTTAACATTCGAGGACGAATGTTTTTAAAGGAGGGAAGAGTGTTACGCCTCGAAAAATTTCGTGTCGTTATGTGATAGTTATACTAACGCAGGGTGAGATGTATGCGATGTCCCTACAAGTAAGAAAGGTTACCTAACGATTCTAATTGAGATTTCAAAGACATTCGAGGTAAGAGAAGAAAATTAGTTGAAGAATGTAAAGTATAAGTCATGTTTTGAAAAGGGTTTGCAGAGCACCGAGCTAATGTTGATTTAATAATGTCTCGAGGAAAAGTTATAACGCTCCTTAGATGGCTAATGAAGTGTTAAACAAGTGCGAAGAAGGTTTCATAAGTATTTGAGATCAAACGAAACGACGGAAATAATTCCAGAAAAGTGGAGTTATACGACCACTTATACGGTCCGTATAACCCAACAGACATGATGTTTTCCCTGATGGTAAAATACAGACACTTATACAGACCGTATAATGTTACACGGGCCGTATAAGGGTCCGTATAAGTCCGACGGTCTGAGTAATCCCAAGTATTTAAATGTGTTCCCACTTCTATTTTTTCATTCTCCACTTCTTTCCAAGTCTCTATAACATTCCACACATTTCATCTTCAAGAATACAAGGGAAATCAAAGATCAATATCATAAATTCAAGGGAATCAAGTGTAAGGAAGCTCCTTAGGGTTGCTAGAAGTCAAGAATTTCTTTGGAAGAGGAACTAGGGTTTCCTTCAAGTAGAGCATTTCTATCCAAAACCCATTTCTACACAATCAAAGGTGAGTTTTATGATCATTTTATGTTATTTAGAATATTGAGAGGTTGAAAGACTTGGATTATGGTAGGAAGTAGAAGATGGATTACAAATATGAGAATAGTAGCACTTTTGAGTGGTAGCTTCACATGAATCATGATTCTTCACATGTTACGAGTATAATTATGTTATAAATGATAGTAAGAATATGGGAGAAACATTATATACGGATGAATGTAATGTTGTATTATGACCATGGTTATGGATGACCTTGAGAGGAAATTGTGGGAATTGGATAATGACGAACTTGACAAAGTTATTGATTACGATATTATGAATGTTGTTATTGATGTTTGGGAGTTATTATATCATATAGAGGAAGTTGTAGAAACAAAGGAGATGCTGCCCAATTTTCGTTAGCTTTAGCCTAAGCTTAAGTATGTTTCTGATTATCTAATCTTAGCACGAATTCCTTTGAATGTAGAATTACGAACTTGGAAGGGAGCGTATAGTTGGAAAGTTAGAAAGGCGAAAAGGTATGTAAGGCTAGTCCCTTCTTTTTCTAAGGCATGATTCATATGACATGACTTCCTTTATCTACCATGACCTTCTTACATTCCAAAAACTATGAGTCTATGTTTATAAAGAGCTACTCATGAGATAGAGATAAGAGATATGTTATGAATACGATAATGATGATGATGAGTCTAAGTTTAGAGATTCTATAGCTTATGATATGATATTTTACGAAGCTAATGATCCTTATACGATTCTTCGATGTTATTCATTGTTGCTACACTCACCTGATAGTGCTAGTTCCTTCAAGGTGAGGCATGATGATTATGACTAGTCGATAATGAAATCGGGGGTTCTCAACCTTTCGTCACCTCGATAAGAGTTATAGTTGTCTTTGAGTTCTTATGCATGCATTATGATAAGTATATGATGATGAGATTATACCGTGCCTAGATGGCCGGACATGTCACCGCGAAGGGGGGTTGCACACGATTCCACCGTGCCTAGATGGCCGGACATGTCACCGCTAAGGCGGGCTGCTTATGATTACACCGTGCCTAGAGGGCCGGACATGACACCACTAGTGGGCGGCGTGCGATAGTTACCCGGACGCGGGTTAACGACGATGGTATATGTGATATGTATAACATGTGTTTTCTCTTAAAGGTTAAGCAAGTTATATATTCACCTTATGTTTCATGATTTCTTTATAATGCTAGTATCATTCATGCCTTACATACTCAGTACAATATTCATACTGACGTCCTTTTTTTTGGACGCTGTGTTCATGCCCACAGGTAGACACGGAGGTGACCCAGATTCATAGGAGTTGATCAGCAGATTTACAAGAGCACTCCATTATTCCGGAGTCCCATTTTGATACATTATTTTGTGTACATATTGGGGCACGACGGGGTCCTATCCCGTCCTTATGTCTAGTACTCTAGTAGAGGCTCGTAGATACGTACGTGTGGGTAGTAGATGTTCCATGATGACTACGTTGTATATTTGTATATCATTTTAATAGCCCGAGGGGCTTATGCACATGAATGTAGATATGCTTTGGAAGTGATAACGGTTTCTTATGGCCAGTTGTGTTAAGGATAATAAGTGCATTCAAGATGAGCATGATGATTAGCATAATGAGTGGTGCTCGGTAGTTAGCTCCGGGTACCCGTCATGGCCCCTTAGTCGGGTCATGACAATAATGCCACATAACTTATTGAGATCTCATCACTTTCATTATTTTTAGGTACCTAAACCTCTCACGAGGTTTCATGAAGTGTTGTGTCGTAGGCTCTTCGGGAGCACATTGCCTCCTTATTATGACCATTTTGATCATTTGCGCCTCTTCCTTTTTTAGGACTATTGTATTCGGAATCGATTGGTATATCACGCTTTATGCATGCAGTAAACTCTATCCTTCAGGGACATTAATTTTAATAGGGGCACTTTGCAGCTGAAATATGAAATTAGTTTTAGGTCAGCAAATGCTCTAGCATTTGACTTGAATTACCTTTGAATGAGGATCAACATAATGATAATTCATAGCATATTTCATAGCTACTTATTCTCTTCCCCTTATGTTAGAAGTAGATTAATTAATCATATACCACACATAAAAAACTATTAGATGAAAATATCTGGTTCCAGACCCTGAACCAATTGTGAGGGGAGAATTTATCATAATGTATTGGTTTGAGCATACAAGTGATGTTGTATGCAATATATCATATCTCAGACCAAAGACATGAAGCTTTATTCTCATAATAATGGTTTAGCTATTTGTTGGAGGCATTCAATGCTAAACTAGCTTGGATATGAACCAGCATTATCAAAATGAACTGTCTTGATTACTTAATCTAAAAATAGTGTTCTTAACTCAATTATTTTGAGCTAGCAATTATGCAAATGTCAAACTGCAGGTTGACAATAAGTGCACATGTGACCATCTCATAGATGCATCTATTTAATATCACATAACAGATATTCACCTTTTATATATTTTAGAATTTTGTAAATTTAATCCCAACATTAGCTGGTATAATCAACTTATCATGAGAACAAGCAACACAAATAAATTCTTGAAGAGTCTTCTAGTTCTTCAATATATGTTGAATACTCAATCTTCATATCATATTTGAATCGAGATGGCCAAATTGCTCATGCCAACTGATAAAATTATTTATAATAGTAAATTTCAAGTTTACCATGCCATGTGATATTTATTTTAGTAAACTTCTGATTTACCATGACACAATTTTTTTATTTTTTGTATCAATAAACTTCTGGTTTACTGTGACATGTGCGTTCATCATGCTTATATTTGTGTAATACAATTTGGATAATAAAGAGGGTAACCTTTCACATACATATTTCTTACCCACTACGATTTTGAAGATATTTGATCATCCAATCATTTATAACTTTAATATGATAGCCATTTACTTTAATAAAACTTCAGGTTTACGACAACTTGCGTTTCGATCACAACTTTGCATATTACAATCTAGAACAAATGACATAATACTATACAAGCTTTTTAGGAGCCTTAAATTTATTCTCCTTAATCATATATTGTTTGGACACTACTAGTGACTGATCTTTTAGATAAATAGTTAACTCTTCTGGAGCCCTTAATTGATTTTTGTACTATTAAATATTATCCTGACATCGTTGGTGCCATGACAAAAAAATTTGCAATCAAATGAATATTATAAAGACATTCTTAAATTCATAAATGATAAAAGTAAATATTAAGTTATACATACACTTCTATCATCAACTTCTATGATAGATATCTCCTTCAGGGAGAACACCCTTTAACATCCGAATATTTTGTATCAAAGCGACAACCACATAATTATTTCTTTCTTCAGGAAATTTTTGTATCAATTATTATTTCCTTTTGAAAAATCAGCAAGTAAACATAATATATTAATGTGGTTATAGTAGAAGGTATTCTACAAAAATTGTACCCTTTTGCCTTAGAATGATACATAATAAAAGTATCCAAGATGATTTGACGTACGACAAAACGTACAGCAATGATCTTCATACAATGAAGGAAGCATCCCTATTTATAATAGAAAAGTAACTTGGTCCCAAAGTTACTAACCCCAACTTTTCTCTTAAAGATAGATATTCACAATAAATAGATAATATTTATAACATAATTTACAAATTTATTCATTAAAAATTGAGTGATAACATTATTCTTGAACCACATAAATAACTTCTATTAATAACTAATAAATATAAACTTAGGCTACATCTTTACATATTTTCTTAACAGTATTATTTAGGATATCACCCTTTCCTATTCCAACTATTATTGATTTGGTCCTCTAAGCTCCTACGGTTACAAGAGCAACAGTTATAACATAGCCTTTACTCATAATTTATTACTATTACACTGTAAAAGTAGACACCAAAGTGTTAAGACCGAGTTTTTTTTTTTTTTTTTTAATGCTTCGCGTAGTATTCGGTTTTCAGCTCCAACTACAATACCCAGATAAATTTATTTTTCGGAAAAGGGTCAAAAATCGAATATTGACTTTATTAAAAATCCAAAAAGAAAAATTATTGAAATGTATAAATTCCAAAAGGAAACCACCCATAACTAAAAAAAACACCTCAAATATCAAAAACCCATTTCGTTTTTTGCACCCAAATGTACAAAAACCACATTTTTACCGAGAAGCAGAGATGCAAATCCTTAAATATCAAAAACCCATGAGTTCTTTTGCACCCAAAAATGAAAAAAAAAAATCACTTTTTTACGAAGATGGAGGGATGCAATACCTTAAGAGAGTCGCTTGAACTGTGCTCTAATTGTCAAAAAAAAAAAAAAACTGTACTCTACAGAAGCAAAAACATGGTGGAGCTTTTTCTCTGATAATATTTGTTACTTTGTTAATATTTGAATTGGACTTTTAGGACTTGAAAGAAAGTAATTGTTGAAGTTTGAAGGAATATTCTACTCTGTTACTAGAATCAATCATGAAGTCCCTGAAGTGACTGAGTGAGAATTCTTATTGAATATTCCTCGCAGAATGATTGTAAGCAATGATGAACAAGAATAGATCAACAACAATTTTCCAGAGTGCAAGTATAGTAATATGTGTAATCCGACGATTTACAATGGTAGGATGATAGGCAATTGGATGGATATAACAGAGAGAGAGAGAGAGAGAGAGAATTGAGTGAATATTTTGGGGGTGGGTTAATGAAAGGGAATCGGGTCGGATTTGGGCGGATTTAGTTAAATCGGGTTAAATTAATTAGGGATAGGTATTTTATTGTGAGGCTGACATGTGTCAGTCCGTCTAAATTAAGGGCAAATTCGCATCAAAATATAACGGTAGAGGCATAATTAGACAAAAAGTATAACGAAGGATACGAATAAATAATATTTGAAAATTCAGGAATATTTTTGACCCTTTTCCGTTTATTTTTTTTCCCCACTTTAAAGAAGCTTTTTGCTCATGACTACTACACTTCGTGGACTTTTCGATTAATTTATTTCTACTTTGTTGTTGATCAATTGTTGTAATACTATTTTCACCATATATGTGGTCAAAGGATGTTTTCAGGTGCATGTCCCTTATTGTCGTGATTTTATATTACAACTAGATGGCATATGCCCTTTATCTGTGCCCAACACTGAATTATAGTGTATCTGTGTGTACGTAGTTGTGTTTGGGTAGTATATATATATATATATATATATATATATATATATATATATATATATATATATATATATATATTCAAAACCCGATTAATAGAACATTGTAATTTGTGCTCCGTATCCAAAACTTTATTATATTAGTGTTTGTTACGAATACAAAGTTTGCAAAAATTTATTAATACATTTTAAAAGAGAAGACTTGTTTAAAAGGAAACCATTTTTCTCTCTTTGAGACAAAACAGTAGCAATATTTAAGCATCAGTTGATACTTTGAATTTTAATTCAATCAATTTAAAGGTGTAAAATATTCTATTGTTAATATATGTAGATTGGACCTAAACAATACTTATTATTTTTTTATCAAATTTTGATTTGGATAATTCTAATTCAAATTATTAAATTAATTTTACATGTTTAAAACGAAACAAAGTAGAAATTTGATTTTCTATTTAAACGAAGAACTACTATTTTTTAATTTTTGGTGAATATTCTTGGTTTAGCTCATTTTACTTGTCATGTTGTCTTTTGCACCTTTTTTTAATGAAACGTCAATTAGAATTATAATTTGACTAATTTACCTTATTTATTATTTGATCTCCATTTAATATTATTTTTTTCTTTTACGAAATTAATCTCTTTTCACATTTATTAGAGTAAGAATAAAAATGAAAAAGTAATTAAATTCTATCTTATTTTAAAATATAAATATTTTAGTAAACATAACAAACAAATGACATGGCGGAATAGCAAATACAACAGTTAAATATCTAGATTAGATCTCAAGCTAATATAAGAAAAGAAAGGAAATTGTATGGTTTGGCTACTTAACCTTTTGAAGAAAAGCAATAATATGAGGTCCACGTTTTTTGCTGTACAATAATTTCATTTGCTCCCACTAATGGGTTGATACGCATGTGGCAATGAATCCATTATTATTGACTTAATGGGGATACTTTGAATTATATGAATATTGTTTGATTTTTTAATATGGGGTGCACGTTTTTTTTTTGTTGATATTGCTTGATTTTTTTAATATGGGGTCCACTCTCTTTTTTTTTTTTTTTTTTTTTTTTTTTTTACATGAGTTGGAGGTGGACGACGAAACCACCCCAACTCATGCTTCTAATATAGTAAAAATAAAAATAAAAATAATGTTCTCTAGATACCAGAGCCCGTGCTAACACGGGCCCAACATATATTTATAATTTTATTCAACATATATTTATAATTTTATTTTTATGCAATTATAAAAAGAATTGATATATTCTACAACATTTCTTGAAAGTCACGTATGTAAAAATAGAAATTTTGGGAGCACGGGTTCAATAATTTGTGCGATGATGTTATTTCTTTGTTTCAGTTTATATGACTTTAGTTAAGAAAAAGGCTAATAGACACTTTTTAAACTACGCGTTAATTAAATTTAAACCAGAATTTCAAAACTTATTGAATTTTTAACTACTTCTAAATACGAAAACGTCATTTGAACTACCATTCCCCTAGGTTAAAACATGAAACTTTTTATACATATGGTGATTATGTATATTGTGTCATATAACATGGGCATAGATGCAGTATAAAATTTCTATCCTTTTTTTTTACTTAACCTATCATAAGTATGTACTAATAAATTATTTTGGTTATTATGGTGCTCCGTATATAATTGAAAACTTAAGACATTGGAAAATTCCTTTTGAGAATGTAATACCCATCTTAGTTTCTTTTTAGGATATTAAATAGTACTGCAATAAACATCCGAGTAATTCATTTTATCAGTTGTAACAATATTCAATTAATTTGATTATAGAATTACAGTTGATGAGGTAAGATATCACCCATGGAACTACAAAATGTAATCAGTTGTAATAGTAACTTTTAAAAAATGAAGCTTGATAATAATATATTCAGAACTACTTTTGAAAAATTAATCATTATTATTGATTTAATGGGGGATACTTTGAGAATTACATAGATATTGCTTGATTTTCTTATTTTTTTAATATGGGATACATGTTTTTTTTAATTTTATTTCAGTGTAACAATATTCAATTAATTTGATTATAGAATTACAGTTGGTGAGGTAAGATATCACTCATGGAACTACAAAATGTTATCAGTTATAATAGTAACTTTTAAAAAATGAAGCTTGATCATAATATATTCAGAACTACTTTTGAAAAATTAATCACTATTATTGACTTAATGGGGATACTTTGAGAATTACATGGATATTGCTTGATTTTTTAATATGGGCTCCACGTTTTTTTTTATATTGCTTATTTTTTAATATGGGATCCACGCTTTTTTTTTTTTTTGGTTGATATTGCTTGATTTTTTAAAATATGGGGTCCACATTTTTTTTTACATGAGTTGGACGGCCCACCTTAAATTTTTTTTTTTTTTTTTTTTTATAAAAATGGAGTGACTGACGACGAACTGTTCCAAACCCACATTTCTAAATAGTAGAAATATTATGTTCTTTTTTTATTTACAGCATATAAGTTTTTCTCTTTGTAAGTGATCACATATGAGATTGTTCAACAAATACTAAAAATAAAAAAAAATAAAAAATCAAACTAAAGAAAAAACTCAACACGTACTTTGGTTGGGGGAACCATGATTCAAATAAGGAAATTCCAAAAAATTCTATATTAAGGAGATTCAATAAGTTATATATATAGAAAAAACATCATTATGCCCCACACTTGTATTTCTTCCCTTCAAATTTTCAGTTACTCATTAGAAACATATTTTAATACTGTCTAAATTATTTTAAAAAGATCTATACAGATTGAGTCGAGACACACGTGCATCATACGTGTCCAAATATTAGTACATAAAAAATTGACCAAACATATACACTGTGATTTTCGAATGATGGGGATTCGAATGAACCCCCTTCCACTGCCTACTTCCGCCTAGCATGTAGGCCCTTAAGATATATGTCTATATCTTCTATACATTACTATATAACTGTATTTCTGTTGCGATTCTCAAATGGAAAAAGCCATGAAAATTAACTAAGGAAAATCAAGGAAAAGAAACAGAGAAAAAGAAAGGATAAAATTGATTTCTCATTCAACATCGTTCTTACAAAGCTTTGTTAGAGAATATAAAGGAAAGCTAAGGATTACAATAGAAATGTTATTACCTCAGGGACTAATATGCAAATAAAAAAAGTTCTCAATTGCCCCATTCACAACATTCCATCCCCCTTTTAAAAGAACCTTGACCTCAAGGTTGAAATGAAAAACTAGAAATGGTGCTCATGAAAAATCAAGAGCTTGTGAATGAAATGCGACAAAGCTGGTGGGCTTACATGCAGGTGTAACCAAAAAAGAAATTCCATGCATCTATGTAGGATTACGGTATCTTCAACTAGAACACCGCATAAGTTGTTCTCCCTCCAGGATCAAAGATGAAAATATTCCTCTCACCAGCTCTCTTGCCTAACACATAGGTGGTAGCTACATAAACTTCACCACTGAGATATATAGTTAAAGTAGAGATAAGTGCAACATATTTGGTCTCATGTAGCTTTTGAGCACACCCAACCCTAAGATTGGTACTAAAAACAATACAAAACATCTCAAATACCGCATAAAGTGACCAATCCAAAGGACCACCTCTAGGATCAAAAAACAAAATTGTCGTCTCCAATTTTTGTACAAATTCATTAGTCAAGGAAGTAACAAACCTATGGTTTACTTCGCACAATGTAACACTTGCTAAGGAGCTAGCGTTCACTAGCGTTTTACCAATATCTTTGCAAGGAAAACCATATTGAATAGCATTAGTGTTAGCTTCTTCCAACAATGTTATTTGTTGCTCACTTCTATGATGAATATGAGCAGTAAATACCCGATAACTGCATCGCTACTCTCGGTGGACAATGCAATAACCAGCAAAAGAAATAGGTAGAAGCTGTATTTCAATCTCATTTAAGGTTGTCGTGCACTTTGTATCATTACAAACACACCTTGCACTATTGTAATATTGTTGGACCATTGCAACTTTGCAAATTGGCATAGGAAGACTAGCTGCACCATTCAATCCATTCTGAATAATCCTTGAAAATTTAAACAAACTTGCTAATTTGCCCACTCTCTTCAACTTTAACACTGCACCATTGCAATTAAGAAATATACTACTCACCACAACACCATAGCTATTCTCCTTTTCGATTACACACATCCTGACATGTCCATCTTGAAATATAATAAGAATCGCTGGCGTCTCAAGCACCATCTCAAACTCATCACAATCAATATAGCTAACATAAAAGGTAGAGAGCCACGCGAAATCACCATCGTTGAACTGATGAAAAGGTTCACTGTAAGTGTCATATCTGAGAAGAAAAACCATCATTGTTTCATTAATTTTCTTTTGAGGACTATAAATCAATAGAGTTGCAACACCATTGTCATCTTTCAAATAACTGGATGAAGTGCTAATGAAACTAATGTTGCGACAATACAAGTCGATTACCTTAATAGCAATATGAACTACCTTCTGGTCATCTTGACCATCGGTTTTGCCAACTACCTCCTTCGCCTTACACTAGAAATAAGACATTTTCTCGTTTAAACTTTCGGCGTTATCCTCAATAATCTGCCATCCAACCAATACCTTCTTAATCCCATCAAAAGATTCTTCGAGTGTATGTTGATCCCCATCTGTCAATGATATCCCAAGTTGCGCTATAGAAGGACTCGGTTCAAGCAAAAGTCTCAGCTTAACAGTATCCCAAATGGCATGTGAAAAGAGATTTGCAGGTGCAAACACATGTTGATCACGAAATCGAGCCTCTTCAAACTCGCCCCGTATCAAACTAACTACGGCTATGAATATAGTCTAAGGTAACCTCGTATGATGCTTTGATTCGGCAAACACACTACCCCTAACAATCACTTGGTTGTCGCAATTACCAAAACAAGCCAAAGATGTGTCTGAAATCTCATTTCAAGCCATGAGAGAACTTTCCAATCCAAGCTCAACATCATCCATGTTAGATTCACTTTTCGCCACTAATACCACTTTAGGTTGCATCTGCATTTCTATAGAAATTTTCATTACCCCTTGTAACTTTTCACCTCGAGCAATGTAGTTCAATGATGAAACATGATTTGGATCTCTCTCTACGAAGAAATACGGAATCTCTAGTATCTACTACGATAATGTTGATATTAAAGGCGTGTCATGTGACAAATAAGCAAGAGCATTTTCATGTAGTGCAAGTGAATAAAACTCAGGATTAACTATATCCTTTCTCACAATCTTTTGAAGTTGACAACAAAAAATGATCACGTCATGCTTCATGAAACATCTTCCGAAGGTCTTTGTGCATACAATTGTTAACAATGCGTTCGATAAACTCACGTTAGAAGGGACATGAACCAACCGTTGTCTTATTTGCTCGGTGTCAAGCAAATTGCCATTATACAAGCCAAAGTCACATTGTAGCCACCGATGTTATCATTAATTATACGCGTCACTTCTTTCTTTCTCGGTTGTTCAAAAGTTACTCCCAGTATGATTGTTTTGAGTACGAAGCTTATTTTTAGTGGCGATCAAGACTAACAACTCTTGGTATCTAAGATAAGTGAAGAGCGACTGGTTATAAATGAATGGTTTAAGTGACTGGATTTCATTTCCTGGGGAGCTATTGTCAAACACCTTGGCCACATAGCTTGAGTCTCCCGCTTCAGTGTCGGATTCCACCTCTGTCGTAATGAATTTTGTGAGGCCAGTTTCTTTGGGTTGAACCCCCATTAGAATAGGTAGATAAGGTTCTTTCGACTCATCCACACATGCATAACTAATTTCATGATTAACCTCGATATGTTGGTAAGATACCTCCAACTTGTCCATACCATCTTCAAGCTCCATAGGCTCATCTCCTTCACTTTCACCCCATTGCATATCCGTCACATTAATTCCATATGACCTAAGAATTTGATCGAGCACTTGATATCCATTATCTTCTAATTTCTCCTCTTCGGGTTTTCCAAATTCTTCAAACAAAATCTCATTAGTGATAATTTTTTTAGTCTCATTGGACACTCGACACTCTTGGCCGTTATTCATTAAGTCACCTCCATTGTTTGGGAACTCTTGAAAAATATCTCTTGTTCTTTGAGAACATTTATCAAACGGAGTGGTCCTCATAATGAGTAGCTTGTTCATTTACTTCATTCTCAATAACATCGATTCTGGGGCCGGAGGCAAGTTGACACTTTCTTTGGTATCACCCACGACGATTCTCAACAAGAGGGTGACTAATTTGCTTGCAAGTAAAGGACCTCTAATGTTTCTTTAGAAATAGTACAAGAAGAAACAGAATTTGCACTTACCCCTAAATTGTATGTATCCAGCGATACCACCGACCGATAGTGATATTAAACTTCCACCCTGGATAAAGATTATCCCAATAGTTACGACTCATCGACAATTTCGTCACTGTAATCGAGTTTGTGGTTGTCGAATACGGATTCGTCGTTGCGGAATGATATCTATAAGTTGGCCACCAACAATTGTGTTTGTGGTAAATTCATAATTGTGACCCGGTATGTACGAGTGAGTTCTCCATGTGCATATGCATCAAGCAGGTTAATTGAAGCATTATTTGCTCGGCCGCATGGAACCCACTCCCTTCCACATCCGTTGCATGTGGGTTAATGAAGCCTCAATGTGCATACGGATCGACGGAATCTGCTTGCTCCCTCTTGCTTGTTTGAACGTCATATGGAATTGGTAAACCATGGATATAAACCTCGGGAATGGATGCGGTAGCTAAGCTTTGCGGTGAATAACAATAAAAGCGGTGGAGCATCGGCTATTTCGAAATTGGGCGCAGAAACGTTGGCTCTGATATCAATTGTTGCGATTCTCAAATGAGAAAAGCCATGAAAATTAACTAAGGAAAATCAAGGAAAAGAAACAGAGAAAAAGAAAGGATAAAATTGATTTCTCATTCAACATCATTCTTACAAAAAAGAAAGCTAAGGACTACAATAGAAATATTATTGCCTCAGAGACTACTATGTAAATAAAAAAAGTTCTCAATTATCCCATTCACAACAATTTCTTTGTCCAAGAATGCCTCTTTGAGGTAATTCTCCACTTCCACTGGATGAATATTATGCAAAAAATTAGTATCCCTTTTTCCTTTTTTTTTTCCTCACCCACCTCTCCAATGTTATTACGAAAGCTGTTATGGTGCGTTAAATTCTAAAACGGTTCAAGTTGAAGGCTCGTCTCTTCTTCTTCTTCTTCTTCTTCTTCTTCTTCTTTTAACTATATTTTTCTACGTTATTGATTCCCTATTGATAAAGAACTAGTAAATTGGTCCGCGCTTCGTGTGGTTCCACACTTCAATTTTTGTAACAATTAAAAATTAAAATTGATAGTTCAAGTTCAAATCAGAAATATTTCATAAAATTGTTATTTCAAAGATAAAATAAAAAACTCAACTATAGCATAATCTTATGAAATATAAAGTAGCATAACAACAACACAATAAAAAAATTCTTTTACATCAGAAATATTCTTCCTAAAAGGAAATTCAATTATTTCCTCTAATTTTGATCATTTAGAAATATATAAATTTCACTAAATGTTTAATTTTAGGTGAAATAACGTTTTTCATTATTATATCTTCTTTTGTAAATGTATATGTGTAGGCAAATAAACTATTGTACTGTACATGATTGTATTCTTTAATATATACTTGATATTTGTTATAATTTAAATATAATAGTCTTCAAAATATTTCCTTAATCTAAAAATCTAGGAATAAAACAAAAAGAATAAAATTAAAGGCAAAATGAAAGACAACAAAATAAGGAAAGTGTACTAAGCAATAAGCAGTACTTATAAATTCCTCAAATTAAGTGAATGCATAAGCACAAATTTTGGCTACAAATGGACGTCGATGATGGAATCAAGATGGGGAAATTCTTTTATCTGCTTTCCTTTCGTATTGTCCCTCTTTCCTCATTCCTTTTTCTTTTTTTTTTCGTTTAATTTATACTGTTTTTATCACGTTCTTTCTACTCAAAATCACTCATCATCTCCCTGATAACTCTTCAAATTGCCACTTATCGTTACTTTTACTTCATCTTTTATTAGTATTCTCTTAATTTCTTCATCCTAATTTTCGCGTAAGATCAATAAAATTCTCATTTTACTCTAAAATTTATGCAAAATCCCCACAATTCCTCTCTTTTAAAAATTTCACACCATCTAAATACTTCAATAATCATCCTATATATTCATCACATATAGATAGAGTAAAACGTTAAGGAGTTCAAAAAAAAAAGTCTTATGAAATCTTAAATACACTCTCTTCCGCTGTTTTATAAAACTCATCCCTAGCTTCCTCGGCAGACCTTTTATTGCATCCTCATATTCTTCAATTAAAGGCAGGTTTCTAAAAAATAACGGTGAATCCTCTCGCATAGGATTCTTTTCCTCATCTTCTTTCTAATTCCTTGAAGGTACAAACTCACACTGAAAAAAGGTAAGACGGAAATTTTATATACAGAAATCCAGAAACAAAGTCGGTTTTGAAGTGGAAGAGAATTGGTTGAAATCAAAATGCGATTAGAATAATATTTATAGGTCTGAACTTGGTTAGCAATTACAATTACGTTATCAATGGTACAAGTAATGGAATTTAATGTTAAAGGAATGTGGGTACATAAAAAGTAGTAACTGAGATATATTGCACTTAGCAGGGTATAGAACGTGGGGGTCTCAAATTTTAATGTTAAATGAATGACATAAAGAATTAAGGTATATTTAATTTGAGATTTTTTAGACATCAAATAGGGGGAAAATGTAAAAAAAAAAAAAAAAAAAAAAAAAAAAAAAAAAAGATAAATAGAAATGATGGCCATAGAAAGGTGACACATTACCTTATCTATCTCTAACTTTATAATATATATAGATTGATGTAAACGTTTCCTCCATCATTGTGAAAATTTACTTTCCCATAATTTCAACGATTGTACTTGCCCATTAAACTATCATGAAGGTCACTCAACTAAGGGTAATTGTGAAAACTCAATTTTGTTTTATAACTGAAAAGTCACTCAACTTTTGCTATTGTAACTGAAAAGTCACTCAACTTTATTTTGTAACTGAAAAGTCACTCAACTTTTGTCATTATAACTAAAAAATCACTCAACTTTTTCATAACCTACATCTCATGAATTCTTTACATTTTAAATCCCTAATGTATGTCATTTTTTGTGTTTTGCTCCATATCTTATTATCGATCAATATATATAATAAAGTTAAACATAGAAAAGGTGATGTGGCACCTCTCTATTGCCTCCATTGCTATTTATCTTCTTTTTTTTGGTCCATTTCTCTATATAATGACAAAATAATTCACTAACTGAATCAAGTAAAGCCCTCAGCCCACATAGTACCTATAATTAAACGGGTCATTCGCACGAATGCCCTTATTCGGGGGTGATTTTTAATTTTCGCCCCTCAAATTGTTGGTCTTTAATTTTTGCCCTTCGGTACTTTAATTAACAAAAAAGTGACCGAAAATACCCCTAACATTTTGATCATGGGTTCAAACCCCAACAGAGTTCAAAAAAAAAAAAAAAATCGTAAGGCATAAGTTCATATGAAACTATGCCTATTCGCTATGTAGTTACATATATACTATGCCTGACACGGCAAAGGTTTCTATGAAACTATAAAGAACCTATGCCTATAGGCATAGTTGCGAAATTAAGTCAGAACTTCATTTCCACAAACCTTTGCCGGACAAGGCATAAATTCTATGCCTTGCGAAATTATTATTATTTTCGACTCTGCTAGGGATCGAACCCAGTATCTCTGGTGCGAAATGGGTAATTTAGCCCACAAGTTTTCATTAAAAAAGAAGTAGAGGCAAAAATTAAAGACCAGGGAATTGAGAAGCAAAAATTAAAGACCAGTCCGTATGAAGGGAAATCTACGCTTTTTTTTTTTTTTGGTGTGGATTGCCCTTCAAAAGCCCTCGTCTTTAATTTTTACCCCTCAAATTTGAAATTTTTAGTTTTTGCCCTTGCCTAAAAATTCATGGGTTCCGGGTTCGAATCCCCGCTCAGACAAAAACAAAATCGCAAGGCAAAGGTTTAGATTTGCTAGGCAGAGTTTGCCTGCCACATTAGGCATAGTTTGCCTGCAAACTCTGCCACAACGAGCATAGTTTGCCTTATGCCTAAAGGCAAACTCTGCCTTAAGGTAGAGTTTGCCTTAAGGTAGAGTTTGCAGGCAAACTATGCCTGATGGCTTGCAAAACTATGCCTGAGGCCTAACTTTGGCTTGCAAAACTCTGCTTGCAGGTAGAGTTTCCCTGCAAACTATGCCTGATGGCTTGCAAAACTATGCCTGATGCCTAACTTTGGCTTGCAAAACTATGCTTGAGGCCTAACTTTGGCTTGCAAAACTCTGCCTGCAGGTAGAGTTTTGCAATCAAAACTCTGCCTGTAGGTAGAGTTTTGCATTCAAAATTCTGCCTGATGTCTAACTTTGCTACAAAACTCAGCCTTGCGATTTTTTTATTTTTTATACTAAGCCTGAGTTTGAACCCCAAATCTCATGGTATTAGGTGAAGGGCAAAATTTTAAAACCACCAATTTGCTGGGCAAAAATTAAAGACCACCCCAGAATAAGGACATTTCTGCGAATTGACCCAATTTTTTGTAATTAAACCCAAGTGCAAGTAACTGTTTGTTATTAAGCCGAAAGTAACCTTTTGTCTACTCAACCCACGTACAGTGTAAGATCATATTTACTGATAAGAATGAACTCTGTTTGAAATAAAACCGACACATCTCTTTTTTAGCTTCTTTCTCACCACTTCTTCTTTCCATTCAGTTCAATGTCTTCTTTTCCGTGTTTTCTACCGCATTCTTTATATTTAATTTATGTTTAAAAGATAAAAGACCAAAAAAGAAAAGAAATTCCCACCACTTAATTAAGAAGTCGAAAAGCCTCCATGTAACGACCCGGTCGGTTGTTTTGAGAACTGATGCTTTGTTTTGCATGTCGCCTATTCCAGAAACTCCGTAATAATTATTTTGATTTGCTTGCAAAATTTAAAGTCAAACGGATGTCATTTGGTTCACTTTGGGAGAATGTTTCACTTTGGAAATTCTTACATTAAATTATTTATTTTGGGAAAACGTGTTCTGATTGGCGATCTGAAGTTTCTTTAGATTTGAAATATTATTTATGACCTGTAGAAATTGAGTTGTGTTCAACATTCATGATATGCATCTATTGGTTCCATGATTTGCGATGTTGTTGATTTTAATTCCATGGGCAAAAGTCATAGATAGCCCCCTAAATTTTGCCACATTTTCTCTGGGGTACCTAAACCAGGGGTTGTACCTATTGGGTACCTAAACTAGTCTAAATTCGATCCCATTAGGTACCTTTTTCACAATAATCAGCAAAATTAAGAGAGTGTATTACACTCTCCATGACGTGGCAACTTTATCAAATGAAAACGTGACACGTGGCGGTGGGCTCCATCATAATAATTAAAAAATAAATTATACACCCCCCCCCCCCCCCCCCCCCAAATGTTCATCTCCTTCACCCCCCCCCCCCCCCTCTCTAATCCGCCGCACCACCACCGCCGCCCCCCCAACCGACCGCCGCACCACCACCCCCAACCGCCGTCCCCCCGCCCCACCAATAATTTATTCCCCTTTTCTTCTCTTATTTAGGTCTATTAATGTCATTATAAGACCCACCAACCTTTAAAGTTCTTGCTAAATATAAGTTAACCAATAAAAGGTGAGAAAAAAAAAAAGAGTCATAGTAATGGTGAATCCCCATTTTTTTCGGTGAATAAGATGGTAATGCTACTTTTCAGATCTAAAAAGAAGAAAGAAAATGGTGGTAAGAAATAACATCCAATTCACAAATTAATTTTATATAAATAATTAAAAGAAATGAAGTGTTATCATGAAGAAGAAGAAGAAGAAAAAAAAAAAAAAAAAAGGAAGAACAAGAAGAAGAGGAGAACGTACAGAACATTTTTGGGAGAAAGGGAAGGGGTGGGGTGGGGTCAGGGGACAGACGCGCGCCCCGGGGGGGGGGGCGCGTGGTGGGTTAGTTTTTTATTTATTTATCTATTAAATTTTATTTAAAAGAGGTAAAATTTTAATCAAAAAAAAATTTAAGGAAAAAAGGGCTGTCCACGCACCCAACAAAAAGTGGACTTAATTGCTGCGCCACGTAGGCAAAAGGTACCCAATGGGATTGAATTTGGACTGGTTTAGGTACCCAATAGGTACAATCCTCGGTTTAGGTACCCTAGAGGAAAATATGGCAAAGTTTAGGGAGCTATCTATGACTTTTGCCAATTCTATGCATTGACATACCATCCATTTACATACATGATTGATTATGATGTTGAGAAAATGATGGAAGCATGTGTGGCAAATGGTAACAATGATAGCTTGTGTGGCAAATGGTAATAATGATAGCCTGTGTGGCATTTGGTATATGGACTTCGCAGGTCCCCTATGGGTCATGACTTTGAGGCATAGCCCTTAACATGTGTGGATGGGATTGGAGAGGTGGCACGGGGGGGGGGGCATTGCATTACATTCATTTGTTTACTCATGACTGTTTACTTGGCATTCTTATCTACTTATTCTGAACTTATACTTGAACATGCTTCCGTGGATGTACTTGATTACTTATCTGCTCTACTTGTTGATTTCTTCTTATTATATGTGTTATCTAATCGTTGTCGGCCTATGATGCCTACGAGTACTAGTGTTGTACTCATACTACTCTTGTTGCACTCCTTGTGGAGTGCAGAGTTGATCCAAGGTTGTTCGAGACCTCATGATTGATCCCGAGGATATCCATCGGAGGCTTAGGGTGAGCTATTAGCCGGACCTGCAGCCCTGGACCTCTTCTTATGTTATTCTGTCTATTTTCTTTTCTTCAGACAAGATCTTATTCCATTACTTAGTGATTTGTAATGTCAGTACTCGAATATGTATTTCTTTTTAGAAGCTATTGTACAATTTAAGATCAGATTTTGGGGTTGTAACGCTTTTAAATATTACCGCACTGTTATACTCATAAAGTAAGTCTTTAAATATAAAATTGTCTTATTCATTTATGCATGTCTTTCTTTTAAATGATATCATTAAGGAAAGGGTTCTCCCACCAGAGAGATAGTGTGGGTGCCTTCATGACTCGCGAAATGGGTTGTGACACTCCATAGATATTATCATTTAATTGAAAGCTCAAAAACCTGTCATTAATTCTCTAAATATTCCACCTTGAATGGTAACTGTAACAAATGTCACTTGAACTTTAATTCACCTTATTAATTCTTTAATTCCATCTTGAATGATTTCTGGTGGTGTAGTAGTATTCCACCAATTTTTTGAACAAATGGCTTAACCAAACTTTAGACAAGTGGAAGGACAAATGTCTAACTTAAAAAATTGGAGTGTCAAATAAATAATGATGTGGCAATATGCATGAATATGTTTTGTCAAATAAGCTTGCCACTTGGCAAGTTCGTATCCTCTTTTAAAGCCTATAAATAGGCTCATGCTCCAGCAGAATGAAATCAAGAAATTCTCTTTTCTGTTCCACATCCCTCACGTTCCCTCATTTTGTTTAATTATTCTTTTATGGTTGTTCTATATTTCCTTCTAAAACTTACTGGTATAATTTAAAATTTGTTGATTCCTGTATCCTCTAATTAATTAGAAAAAGGCTTGTTTAATCCTGGAGAAACATTTCGCTTTGCTGAAATAGTTTCTTAGGACAGTGCCTAGCACGACTCAAGTCAGACTGTGTTAATATATTATCGTAGTAATATTTATTTTTCAAGTGCTGATATTTATTATTATTATACTGGTTTTATTTTGTGATTTTCCCAACAATCTAAGAAACTATGGCAAACAACGCTGTTACAGAAAATACTACTGATGCTACCAATACCAATGTTGCTCCCGCTGCTTCAACCCAAGTCGTTCTAACATATGCCAAACCTGTCACACCCTAACTTTTGATAGGGCATGATGGGCACCCGACCCTTACTTAGGGCCGAGCGAACCCGCTGATCCTCGTGACACTCATAATCTTACTGGACTCTTAAATCATGAAATGAATGCATAATGTAAGCTTTTCAAAAAAACATGCTTTCCGTCCTTCTCAAATCAAGTAAAATCTGTAATCATACGAAATCTGTAACATAATGCATAATGATACATCGGCTTACAGAGCCGCTTACAAGACTGACATGTTATTTACGTGACCATGTCTGCAAAGTTTCTAACATAACTTAAGATACCATAACATAGATACCCTGACTCGGCAGCACTCCGGAAGGAAATGGAGCTCGCCAATCCAAATTGGAACATTTTCTACTAATATCCTCTACTCACCGTATACACTCACGTGGCATGAAACGCGACCCCCGAAGAGAGGGGTCGATGTACGGAATATGTCGAGCATGTAAAGCATGGAATACGGTAAACAGGATCATACTGAAATAAGGAATGTAGAAAACTAGTACAATAACCAGAAAACCATAAGGCTTGCCTTTGAAACATAAATCATGCATGTCAATATCATATCCAATTTATTATGGGACCTAGAAACATAAGTGAATAATCATCTTATACATATGCATATATAACGTGTCCCGGCCCTCGAGTGAGGGACTCGGTGAATAGAATCATCATATCATCATGTCATCATATCATCATATTTATATACCGTACCGGCCCTCTAGTGAGGGACTCGGTGAAGTAATCATATATATACCGTACCCGGCCCTCTAGTGAGGGACTCGGTGAAGTAATCATATATATACTGTACCCGGCCCTCTAGTGAGGGACTCGGTGAATGAGATCATGTCTCCATCATGTATATCATACTCGGCCCATCCTGTGGGCTGGCGCCATCATCACATCATCATATATATATACCGTACCCGGCCCTCTAGTGAGGGACTCGGTGAACAATGCAGTGAAACTGCGCACGAAAGCATACCCGGCTCGGGACTCGGTGAAAGATATAATAACAGCTGGCACGAGCAGAGTAGTGAGAAACCATATGCATATAAATCATCATTTCAGACTCGATAGATAAGTAATGTCAAATCAACGCTCGAATATCCGAATAATAGTCACACTCAGGACTCTTGAAATATCATTACGAAATATGTCACATAACGTCTCAGGGATCGTAAACATGTATCAAGACAATCCGAGCCCGCCCATGAAAGTTACGGGCATTATTCATTATAGAATTCTCTACGAACATATCATAGCAATCCGAGACCATATATGAAAGTTAGGGACATTATACGTTATAGAACACTTTCGGAATAAAAACTCTTTATGCAACATTCATTATCCAGACATATAAAAGACTCGAGGGCAATAGCTCGACTACATTAAGAGTGCGGATATCAAGAAGTGAATAAGAATCGTAGACATGCTCGGATCTTAAGAGTAGAGTTACCCCAAGGCTCGTATCGTATCATACTTACATCTAGGACATGCCAAAAGAAAAAAAGGATAAGCTTTACATACCTGTTCCACCTCTTATTAGCTACGCTTATTCGTCCAAGCTCATAAGCCTACACTTAAAAGGATTCACACTAACGTTAGACTCTTTATTGCACACTTGTACCAAATTTCAAATCAAACTATTCTATATTCTACCGAAAATCGGGCAGCATCTCCCCCGTTTATATGCCTAGCCCAAAATTACAATTCAAAGAACCAATCAACAACAACAATAATACCAACATCAACAACACTATTATTCATACCAACATATTCCATAAACGTCCCACACGACGTTTTTCAACATACAACAACAATATGCACTTTCTTCCATCCCAATCAGGGAGTATAATCTCATCAATACGCCAACCATGTTAGATACCATTTTTATATGCGTAAATCAGTCCATCCACACGGCCACAACACGTCCAAAATAGCCCATAAACACAACAACTACAATACAACACTCTATGACTTTTCTTTTTTTTTAGTTTCATTTTTAAGGCTTGCTAGACCTTCAAATAAACTCAACATAAAAGATGGGATAAATAACATACCTTATGCTTGAAAAAAAAACTCAGCCACATCAACCTTTTCCAATACCAAGCTTAAGTAGAAGCAAGAACAATAGCCTTTCACGGACTAGTTTGGCGTAATCTTGTCAATTCTTGATTTATCGGACTATAATATTTGGGAGATGTTTTGAGAGGCTTCTAGGACTCTTTGGAATGTTAATATGCTGAAAAAAAGGGCTGATGGGGTATTTATAGCCCCCCTAGGTCGGTTCCACCGACTTATTCATGTGGGGCCCGCGGAACCATTTGACAGCTTGGGGTCTTGCTCTTAAAATGGCCATAACTCTTGATTCCGATATTGTGTGAGGGCCCACGACCTATGGTTGGAAAGCTCTTTCAATTATCTACAACTTTTATTCTTGGTGTTTTTTCAAATTCCAAACTTATAATGCCGTTTTTTCCCCTCCAAGTCAGATCATCCGAAAACGTTTCCTTAAATCGTCCTTTTGGAGGGCTTATGTCCATATTTGGCTTATGGGTCCTTCTGGCTTGCTCAACTTTCCATGTACTACTTGTATCACTTTTAATATATCCTTTACAAAATCCCGACATGTGGGCCCACCTTAACTCATGGTTTCGAGGGCTATCATCGAGTGATCATGTTAACCGATTTACTCCATACACTCTCCAAATGTCATATATATGTTCTTATGCTCAGATAACATAATCTTCATCCATAATCCTTGTGCAACTTTGCTCTCCCCGAGCTCATACTAAGCCGTCTACGAGCCTTGATAACGCGAAATTTTCAAGGTGTAACATCCTTCCCTTAGAAACATTCGTCCTCGAATGTTAAACTAGTCTTACAGGGTCTTATAGGCACTTCGGGGGAGTTCCTTTTATAGCTATGTCACGACCCGAGCTACGGGCCACGACGGGTATACGGGGCTAACCACCGAACACCACACACATTATCCACTATCATTCATATATATGCTCGAATTATGTAAAACTGGAATCTTTCTGAAATACATTAGCTTTTTATAAACATAAGCCCTTCGGCTATCCAAAATATTATATATGTGCATATACATAAAAGCCATGGGACCAGACTACCCACACTTCATATATCTACGAGCCTACTCTTTGGAATACTAGACATACGAAAGACAGACCCCGTCGTGCCCAAAATAGGAATATACAAACATATGTACCAAAAGAATGATACTTGTAAATTAGCATCCGGTATGGAGTGCTCTCAAATCAAGCTCCTTGGATACGGATCACCTCCCCGTCTACCGGGTGAACACGTCTAAAGGACGTCGGTACGAATATTGTGCCGAGTATGTTACGAAGCATAAACAATAATGAAACATTAGTAGCAGGAGGCATAAAACAAGGAGCAATACGTACCTTGACGAATCATGGATGATCATGCATGCTTGACTTACTTTCGTGCTCATCATCATATCTCATATACAATAATCGTAATAAAAAAGGTTGAGGTGCGGTGGAATAATCAATAGTGTTAGCCCGCGTCCCCTCAAAGCGTCCGGAGATGATCTCATGCCGTCCACTAGTGGCGGCGCCATGCCGTTTGGTCATGGTGTATAGCTGCCCGCTTTGTGCGGTGGCTGCCGCGACCATATAGGCGCGGTGTGATATCGTTATACATTCGTTACATCATGCTTATCATAACATGCCCATCAAAATTATGCTTTTCATAACATACTTATCAATATATGTCTTTCATAACATGCGTATCATAACTCATCATAGTATGCTTATCATCATATACTTATTATATTACATGCGTAGAGACTGTTAGCTATTCATACTTGATCGGGTGACGTAAGGTCGTGGACCCCGATGTCGTTAGAAAGCTTTCTACGTATTTTGCCTCACCTTGTGGAACAAGCATAAGGTGAGTGGACATCATGATCAATACCATTTGATTGCATATATATAGCATCATTAGCTTCTTAGGAGCATCATGTCAAAGGCTATAGTATTTCTAAACTTTTCTTTATCATAGTCATCGTATGCCTTATCTCGTATGGCTATTCATGAATGAGGATCTTTACCTTCTTAGAGATAGGAACATTCATAGTAAAGGAGGAAAATTCATGTCATATGACTCATGCCTTGGAAAGAAAGGACTAGCCCCACATACCTTTTCCGCTTTACTATTCTATTGCTCGCTTGCTCCTTAAATGCACTCGTATACCTTCAATGGAATCGTATCGACATTAGCTATATAATCGGGAAAACATGTTCTCTAAGCTATAGAAATTTGGGCAGCATCTCCTTTGTTTATACTACTTTCCGCCATATTTCATATCAACTCCCAACATTCATAATAATCATCACAATGTCGCTAACAACAATCGTCATTCATTCATATGATTCGCATTTCATAACTCACCTCAATTTCCCATAATTATGACTAAAAATCTATCGTCGTATTCTTTCGTATCCAATACTCATTTCATGTTCTATAGGTCATTTATAACACATTTATGTCATTAACATATTCATTTCCATGATTCAATTCACTATTACTCACTAATGACAATATTCATCCATTTAATGACCCATTTGTGGTGCTCTTCTACAATCCATGAATCTCAACTTAGAAATACTTCAAATAGCATGTAAGGATCATGAAACTTACCTTAAACAATAGAGGAAGACAAGCTTGGAGTGGTGATTCACCCTTAGCACCAAAACCCTAGTTCTTCCTCATTGAGATTTCTTGACCTTAATTTTAATGGAGTTCCTTAGGCTTGATTCTCCTCAAATCTTGTTATCAATCCTTGATCTCCTTAGTTTTCTTGTGGATGAAATGTTTGGAAGGTTCTAGAGGTGTGGAGGGGTTGAAGACGTGAATGGAAATGAAATAAATGAAGTGGGATCACATTTAAAGACTTGGAACATCCTCGGTCGTTGACTTCCACGGCGACTTCACGGTCCGTGGAACCCTTTGTTGGTCGTGAACTGGTCGTGGTTCACGACCAGCTGACCATACTTTCCCGAACCATTCCACGGTCCGTGGAACATTATATGGGCGTGGAAGTGGTTGGAAATCCTTTTAACCGCCAAATTTTCTTGTCGTTTCGTTTGATCTCAAATCCTTATGGGACCTTCTTAGCACTTGTTCATCACTTCATTATAGATCTAGGGGATGTTATAAACTCTTCCCCATAATAACCACGAGGCATCAATAACTCAATACTCCTAGTTTGCATCCAACATACTAACTTATAACTCGATTCCCTTAACAACGTTCTCTCTTCAAGTCTAATATCTTTGAAGTTCTTAATTAGAATCATCACATACTAGTTCTTACTTGTCCAAACCCCCTATACATCGTACCCCTCATTAGCCTATCCACTGTACGCTTAAGGGGAAATTTTTCAAGGTGTAACAAGCTACCACATACAGTTTATTTATCAACCAACATAACCACTCTAGGAATTTAGATTACAATTAGGAAATAAGTAGGGATACTTATTTTATATATTCCTTCCGGGTCATTTCCTCCCCGTTATTGTTCCGCCACAATACCTTAACGGAAGTCATGTTTTTAATACGCAACTTTCTACTCGACGATCCGGTATGGCTATAGTCGCTCCTCGTAGTATAACTACATGGGTGACACTTTCGAAATACCCAATCGCCAATCTAGAACTCTAAGTGTCGTTGTCAATCACTTGCACATGTTTTCCATTACAACTCTAATAAGCCGTTAAACCAAAATTTCCCGTACTAAACCTTGCCCCACTTTCCTTTAAAGCCTCGGAAGCTTAATCCCTTAGTTCTTGGTCCTCCCAATCCTCCTATGACCACGACGCGAAAACTCGAATGGACTTTATATCGTAACACAAGTACCTACGATCTTGCATCTTCTCGACACAACTCCAATGGCTGTAATCGGCTTTTTCACCTTTTTTGCCCTCATTTACACGGTCGGAAATCGAAAAGACTCGCTCTTGTTTTGTCTCAAGCGCTTGACATGGTGTAAGAGACTATTTATTATCCCGTAAGTATTTCTCTTTTTCTCTTTCCTTGACCACTTCCATCGATCCCAAGTACGTATATACATAATGGTTATTCACCCTTTACTATCCTTCACAGCATAGTTACACTTATGGCAATTCATAATTCGAGTTCAATTAAATTTGTAACTTGCCACCTTTTTGAGCTCTTGCCACAACTGTTTCTTTCACCTACATTTTGAATTCCTTTAAATCTCCCAATACAACTCAAAGCATAGGGCTACGACAATTCTTACTCCATTACGACTCTCTTACCACATATATATACCTAGCTTCGATTTTCTTGTACCTTTTGTGATCACTTTATCGTCGTTATTCCTTCCTAGCTTTCGATATGACCTTTTTGCAATGATAGGTGGGCATAGCTTCACGTTGACGGGTTCATATAATTCCATAGCATATGCTTTCATGTTTAGCATAATTAGTAATCCGTGAGATGTTTTCTAATATCCGGTGAACTCTTTTGTCTCCATTCATAGGAGCGGTCATCTTCAAAATTTACGAACTACCAATCGTTGTTCCTTTTAACACAATTGTTATCCTTTTTGGTGCAAAATCTCCTCTTGTCATCCCCCCGAGTGTCCTTTAGGTTCATCATCCTCTCTATCATCCTTTGTGAATTTGACTCGTAGACCTTTCTTGCTCTTTTCATTGCCCTTAAGATTACATGTTGTTGCATATTTAGGTACAAAGTGCGAATTTACCCAATACGAGGGATTCAAATCATGGTCTAAAAATATCGTAGTTCCTCTTGACGTAAGGTGCTCTCTTGAGTTCTCTTCCATACTCCCTCTCCGCATGTCTACCTCATGGTACCCGTATTGTCAATTCATTTCTACTTCTTTCCATTACCTTCCCGATATGACAATACGACTCGAACTTTATTCCCGAGCTAGTAAATTTCTTTTTTGAGCTTGAGACTATCGTAACTCTTTGCAATTCCAACTTTGTTCTTCCCCCGCATTAGGGGACCCTTGTACGCCAATAGTTTCCAAACGTCCATTATCTCCGATAATTATGTGCCGCCCTTCATGACCTTCTTAAAACTGAAGTTCCTTCATCACATGGTCTGACGTATTTATCTTCTCGCTAGCTACACTTCTCGTATTTAACTGGAATACTCATAAGGGTATCCAATTCCGATGCTTTCTTTTTCGTACTTCGTCTTTCATGACTAACGGCGTCTCCGGACTCACGAGTTAATGGGGACGTCGAGATTCACTACGTCTTGCGAAGTTTTCGGTTATACCTAAATCCTTATCTCTCTTCTCGACTTTCTTATAATATCTCTAAGGTTTCTTACCCTAAGTTCTTCTTCGATTTGTGTCTATACCGCCGTTCCTGTCAATATTCCTATGCCTTTCCATCCGCTACCAATCCTTTCGCCCATTTAGCTCACTTACTCATAATCCTTCTTAACTATGCGTTTATGTCGCCGCTGTGCATCCGAGTCTTCCGAGTGTCCTACTACTTCTTGCTGTTAGAGAGGAATTCTTACAATTTACACTCTCTCCTTGCCTTCCATCTACTCACCTTTCTTCTTTTCCAAATATCGTTGTATTAGGACTTCCCAATCTTAACCGGTAGTGGGAACAATCGAAACGTTTACCTTGTAACGCTTCGGTACCATATCTTTTGTTTTGTCCCTTAAACTCCGTTACCCTGTTCGATTAATGCCTTCCCTACACTGCAACATTAGTTGTCGGGATACACATACCCACTGATATAGCCATGTATGGGATATCTTGTGCATACCTATATACATACCTAATTGCTACTATCTTGCTTACAAATACTTCCAAATGCTATTCAACTTGCCCTGCTTCCAGAGCCGTGATGCACCTTCTTTCTCTTCTTGGTTCGGTCCGCGTTCTATGTGACCTCTTAAGGTTTCTGCCCACTCTGTATACTCTAATTTCTTTTAGGCTACTCTAGCTTCCCATTTGGCTCTCCTGTGTTTGACTTTATAGGACTTTTAGTACACTTCCCAGGTGGTCACCCATCTTAAAATTTCTCTCACTCCGGACGCTTAACCTTGGAACTCTGATAAGATACGATGCTTTAATGCTAGTAAGACGGCGTCCACCTCACCGCATGACCTTCATCATGTAATGCGAGTAAGTTGAAGTCTTAACAGATTTCGAAACGTTCTCGTAACACATCTCTCTCCGAATTAGAAAGGGTCTCTTACTCTTCTGACTCCACAATTACTATTTTAGCCCTTTTTCAATCCTCAATACTCACTTTTCACCTATGGATATGACTACTTTCCGTCCTAGACTTCCAGATTCCCAAAGGTGATGAACACACCTTGATCGCCGTTACTTATAAATACTTGGTTATCGGCGCTGGATTTCTCGCTCTCATTTTACCTCGTTCCTCATCCTTTCTATAACCAAGCCTTTCTGTCCCGTCACTTATAGTACCCGTGTCCTTAGCTACACATGTCATGGTCTATTACTACACCGTTATCTCGCTCCCTTCATATTTCCTTCTTCCAATTACTCGTTCTTTTCTTATGGTCGCTATCATTTCCATTATTATATAACCCTTATTCCAAAATCGTCCTACGAACTTGATAAGCCTTCCTTATTCGTTCTATAGCTCGTTTTTCCGTTTCACACTTGCCTTTATCTTCTAGCTACATAGATCACATCATAGCTTTGGCCACTTTCTCACTAGGCTTTACTTATTTTCATAACAATCCTCATTATATCCGCATTATATCTTATTCGTAATCAATCCTATAGCATAACACTTCTTAACCCTTTACCCTTTACGGTCCACTTTATCCTTAATATCTCACAAGTTTGTCTTATCAATACATTCGTATCCATCACAATTCTTTTCCTCTGTACTCTTGTCTTAATCATACTATTACTTCCGATTCCGCAATTAATTTTTTCTCGAGGTCAGCCGTACTCGCAGCTTAGTCAAACCTTATCATTACTATCGGCACGACCTTTCAAGACATATTACAAACCTATATCTCATTCTCCCTTTATTTCTAGGAAAATTTTTGCAGAGTTTCCTCTTTGTTACTATCTCAAAACTCGCACGCGTAGAAATACCAACAATGCCTCACAGGCCAACATATGTATATATGTATATCATCTCATATCACGCCACACATTGGGCTCCCAATATCAACAACGATTTAAAAATGATGAACATACCTCGTATGCCCAACTCAAACTGCACCTGTTACACTTTCTTGTTTACTTTCCCTTTTAACCTTCAACTTGTATTTCAATCGTACTTCAATATCTTACCCGACATATATCTTTCATACCTTTGCTTACCTGCGTGCTTGGTAACTTCCAATATCGCTAGTCACTTTCTTCTGTCGATGCCATTCTTCTCAAATCAAAGGTTAGTATAAGGAATCTCATTCCCTATGGCTTGGCTCTATGGCACGATCTCGGATGTGAAAGAAGAGTAACCACCCTAGATGCCGTAGCCTCTGTTTATAAATGTGGCGCGCTTCACACATAAACGGGACTCTCCCTTTGGACACGACTTTGCGAGTGCAACCCCTAGGACGAACCGCTCTGATACCAATTTGTCACACCCCAACTTTTGATAGGGCATGATGGGCACCCGACCCTTACTTAGGGCCGAGCGAACCCGCTGATCCTCGTGACACTCATAATCTTACTGGACTCTTAAATTATGAAATGAATGCATAATGTAAGCTTTTCAAAAAAACATGTTTTCCGTCCTTCTCAAATCAAGTAAAATCACGTAATCATACGAAATACGTAACATAATGCATAATGATACATCGGCTTACAGAGCGTCACAAAATCGACATGTTATATACGTGACCCCGTCCGCAAAGTCTCTAACATAACTCAAGATACCATAACATAGATACACGACGCGGCGGCCTAAGAAATGGAGCTCGCCAATCCGGGTGGAACATCTTCTACTAATATCCTCTGCTCACTCGTATACTGCGTGGCATGAAACGCGACCCCGAAGAGAGGGGTCGGTACGAATATGTCCGAGCATGTAAAGCATGGAATACGGTAAAAAACAGGATCATGCCGAAATAAGGAATGTAGAAAACTAGTACAATAACTTAAAAACCATAAGGCTTGCCTTTGAAACATAAATCATGCATGTCAATATCATATCCAATTCATTATGGGACTTAGAAACATAAGTGAATAATCATCTTGTACATATGCATATATAACGTGTCCCGGCCCTCGAGTGAGGGACTCGGTGAATAGAATCATCATATCATCATGTCATCATATCATCATATGTATATACCGTACCCGGCCCTCTAGTGAGGGACTCGGTGAAGTAATCATATATATACCGTACCCGGCCTACAGTGACGGGTTCGATGAACGAGATCATGTCTCCATCATGTATATCATACTCGGCCCATCACGTGGCCGGTGCCATCACATCATCATATATATATACGCGCACCCGGCCCTCTAGTGAAGGACTCGGTGAACAATGCGGTGAAAGCTACGAAAGCATACCGGCCCAAGGGGACTCGATGAAAGATATAATAACGAGTGGCGAGCGAGTAGTGAGAAACCATATGCATATAAATCATCATTTCAGACTCGATAGATAAGTAATGTCAAATCAACGCTCGAATATCCGAATAATAGTCACACTCAGGACTCTTGAAATATCATTACGAAATATGTCACATAACGTCTCAGGGATCATAAACATGTATCAAGCCAATCCGAGCCCGCCCATGAAAGTTACGGGCATTATTCATTATAGAATTCTCTACGAACATATCATAGCAATCCGAGACCATATATGAAAGTTAGGGACATTATATGTTATAGAACACTTTCGGAATAAAAACTCTTTATGCAACATTCATTATCCAGACATACAAAAGACTCGAGGGCAATAGCTCGACTATATTAAGAGTGCGGATATCAAGAAGTGAATAAAAATCGTGAACATGCTCGGATCTTAAGAGTAGAGTTACCCAAGGCTCGTATCGTATCATACTTACATCTAGGACATGCCAAAAGAAAGAAAGGATAAGCTTTACATACCGTTCATTCTTATTAGCTACGCTTATTCGTCCAAGCTCGTAAGCCTACACTTAAAAGGATTCACACTAACGTTAGACTCTTTGTTTATCACACTTGTACCAAATTTCAAATCAAACTATTCTATATTACACGAAAATCGGGCGGCATCTCCCTTGTTTATATGTCTAGCCCAAAATTACAATTCGGCAACCAATCAACAACAACAATAATACCAACATCAATAACACTATTATTCATACCAACATATTCCATAAACGTCCCCGCACGACGTTTTTCAACATACAACAACAATATGCACTTTCTTCCATCCCATCAGGGAGTATAATCTCATCAATATGACAACCATGTTAGATACCATTTTTATATGCGTAAATCAGTCCATCCACACGGCCACAACACGTCCAAAACGGCCCGTAAACACAACAACTACAATACAACACTCTATGACCTTTTCTCCATGACTAGTTTCATTTTTAAGGCTTGCTAGACCTTCAAATAAACTCAACATAAAAGATGGGATAAATAACATACCTTATGCTTGAAAAAACTCAGCCACATCAACCTTTTCCAATACCAAGCTTAAGTAGAAGCAAGAACAATCGCCTTTCACGGACTAGTTTGGCGTAATCTTGTCGAATTCTTGATTTATCGGACTATAATATTTGGGAGATGTTTTGAGAGGAACACAGGACTCTTTGGAATGTTAATATGCTGAAAAAAAAGGGCTGATGGGGTATTTATAGCCCCTCTAGGTCGATTCCACCGACTTATTCATGTGGGGCCCGCGGAACCATTTGGCGACTTTGGAAACGACCATAACTCTCTGATTCCGACATCGTGTGAGGGCCCACGACCTATGGTTGGAAAGCTCTTCAATTATCTACAACTTTTATTCTTGGTGTTTTTCCAAATTCCAAACTTATAATGCCGTTTTTGCCCCTCCAAGTCAGATCACCCGAAAACGTTTCCTTAAATCGTCCTTTTGGAGGGCTTATGTCCATATTTGGCTTATGGGTCCTTCTTAGGACTTGATAAACTTTCCATGTACTACTTGTATCACTTTTAATATATCCTTTACAAAATCCCGACATGTGGGCCCCACCTTAACTCATGTTTCGAGGGCTATCATCGAGTGATCATGTTAACTGATTTACTCCATACACTCTCCAAATGTCATATATATATGTTCTTATGCTCAGATAACATAATCTTCATCCATAATCCTTGTGCAACTCTGCTCTCCCCTGAGCTCATACTAAGCCGTCTACAGTCTTGATAACGCGAAATTTTCCAAGGTGTAACAAAACCATTCCTAGATGTGTCAAATATTGAAATTTTCGCTAATGAGAATTTTAAGCGTTGGCAAGAACGTGATTTCTCACTAATTGATGTCCATGGTGTTGCACATGCGCTGCTGGAACCACAACCTAGTGCAGATGCTGATAATAAATTGCAGGAGTCATGGCAATACGCCAACAAGGTATGTCGCCATACTATATTACAAACTCTTTCTAACGAACTGTTTGATGTGTATTGCAGTTGTAAGGAAGCAAAAACTATTTGGGAAGCCTTAATTAAGAAATTCACTGTTGAAGATGCTACTAAACAAAAGTTTGTAGTTGGAAGATTTTACCAATGAGGATGAGTGACGTGAAGGAGATGAAAGTCCAAATAAATGAATATAAAAAATTACTTGAAGACTTGAAGGTCGAGGGAATCACTCTTCCCGGGGGAAAATTTGCTCTCACTGTGCGGTCGAGAAATTGCACGACTCGTGGAA